>NC_142031.1:80626495-80929495 GCF_982192425.1 Myodes glareolus | reverse complement strand
AAGTAAATCCGTGAATGATACCCTGAGAAACCAAGAAAGAACGATCAAACAAGTAAAGGAAACAGTCCAAGAATTGAAAACTGAAATGGAGGCAATGAAGAAAACACAAAACGAGAACTGGCTGGATATGGAAAACCTAGGTAAACGAACGGAGACTACAGAATCAAGCATAACCAATAGAATACAAGAGATAGAAGAACGAATCTCAGATTCTGAAGATACCATAGAGAAAATAAATGCTCTGGTCAAAGAAAACGGCAAATTCAACAAATTCTCTTCACAAAACATTCAGGAAATCTGGGACACAATAAAAAACCAAATCTAAAAATAATAGGGATTGAAGAAGGAGAAGAACTGCAGATCAAAGGCCCAGAAAATATATTTAACAAAATTATAGAAGAAAACTTTCCCAATCTAAAGAACAATATTCCTATGAAGGTTCAAGAAGCAAACAGAACGCTGAATAGACTGGATCAAAAAAAAGTCCCCTCGCCATATAATAATCAAAACACAAAACATTCAGATTAAAGAAAGAATATTAAGAGCTGCAAAGGAAAAAGGTCAAGTAACTTATAAAGGTAAACCTATCAGGCTTACACCAGACTTCTCTATGGAAACCATGAAAGCCAGAAGATCCTGGATAGAGGTACTGCAGAAACTAAGAGAGCATGGATGCAAACCCAGACTACTATACCTAGCCAAGCTATCAGTCACTATCAATGGAGAAAACAAAATATTCCAGGATAAAAATAAATTTAAACAATTCGTAGCCACAAATCCAGCCTTACAGAAAGTAATAGAAGGAAAATCGCAACCCAAGGAATATAACATTGCCATCACTGCCTACAATAACCCAGACAACTAGCGACCCTTCACAACCACAACTCAAAGAAGAGAAACACACAAACTCTACTACACACACACACACACACACACAAATAATAAATGGAATCAACAACCACTGGTCATTAATATCACTTAATATTAATGGACTCAACTCACCTATAAAAAGGCACAGACTTAGAGACTGGATAAGAAAACAGGATCCATCATTCTGCTGTTTACAAGAAACACACCTCAACCACAAAGACAGACATCTACTCAGAGTAAAGGGTTGGGAAAAGGTTTTCCAAGCAAACGGACCTAAGAAACAAGCTGGTGTTGCCATTCTAATATCTAACAAAATTGCCTTCAAACTAAAATCAATCAGAAGAGATGGAGATGGACATTTCATACTCATAACAGGAACAATTCATCAGGAGGAAGTCTCAATCCTGAATATCTACGCCCCTAATATAAAAGCACCCACTTATGTAAAAGAAAAACTTTTAGTACTCAAGGCAGTCATCAAACCACACACACTAATAGTAGGAGACTTCAACACACCTCTCTCACCAATGGACAGATCAATCAAACAGAAACTCAACAGAGAAATAAGAGAATTGGTAGAGGTAATGAATCAAATGGACTTAACAGATATCTATAGAATATTCTACCCAAAAAGGAAAGAATATACCTTCTTCTCTGAAGCTCATGGAACCTTCTCGAAAATTGACCACATACTCGGTAACAAAGCAAACTTACACAGATACAAAAAAAATATTAGTAATCACCTGTGTCTTGTCGGATCACCACGGAATAAAGTTAGAATTCAATAACAATTCGAATACCAGAAAGCCTACAAACACGTGGAAGTTGAACAGTCAACTACTGAATCATCCTTGGGTCAAGGAAGAAATAAAGAAAGAAATTAAAGTCTTCCTTGAATTTAATGAAAATAAAGTCACAACATACTCAAATGTATGGGACACAATGAAAGCAGTTCTAAGAGGAAAGTTCATAGGACTAAGTGTTCAATTAAAGAAAATGGAGAAAGCAAATATTGGAGACTGAACAGCACACCTAAAAGCTCTGGAAAAAAAAGAAGCAGACTCTCCCAGAAGGAGTAGAAGATTGTAAATAATCAAACTGAGGGCTGAAATCAACAAAATAGAAACACAGAAAACAATTCAAAAAATCAACAAAAGAAAAAGTTGGTTCTTGGAGAAAATCAACAAGATTGACAAACCCCTAGCCAAACTAATCAAACGGCAGAGAGAGAACATGCAAATTAATAAGATCAGAAATGAAAAGGGGGACATAACAACAGACACAGAGGAAATTCAGAGAATTATTAGATCTTACTACAAGCGTTTATATGCCACAAAGTTGGAAAATGTACAAGAAATGGATTGGTTTTTAGATAAATACCATTTACCAAAGTTAAATCAAGACCAAGTGAACAATCTAAATAGACCTGTTAGTCGCGAAGAATTAGAGGCTGTTATCAAAAACCTCCCCACCCAAAAAAGCCCAGGACCAGATGGTTTCAATGCAATTCTACCAGAACTTCCAGGAGGAGCTAATACCTATACTCCTTAATGTATTTCACAATATAGAAACAGAAGAATCACTGCCAAACTCTTTTTATGAAGCTACAGTTACCCTGATACCAAAACCACACAAAGACACAACCAAAAAAGAGAATTACAGGCCAATCTCACTCATGAACATTGACGCTAAAATACTCAATAAAATGCTGGCAAACCGAATCCAAGAATACATTAGAAAAAATATCCATTATGATCCAGTGGGCTTCATCCCAGAGATGCAGGGCTGGTTCAACATACGCAAATCTATCAATATAATCCATCATATAAATAAACGGAAAGAAAAAAAACATATGATCATTTCATTGGATGCTGGAAAAGCATTTGACAAAATTCAACACCCCTTTATGATAAAGGTGTTGGAGAGATTGGGTATACGAGGATCATACCGAAATATAATAAAAGCAATATATAGTAAGCCGACAGCTAACATCAACTTGAACGGAGAGAAACTCAAAGCCATTCCACTAAAATCAGGAACACGACAAGGCTTTCCACTCTCTCCATACCTCTTCAATATAGTGCTCGAAGTTCTAGCAATAGCAATAAGACAACATAAGGGGATCAAGGGGATTCGAATTGGAAAGGATGACGTTAAACATTCGTTATTTGCAGACGATATGATAGTGAACATCAGCGACCCAAAAAACTCTACCAAAGAACTTCTACAATTGACAAACACCTTTAGTAATGTGGCAGGATACAAGATCAACTCCAAAAAATCGGTAGCCCTCCTATACACAAAGGATAAAGAAGCAGAGAGGGAAATCAGAGAAACATCACCTTTCATGATAGCCACAAATAGCATAAAATATCTTGGGGTAACTCTAACCAAGGAAGTGAAAGACCTATTTGACAAGAACTTTAAGTCTTTGAAGAAAGAAATTGAGGAGGATACCAGAAAATGGAAAGACCTCCCCTGCTCTTGGATTGGGAGAATCAACATAGTAAAAATGGCAATTCTACCAAAAGCAATCCATAGATTCAACGCAATTCCCATCAAAATCCCATCAAACTTCTTCACAGACCTTGAGAGAACAATAATCAAGTTTATATGGCAAAACAAAAATCCCAGGATAGCCAAAACAATCTTATACAATAAAAGAACTTCTGGAGGCATTACCATCCCTGACTTCAAACTCTATTACAGAGCTACAGTTTTGAAAACAGCTTGGTATTGGCATAACAACAGAGAAGTCGACCTATGGAATCGAATAGAAGACCCGGGTATTAACCCACAAACTTATGAACACCTGATTTTTGACAAGGGAGCTAAAGCTATACAATGGAAGAAGGATAGCATCTTTAACAAATGGTGCTGGCATAACTGGATGTCAACCTGTATAAGAATGAAAATAGATCCATATCTATCACCATGCACAAAACTCAGGTCCAAATGGATTAAAGACATCAATATTAATCCGACCACTTTGAACCTGATAGAAGAGAAAGTGGGAAGTAGTCTACAAGATATAGGCACAGGAGATCACTTCCTAAGCAGAACCCCAGGAGCGCAGACAATAAGAGAAGCAATGAATAAATGGGACCTACTGAAACTGAGAAGCTTCTGTAAAGCAAAGGACACTGTCACTAAGACCAAAAGGCTACCTTCCGACTGGGAGAAGATCTTCACAAACCCCTCATCAGACAAAGGTCTGATCTCCAAAATATACAAAGAACTCAAGAAACTAGACACTAAAACTCTAATTAACCCAATTAAAAAATGGGGTACTGAACTGAACAGAGAATTCACAACAGAGGAACTTCGAATGGCTAAAAAGCACTTAAGGTCATGCTCAACCTCCTTAGCGATCAGGGAAATGCAAATGAAAACAACTTTGAGATATCATCTTACACCTGTCAGAATAGCCAAACTCAAAAACATCAATGATAGCCTATGGTGGAGAGGATGTGGAATGAGGGGAATACTCATCCATTGTTGGTGGGAATGCAAACTTGTGCAGCCACTGTGGAAATCAGTGTGGCAGTTTCTCAGGAAACTGGGGGTCAACCTCCCTCAGGACCCAGCAATTCCACTCTTGGGAATATACCCAAGAGATGCCCTATCATACTACAAGAGTATTTGTTCAACTATGTTCATAGCAGCACTATTTGTAATAGCCAGAACCTGGAAACAATCTAGGTGCCCCTCAATAGAAGAATGGTTAATAAAGGTGTGGAACATATACACATTAGAGTTCTACTCAGCGGTAAAAAACAATGACATCGGAATCCCGTCCCAGCCTTTATCCACGTGCACCTTCCTCTCTTCCCCCCCCCCTGGAGATACAAGATCTCCCCAGAGCTGCTCCCTTGCACGCTGGGCCTGGGCTGTAGGCTCAGTCCGGCAGGGGCAGCTCCGGTGCTTTGAGAGCCTGCCTGAGGACAAGCAAGCCCTGTCTCAGCTCAATCACATTCCTGACCAGCAAGAGAGAGTGAACTTCTAGCAGACTTCCATTGGAGGAGAGGTGAGTTTTCTCCTGGTCAGAGGGCTTCGGCTAGGAGAAATTCAGTCTTTCCCTGCCCCCCTCGACAATCTGGTCACCGGGCAGAGGCGAATCCTCCCTGCGGAGCTCTCCCGAATCCCGTCCCAGCCTTTATCCAGGTACACTTTCCTCTCTTCTCCCCCTCCCCTCTGGAGCCACAAGATCTCCCCAGAGCTGCTCCCTTGCACGCTGGGCCTGGGCTGTGGGCTCAGTCCGGCAGGGGCAGCTCCGGTTCTTTGAGAGCCTGCCTGAGGACAGGCAAGCCCTGTCTCAGCTCAATCACATTCCTGGCCAGCAAGAGAGAGTGAACTTCTAGCAGACTTCCATTGGAGGAGGGATGAGTTTTCTCCTGGCCCAAGGGCTTCGGCTAGGAGGAATTCAGTCTTTCCCTGCCCCGTTTGACAATCTGGTCACCGGGCAGAGGCGAATCCTCCCTGTGGAGCTCTCCCGAATCCCGTCCCAGCCTTTATCCAGGTACACCTTCCTCTCTTCCCCCCTTCCCTCTGGGGCCACAAGATCTCCCCAGAGCAACTCACTTGCTCGCTGGGCCTGGGTTGTGAGTGCAACCTGGTAGTAGGGAGTGCCTGTGTTTCAATAGACTGCCTGAGGAAAGGTAGGCCTTCTGTCAGTGAAGTCCCTGCCCAACAAGGGAACCTGACCTGGTCCTAGAAGATCCAGTAGAGAGCATTTGAAGGAAGAGATGGGCAGACGCCAAGGCAAGAACTCCTCCAACAAACAATCTAAAAAACAACATGAAAACACCAGAACCCAATGACCCTACAATAGAAGGACTTGAACCTCTTAATTCAGAAGAAGCAGGAAAAAATGCCATTATGAAAGCAATAAAGTCCCTTAAACAGGATATGAATAACTCCCTTAAAGAACTGGAGGAGAAGTATAACAAAAAGATTGAAGAAATGAGTAAAGAAATGGATGAAAAATATAACAAAAAGATTGAAGAAATGAGTAAATCCATGAATGATACACTGGGAAACCAAGAAAAAACAATCAAACAGGTAATGGAAACAGTTCAAGAATTGAAAACTGAAATGGAGGCAATGAAGAAAACATAAAATGAGGGCCGGCTGGATATAGAAAATCTAGGAAAATGAACAGAGACTACAGAATCAAACATAACCAATAGGATACAAAAGATGGAAGAACGAATCTCAGAGTCTGAAGATACCATAGAGAAAATAAATGCTCTGATCAAAGAAAACAGCAAATCCAACAAATTCTCATCACAAAACATTCAAGAAATCTGGGACACAATAAAAAAAACCAAATCTAAGAATAATAGGGATTGAAGAAGGAGAAGAACTGCAGATCAAAGGACCAGAAAATATATTCAACAAAATTATAGAAGAAAACTTTCCCAATCTAAAGAACAATATTCCTATGAAGGTTCAAGAAGCATACAGGACACCGAATAGGCTTGATCAAAAAAAAAACATCCCCTCGCCATATAATAATCAAAACACAAAACATACAGATTAAAGAAAGAATATTAAGAGCTGCAAAGGAAAAAGGTCAAGTAACTTATAAAGGTAAACCTATCAGACTTACACCGGACTTCTCTATGGAAACCATGAAAGCCAGAAGGTCCTGGATAGAGGTACTGCAGAAACTAAGAGACCATGGATGCAAGCCCAGACTAATATACCCAGCCAAGCTATCATTCACTATCAATGGAGAAAACAAAATATTCCAGGATAAGAACAAATTTAAACAATTCGCAGCCACAAACCCAGCCTTACAGAAAGTAATAGAAGGAAAATCGCAACCCAAGGAGTCCAACTTTGCCAGCACTGCTTACAATAACTCAGACATCTAGCGACCCTTCACGAGCTTAACTCAAAGAAGGGACACATACAAACTCTATTAATCAAACAAACAAAAAATAATAATAACCGGAGTCAACAACCACTGGTCATTAATATCACTTAATATTAATGGACTCAATTCACCTATAAAAAGGCACAGACTAAGAGACTGGATACGAAAACAGGATCCAACATTCTGCTGTTTACAAGAAACACACCTCAACCACAAAGACAGACATCTACTCAGAGTAAAGGGTTGGGAAAAGGTTTTTCAAGCAAACGGACCTAAGAAACAAGCAGGTGTGGCCATTCTAATCTCCAACAAAATTGCCTTCAAACTAAAATCTATCAGAAGAGATGGAGATGGTCATTTTATACTCATAACAGGAACAATTCTTCAGGAGGAAGTCTCAATCCTGAATATCTACGCCCCTAATATAAAGCCTCCTACTTATGCAAAAGAAACACTTTTAGAACTCAAGGCAGTCATCAAACCACACACACTAATAGTAGGAGACTTCAACACTCCTCTTTCACCAATGGACAGGTCAATCAGACAGAAACTCAACAGAGAAATAAGAGAATTATTGGAGGTATTTTATCAAATGGACTTAACAGACATCTATAGAACATTCCACCCAAATAGGAAAGAATATACCTTCTTCTCTGCAGCTCATGGAACCTTCTCGAAATTTGACCACATACTGGGTAACAAAGCAAACTTCCACAGATACAAAAAAATATTAGTAACCACCTGTGTCTTGTCAGACCACCATGGATTAAAGTTAGAATTCAAGAACAGTGCTACCCCCAGGAAGACAACAAATACATGGAAGTTGAACAGTCAACTACTGAATCACCCCTGGGTCAAGGAAGAAATAAAGAAAGAAATTAAAGTCTTCCTTGAATTTAATGAAAATAAAGACACAACATACTCAAACCTATGGGACACTATGAAAGCAGTGCTA
Organism: Myodes glareolus; assembly: GCF_982192425.1. NCBI lineage: Eukaryota > Metazoa > Chordata > Mammalia > Rodentia > Cricetidae > Myodes > Myodes glareolus. The sequence continues at coordinate 80,921,789 of NC_142031.1, read as the reverse complement.
AGAGGAAAGTTCATAGCACTAAGTGCCCAATGAAAGAAAACGGAGAAAGCACACATTGGAGACTTAACATCACACTTGAAAGCTCTCGAAAAAAAAAAGAAGCTGATTCACCTAGGAGGAGTAGAAGACTGGAAATAATCAAACTGAGGGCTGAAATCAACAAAATAGAAACACAGAAAACAATCCAAAGAATCAATGAATCAAAAAGTTGGTTCTTGGAGAAAATCAACAAGATTGACAAGCCCCTATCCAAATTAATCAAACGGCAGAGAGAGAACATGCAAATTAATAAGATCAGAAATGAAAAGGGGGACATAACCACAGACACAGAGGAAATTCAGAGAATCATTAGATCTTACTACGAAAATTTATATGCCACAAAGTTGGAAAATGTAAAAGAAATGGACATTTTTTTTAGATAAGTACCATATACCAAAGTTGAACCAAGAACAGGTGAACAATCTAAATAGACCTGTCAGTCGTGAAGAATTAGAAGCCGTTATTAAAAATCTCCCTACCAAAAAAGCTCAGGACCAGATGGTATCAATGCAGAATTCTACCAGAACTTCCAGGAAGAGCTAATACCTATACTCCTTAATGTATTTCACAATATAGAAACAGAATAATCACTGCCAAACTCTTTTTATGAAGCTACAGTTACCCTGATACCAAAACCACACAAAGACACAACCAGGAAAGTGAATTACAGACCAATATCACTCATGAACATTGACGCAAAAATACTCAATAAAATACTGGCAAACCGAATCCAAGAACACATTAGAAAAATTATCCATTATGATCCAGTGGGCTTCATCCCAGAGATGCAGGGCTGGTTCAACATATGCAAATCTATCAATGTAATCCATCATATAAATAAACTGAAAGATAAAAACCATATGATCATTGCATTGGATGCTGAAAAGCATTTGACAAAATTCAACACCCATTGATGATAAAGGTGTTGGAGAGACTAGGGATACAAGGATCATACCTAAATATAATAAAAGCAATATACAGCAAGCCGTCAGCTAACATCAAATTGAATGGAGAGAAACTCAAAGCCTTTCCACTAAAATCAGGAACACGACAAGGCTGTCCACTCTCACCATTCCTCTTCAATATAGTGCTTGAAGTTCTAGCAATAGCAATAAGACAACATAAGGGGATCAAGGGGATTCGAATTGGAAAAGATGAAGTTAAACTTTCGTTATTTGCAGATGATATGATAGTGTACATCAGCGACCCCAAAAACTCTACCAAAGAACTCCTACAGGTGATAAACACCTTTAGTAATGTGGCAGGATACAAGATCAACTCCAAAAAATCGGTAGCCCTCCTATACACAAAGGATAAAGAAGCAGAGAGGGAAATCAGAGAAACATCACCTTTCATGATAGCCACAAATAGCATAAAATATCTTGGGGTAACTCTAACCAAGGAAGTGAAAGACCTATTTGACAAGAACTTTAAGTCTTTGAAGAAAGAAATTGAGGAGGATACCAGAAAATGGAAAGACCTTCCCTGCTCTTGGATTGGGAGAATCAACATAGTAAAAATGGCAATTCTACCAAAAGCAATCTATAGATTCAATGCAATTCCCATCAAAATCCCATCAAACTTCTTCACAGACCTTGAGAGAACAATAATCAAGTTTATATGGCAAAACAAAAAACCCAGGATAGCCAAAACAATCTTATACAATAAAGGAACCTCTGGAGGCATTACCATCCCTGACTTCAAACTCTATTACATTGCAACAGTTTTGAAAACAGCTTGGTATTGGCATAACAACAGAGAAGTTGACCTATGGAATCGGTATTAACCCACAAACTTATGAACACCTGATTTTTGACAAGGGAGCTAAAGCTATACAATGGAAGAAGGATAGCATCTTTAACAAATGGTGCTGGCATAACTGGATGTCAACCTGTATAAGAATGAAAATAGATCCATATCTATCACCATGCACAAAACTCAGGTCCAGATGGATAAAAGACATCAATATTTATCCGACCACTTTGAACCTGATAGAAGAGAAAGTGGGAAGTAGTCTACAAGATATAGGCACAGGAGATCACTTCCTAAGCAGAACCCCAGGAGCGCAGACAATAAGAGAAACAATAAATTAATGGGACCTACTGAAACTGAGAAGCTTCTGTAAAGCAAAGGACACTGTCACTAAGACCAAAAGGCTACCTTCTGACTGGGAAAAGATCTTCACAAACCCTTCAACAGACAAAGGTCTGATCTCCAAAATATACAAAGAACTCAAGAAACTAGACACTAAAACTCTAATTAACCCAATTAAAAAATGGGGTACTGAACTGAACAGAGAATTCACAACAGAGGAACTTCGAATGGCTAAAAAGCACTTAAGGTCATGCTCAACCTCCTTAGTGATCAGGGAAATGCAAATCAAAACAACTTTGAGATATCATCTTACACCTGTCAGAATAGCCAAACTCAAAAACATCAATGATAGCCTATGGTGGAGAGGATGTGGAATGAGGGGAATACTCATCCATTGTTGGTGGGAATGCAAACTTGTGCAGCCACTGTGGAAATCAGTGTGGCAGTTTCTCAGGAAACTGGGAGTCAACCTCCCTCAGGACCCAGCAATTCCACTCTTGGGAATATACCCTAGAGATTCCCTAACATACTACAAAAGCATTTGTTCTACTATGTTCATAGCAGCACTATTTGTAATAGCCAGAACCTGGAAACAGCCTAGGTGCCCCTCAATAGATAATGGTTTAAAAAGTGTGGAACATATACACATTAGAGTTTTACTCAGCGGTAAAAAACAATGACATCTTGAATTTTGCGTGCAAATGGATGGAAATAGAAAACGCTTTACTGAGTGAGGTAAGCCAGACCCAAAAAGAGGAACACGGTATGTATTCACTCATAAGTGGATTCTAACCATAATTAAAGGTCTTTGAGCCTATTATTCGTGATCCTAGAGAAGCTAAATAAGAAGATGAACCTGATGAAGATCGTTTAGCTATCCGCCAGGAGGTAGGAAATAGACAAGAGTCCCAGGTAACCTCGGGTGCATGGGGGGGGAAGGTGGGAGGGTTGTTGGAAGGGGAGAGGGTTAGAGAGAAGGGAGTAGGGGAGGATTGGGGAAAGATCGGGGGACTGGGATGGGGGGGGGGAGGGAGGAAGGATGAATATGGGATCAGGCAAGTATATACCTCAACTAAGGGAATCATTTTAGGGTTTACAAGAGACTTGATTATAAAGGGGATCCCAGGTCCAAGGAGAGATCCCCAGATGGTTCTCTGGACAGAGGAGAGGGTGCCTGAACCGGCCTTGGCCCACAACCATACTGATGAATATTTTGCATGTCACCATAGAACCCTCATCTGGCGATTGATGGAGATGGAGGCGGAGAACCACGTTGGAACACTGGACCTAGCTCCCTAGGTCCAAATGAGAGGCAGAAGGAAAGAGAACGTGAGCAAAGAAGGCAAGGGCAGAGGAAACCTTCTTCCGACGTTGGATGGCGATACAGACGGAGACCCATATTGGAACACCTAACTGAGCACTCCACGGTCCAAATGAGGAGCAGAAGGATGAAGAAAATAAAAAAAGTAATCAGGACTGCGAGGGATGCGAGCACCCACTGATACAAGGGGACTGATATAATGAGAGTTCACCAAGGCCTGTTGGACTGGGACTGAACGAGGACGTGATCCAACCAGATTCTCTGAATGTGGCTGGCCCAGAGCCTTTTTGAAAAGCCATTGACAATGACACTGGGACTTGCTTCCTCTGCATATACTGGATTTTGGCGCTCCAGTCTGTTTGGACTCTCACCTTCCCTGGACCTGGAGGGAGGGGGGAGGAACTTGAACTTCCCACAGGGCAGGAAACCCTGACTGCTCTAGGGGATGGAGAGGGAGGAGGAGAGGGAGTGGGGGGAGTGGGAGGGTGTTGGGAGGAGGGGCTGAAATGGAAACTTTTATAATTTAATAAAAAAAAAACAAAAAAATGGCATCTTGAATTTTGCATGCGAATGGATGGAAATAGAAAACGCTTTACTGAGTGAGATAAGTCAGACCCAAAAAGAGGAATATGGTATGTATTCACTCATATGTGGATTCTAACCATAATTAACGGTCTTTGAGCCTATTATTCGTGATCTTAGAGAAGCTAAATAAGAAGGTGAACCTTATGAAAATCATGTAGCTATCTGCCTGGAGATTGGAAATAGACAAGAGTCCCAGGTAAGCTCAGGTTCATGGGGGGGGTGGGAGGGTTGTTGGAAGGGGAGAGGGTTAGAGAGAAGGGAGTAGGGGAGGAATGGGGAAAGCTAGGTGGACTGGGATGGGGGGAGGGAGGAAGGATGGATATGAGATTAGGGAAGAATATATTTCAACTAAGGGAGTCATTTTAGGGTTTACAGGAGACTTGATTATAAATGGGATCCCAGGTCCAAGGAGAGATTCCCCAGACTGTTTTCTAGACAGAGGAGAGGGTGCCTGAACCGGCCTTGGCCTATAACCATACTGATGAAGATTTTGCTTATCACCATAGAACCTTCATCTGACGATGGATGGCGATACAGACGGAGACCCACATTGGAGCACCGGACTGAGCCCCCCATGGTCCAAATGAGGGGCAGAAGGAGGAAGAACATGAAAAAAACTTAGGACCGCGAGGAGTTTGAGCACCCACTGATACAAGGGGACTGATCTAATGAGAATTCACCAAGGCCAGTTGGACTGGGACTGAACGAGCATGTGATCCAACCAGATTTTCTGAATGTGGCCGGATTCTCTGAATGTGGCTGGCCCGGAGCCTTTCTGAAAAGCCACTGACAATGACACTGGGACTTGTTTCCTCTGCATATACTGGATTTTTGGGATCCAGTCTGTTTGGATACTCACCTTCTGGGACCTGGAAGGAGGGGGGAGGAACTTGAACTTCCCACAGGGCTGGAAGCCCTGACTGCTCTTAGGGATGGAGAGGGAGGAGGAGGGGCGGAAATGGAAACTTTTATAATTTAATAAACTTTGAAAAAAATTAGAATTACAACCAACATATACAATATCAAACAAGAAACATGTGATAAATGTTTTAATAATTAGCCTATCTTAAGGAGTCTAAGTTTGTATTATAAATAACTTGGTCAAGTCGTGCAAGGAAAGTAACTATGACTATCTAGTCTTTTACCCCATCAAAGACCTGAGAAGGGAAATGATATTACTTGAGTAAGCAGAAAGTGTAATCAAGCAACTTCCAAAATGTGCAACAAATGACAGAGACAACTGGTTACCTGGGCAATCACCCAAATTTTCATTTGCAACATTGGAGTAATTCTACTAAGTTAAAGTTAAAACCTCCCTTTTTATTTAAAGAGAAAAGGGGAGGTGATGTGGGATTCTGCACCGTATGCTGTGAATACCATTGGTTAATAAAGAAGCTGTTTTGTGCCTATGATAGGATAGAACAGAACTAGGTGGGGAAAATGAAACTGAATGCTGGGAGAAAGAAGGTGGAGTCAAGGAGAAGCCATATAGCCCTGCTGGAATCAGACACTGGAACTTTACCCCATAAGCTACAGCCTCATGAAAATACAGATTAATGGAGATGGGTTAGTTTAAGATGTGAGTTAGCCAGAAATATGCTTAAGCTATTGGCCAAACAGTATTGCAAATAATATGGTTTCTGTGTGATTATTTTGGGGCTGAGCAGCCAGGAACAAACAAGCAGCCTCTTACAACAACATTGCTTGTAGTGGAGCCAAAAGTAATATACATGTTCACTTACTATGTACTGTAAGTCCAGCCCTAGGAACTGATCAATACATACAATGTCTGCAAGAGGTCAAGTCTAGGGGATGACAAGTATACCCACTATCTGCCAAAGGCCTGGCCCTAAAAGTCAAAATGTACAAAAACCTAGTATGCCAGTCTTTCCTTTGAGTAACCCAGACATTTGCTTTGAGAACATGAATGAAAAACGTGACAGTCTTTACTTCATGGTGATATATTGAAATAAAATGATAGATGCATGAGTTTTCAGTTTTCCAGCATATCTAGTTCTTCTACCCACTTATACCTCCAGCAGCCCTTACTTAAAATGGTTTCAATATATATGCAGCCTCAATTAAATATACCAGCTTACCCATATATTCAAACTGTATCAATTTCTTGGGGAAACATTTTCTTTTAAGAAAGAACTAAAATCAATTGTCACCACTGTGATGGACCCTGTAAGCCACACTTGACTTTCTTTCTTTCTTTTTTTTTTTTACACTTCAGGACTAAGAATAATAATGTGCTATATTTGTTCCCTTGGACCCAATACCTCAGTCTTGTCTTTAGTGCTACACCAGATCACCATCTGCATCCTCCCTCCCGACTGCTCACATCTGTGGGTCCTCCAGATCATCCCTTCTAACCACCATCCCTTCACTCATCTTTATATCCCAGCTCCCAACTCAAGCAGGCATCCCTTCAATAGGAAGATGGGCATCAAAGAGGCTCCTTATGGAGTTTGTTATCCATTTTGGCAAGAAACTTCTCTTGCATGGGCTGCTTGATGTTATGCTGTATAAACTGAACATGCAGGACTTGCAGTGAAAGGACTGCTGAACTTGACTAAAGGTGAGGCTATCCTTCAGAGTTCCTGCTTTATGAAAGAGTCCAACAAACATTCTGCAGGACACAGAAGAAAGTGATTGTTACTGCCAGAAGCAGATGTGTCTCATTGTCATGAAAAGTCTAAGTCCTTAAAACATTTTAAATGCCATATTCTGAAGGTCTCTGAAAGATTTGAAGAATATCTATCTAACTGAAATATATCTCTATATATCTAGAAAACGTAACTAACATGACTACAAGCTTGAATATTATAGATGACTACCTATTGACATTTATTTCTTAATTATACATTTCATTTTAAAGGAGCTGTACAAACACAATATCTTAATCAAGAGCAGCAATAAACATATAACAAAATTGACCTTAAATTTGTATCAATAAACCAAGATTCATACCAATGCAAAGTATTTATCTCTCTATCATATCCCCTTTTAAATGTAAACAAACATTTATAAACAGTATTTGGGAATTTGGTCATAGTTCTCTTCAAACTGTTTCCTGCTTTTTGTTTGGCAAAGTATTTTGGGGGGTGTTTACGGCGACCTTTGTTGGTCCATCAAACCACATTAATTTGAAAGAAATCCACAGGTTCTCATCTTCTGTGGAAATAAAAACAGAACCTCTTTTACAAATCAACAAATTCTTAGACCCAAATTTGGAAGTCAAGATACCTTTATGTTGCTTTATCTTAGCAGCTCATACAGTGAAATGTCTCTCTTAGCTCCTTCACCATCAAAAACTTCAAAGAAAGCACAATAGTATACATAATCCAGGCTCTCTGTGTATATTCCATCTTTATGTGGTCTATTTGTTTTTACTCTATTACTTTTTAATATTTATTTTATTATCTTTACTCCTTTAATTTATGACTGTACTCTGCCTCCTTACAGACTTTGCTTTTTTAATAAACCATTTACTTCCTTTCATAACATTCTATACTCTTTTTCTTCTCTCTTTCAAGCCTGTGTACATTTTTTTAAACACACTGTGACCCATTTAGAGGTCTTTTTCATCTGCATTTGCCTTTATTGCATATCTATAATTATTTTCTGACCAGAAGTGCTTCTTAAAATGCTAAGTTCCTTACTAAGACTAATGTTGCTTTTCCTTTTGGCTCTGCCTAGTCCAGCATGGTGGGGTGGAGGTCTGTTTAGCATATACCATGCTCATAGCCCCATTTTAAGGCACAAAGTCAGTCTGCTGTTTTTGATGTATAGTGGTGTGGGAGAATTATCTATATTCTGTCAATCATATATTTTAATAAAACGCTGATTGGCCATGCAGGAAGTATAGGCGGGTCAACCAGACAGGAAGTAGAGGCGGTGCAATGAGAACAGGAGAGGGCTAGGAAGGAGGAAGCCCATTCCGCCATTCCTGCCTAGACCACAGAGAAGCAAGATGTAACCTTCCCCCACTGGAAAAGGTACTGAGCCACATGGCTAACACAGACAAGAATTATGGGTTACCGTAAGATGTGAGAATTAGTTAATACAAAGACTGAGCTAATGGGCCATTTAGTTTATAACCTAATGTAGACTCTGTGATTTTCTTTGGGACTTGCCGACTGTGGGATACCGAGCAGGACAGAAACCCCAACAAGCTGATCATCATGTTACAGAATGATGCTTAACGTGGATAATTGCATCCACAAAAAGCCTGAGGAAGCTTGGGAAAGAATAGAGTAAAGCATGTTTTCTTGGTAGCAGCAATTTCTTGGGTCTACTCTGCTCATTAGAGGCAAGTACTCTCATTTAAGAGAGGCTTCCTGACTCAGCTTTAGATGCAAAGCATTGCAACTCTTTTAAGAGGTCCTACCACGAAACACTTAAACAGTGTTGATGAAAAGCTGAATCCCTGCTTTTCAGTTTGCCCTTTAAGCCTAGCACTGGGGAGGCAGAGACAGGTAGATCTCTGTGAGTTCAAGGACAGTCTGGTCTACAGAGTTATTCCAGGACAAAGATATACAGAGAACCTTTCTCAAAAAGTAAAAGTAAAAATAAAAGAAATAGAGGTTAAAATAAAGCCGCATAAAGATGGAAAATACACAAAGAATCTTGATACTGTATGCTATTATGCTCTCTTTGAATTGTTTGAATGCTGAGGAAGGAGCAACAGCTGCTAAAAGACTTTTATTTATAAATGCTGCTGAACTAACCCAAGATAGATATTTTGAAAATACCTTGGCTTCAAAACTGAAGTCAAAAGGTATGTTACTTTGGAGAAGAGATTTTGCTTTTGTTTCCACAGAAAATGAGAGGTTGTGGACTCATTCTGAGTTAAGAAAAATCCAGTTTGATCAAGAGAGACACCTGAGATATCTCCGGTAGGAACAGATGGCCCAGATGTCTGAGTTCTATATCCAGAACGGATTCAAGATGCTGCCTGAGATGATCAGGTCTCACAGGATACTCCAGTCAGGACTTGATTATAACTCTAAATTTTCTTTAGGTCCCCATAAGATTATCAGTGTCCCCAACCAGCCGGAAGTAGCATGGAATACTATGCCCACACATTCCCAATAAATGGACTATGGATATTTTCTTTTTCTTTTTTTTTTTTTTAAGAGGGGGAAGTGGTGCGGAAAAATTATCTGTATTCTGTCAATCATATATTTTAATAAAACACTGATTGGTCATGCAGGAAGTATAGGCGAGTCAACCAGACGGGAAGTAGAGGTGGGGCAATAAGAACAGGAGAAGGCTAGGAAGGAGGAAACCTATTCCTCCATTCCTGCCCAGACCACAGAGAAGCAAGATGTAACCTGCCCTGCTGGAAAAGGTACTAAGCCACATGGCTAACACAGACAAGAATTATGGGTTACCGTAAGATGTGAGAATTAGTTAATACAAAGACTGAGCTAATGGGCCATTCAGTTTATAACCTAATGTAGACTCTGTGATTTTCTTTGGGACTTGCCGACTGTGGGATACCGGGCGGGACAGAAACCCCAACAAGCTGGCCGTCATGTTACAGTACAGCTTTAATCTGTGGTGGTCTTGTATCTGTTGAGACTTGCTTTGTGTTTAAGAATGTTGTCAATTTGGAGAAAGTTCCATGAGGTACAGAAAACAAGGTTTATTCTGACAATTCTCTATAGAATGAAAAATGGGTCATGACAAAGATAAGAAAGAAATTAAAAACTTTCTAGAATTGAATGAAAATTTATACATAGCACACCCAAACTTATAGGACACTATGAAAATGCTGCTAAGGAAAATTTCTTAGCACTAAGGACTTCCATTAAAAAAAATGGGAGATCTCAATTGAACAAAAGCAAAACCCAAAGCTCTAAAACAAAAAGAAGCAAGCACCCAAGTGAAGGAGAAGGCGAGGAATAATCAAATTGAAAGTTGAAATCAATAAAATAGAAACTAAGAAAAAATACAAAGAATTAATGGAACAAATGGTTAGTTCTTTGAGAAAATCAACAAGATAGGAAAAACCCCTAGCTAAAATATGGAGAGAGAATATCTGAATTAATAAAATTAGAAACAAAAGTAACAACAGACACTGAGGAAATCCAGAGAAACCAAAGGACATCCTTTAAAAACCTATACTCCATCAAATTGGAAAGTCTAAAAGAAATGCATAATTTTCTCAATAAGTATCACTTACAAAATTTAAATTACTATGAAATGAACAATTTAAATAGACCTATAACTCCTAGTGAAATAGAAGTTATTATTAAAGGTTTCCAAACCACAAAAAAAAAGCCCAGGTCCAGATGATCTTGGAACAAAATTCTACTAGACATTCAAAGAAGAATTAATACCAACTCTCAAATTATTAACACCAATGCTCAAGTTATTCTACAAAATCAAAACAGAATTATCCAATTTATTTTATGAGGCCACACTTACTTTGATACACAAACCACATAATGGCTCAACAAAGAAAGAGAATTACAGACCAATTTCTCTTACAAACACACATGCAAAAGTATTCTGTAAAATATTTGTACACCGAATCCAAAAACACATCAAAAAGATCATCTACCATGGTTAAGGAGACTTCACCCTAGAGATTAAAGGTTGATGGTCCAAAGAAAAAAAATCTGCCATCCATAGATTGAAAAAGGTTGGGTAAATGTAAATGTCTAGGGTGACACATTGATGACCTGGGGAAGGAGGCAGAGAATAGATTTAACGGGTGGATTGTGGGTGGGTGAGGACAGGAGTGGGAGGGACCTGCTAGGAGTGGGATGGAGGGAGAATTGAGGGGAGAGAGACAGGTATAATTAGATAGCACTTGGGGAGTGGTATGGAAACCTAGCACAGTGGAAATGTTGCAATCTGTGAAGGTGATCCTAATGACGATTCCTACTCATGGGGGATGCAGAGACTCAACAGGCCATCTTTTGTCGCCAGGTAGGGCTTCCAGTAGCAGGACTAGTAGCAGAGGGGCTGGAAGACACCGGGAGAATAAAACCCTCTGAATCAGCTAAGGAAGACACAAGTAAGCCCACAGAGACTGAAACAACAACACAGGTCCTCTGCATATATAGTATAGCTATTAGCTTTAATAGTTTTTGTGGGACTCTTGACTATTAGAACGAGAGGGTCTTTGACACTAATGCCTGCTTTTGAGACACTTTCCCTCCTGTTGGGTATCCAGGTTCAACTTTAATATGATAATTTTATTTTATCTTATATTTTTATTTTGTCATGTTTGGTGTTATCTCTTAGAAGCCTGTTCTTTTCTAATGAGAGACAAAGGGAGTAGATATGGAAGGAAGGCGAAGTGGGGAGGAACTGGGAGGATCATGGGGAGGGGAAACTCTAATCTGGATATATTGTATAAAAAAAGAATCTATTTTCAATAAAAACAAGAATGCTGATTATGTATGATTATCTATTGCATATAAAATACAAAGAACTGAAAATTTCTTACTTCGAAAAGACACTTCATTGGGGTTCCTCACTGAGTCTTTTGTCTTGGTCTTGAAGCCATGGCCCCTGCCCCATGAGCACTTCAGCATTCCCTGGCAATGGCAGGAACAGAGGGCCTTGACTGTCAGTAGTCCCTGGACTTAGGATCAGGAGCTTACTGAAAGAGGTGTCTCCTGCCTCTCACTGCGCAACGCTGGGTGCTATACGCAATACTGAGTAAGAACAGAAGCTTTTGTTTGTATGAGAGTAAGAGCCTGTCAGATAGAAATAGGGAGGTATACATCTGTGCAACTGGCCAGGATTTATGTGCAGTTTATAAAATTAGCTTCTATTTATTATCTGCTAACTTCGTATTAGGTCTCAGGATAAAGTCCTTGCATATGTTAATTATGGTCCCTTTTTCAACCCTGGCAGACAGCTCTTATTATTCTCATCTTGTAGCTGGAAAGACTGAGGCTAATGGAGGTTAGAAGAATGTGAACTGGACTCCACAGGCAGCAAGTGGCAACATTTAAACACAGAAACAGTGGCTTTAATGCCTATACTCCCTGATCAGGGCCAAGACTGCACTGGAAAGCAAGGAATTACATGAGAAGAATAGGAAGCAACTATCTATATATGGCTTCCTAAGTCACTTCACTTGGCTGTGTCCCTGTCCTTTTTCTGTGATCTCGTGAACCTGGGAGAATGGGATCCCTCAGGTTTTCTTTTTTTCTTTCTTTTTTTTCTGGCAGATAGAGCTGATGAATCATTACAACCTCACTATGACCAAGTTAGCTGCATTGCAGCTGTGTGTTTTTATTTTCTGTGACTCTGACTTAGTTGAAATAGCTCAACTTCATTGCCAGCTTTTAGAGTGAGGCTTTCAAAATAACAGCTAACTCACTGTATAAACCAGCACAGTTCTGGAGGTGAACGGGCACTCTGCAATAATTATGCCAGGACAATTCCAGCACCTCCTTCCTGAGTACTTGGCTGTCATTTTACCCATGAGATAAAAGACAACGTCAACCTAGAAGTAGACCCCCATTTTCCAGAAAAGAATTTCAGGATAAGGAGCAGACAAAAGGAAGTGAACTTTGTCTGCTCTAGCAATGGCTATCACCTGCAGGATGCCAGAGAATGGGGTTTAGATGACTTTTTCTCTCAACCTTCACTGACCTCACTGTAAGTAAGCCAAAACACTGATTCGCTGTGGCAGCGTGACATGGGCAAACTGGGGTGAGGTGCGGGGAGCTGGGGGGGAGTAGTTTACTTACAGCCAAGCAGTGAGTTTAAGTATTCTAATTTAAACACTTATTCTTTCAAATTCTTTTTTTAGCTTGTGCATCTTTTTTTGTTTAAATAAATTTTTTCATTTATTTTATATACCCACCATAGTTCCCCTTCTCCCCCCCCCACCATTTGCCACCAACACTCCCCCTATCCACTCCTTCTCCCTCTACATTCAGAAAGGGCAGGCTTCCCATGGGTTTGAACAAAGCTTCGCTCATCAAGTGGAGGTGTGATCAAGCTCCTCCCCTTGTGTTAAGGGTAGACCAGGTAATATAGCATGGGGAACAGGCTCTCAAAAGCCAGCTAAGCACCAGAGACAGGTCCTGATCTCACTTTCAGGAGCCTTATAAAGAGAGCAAGCTACACCATTGTCACACACATGCACAAGGCACAAGGCTTAGGTCAGTCTCATGGAGGCTCCCTAACTGTTGGTCCAGAGTCCATGAGTTCCCATGAGCTCAGGCCAGCTGTCTGTGGGTTCCCCCATTATGACCCCCTGGTTTTGTAATCTGTCCTTAAAATTTATAAATTGTACTAAAGAAGAAACACTGGTTTCTCCTAAGAATCAGTCTAGCAAGAATGTGCCCAATACCACATCCTACTAATCTGGGTCATAAAGAAGGCAAGGAGATGAGGTGTGGGGAGAAGGGATTCTAGGTGGCTTTACTCTAAAGGACTGACCCAGGAACATATTGTAATATGACTGTGGCCTCCTTTCCTGCCCCTTTCTCACTTCAATCCTTCATCTTCCTGTTGTTTGTTCTTGGTACTGGTAAATGATTGTTGGTTTTTTATTATACTGTTGACTCACACAGTGCCTTGTGTTTCATCTTTTATTAAAGGAAACACAGGACAGCTTTTTAGTTAACTTGACAGTTTAGATAGTAATTTCCAGTCATGTTAATCCCTCTGGGAGAAAACGAAACCTTTGTCTTGAATTTCTTTTTCAACAGTAACTGCAGCAGATAGTAACGTTCACTCTGATGATGTCCTTTGGTGCCTATTCAACCACTTTGAATGAGGGATAGTTTTGTGGAGGGATAGCTTAAAAAGCAGCCATGCAGCCATTTCCTCACAGTCTCTTGTTTTATGTTACACAAATATATAAATCTTATATTCTACTTACTATATAGTCACACTGACTTTACTATCAAAATTTCTAGATGTATTTTTAGCAAGAATCATGTGCAACAGAATGAAAAAGACACACTATCTTTACTCTGCCTCTTCATGCTTGCCTTTGGTGTCACCTGGATGTGCTCACAGAGGGGACAATTAATTATTTTGAGTGTTATAGACATAGAATTATGATATTATAATAAGCTAAAAAGTAGGATATATTAATTTTATTGTACAGGCTGTCTCAGAACAGTTCATTAAACCAGATAAACATGACATTTAAGGAAGTTTCTATAAGGAATCCTGTGAGGGCCTACAGAAGTAGGTCCACTCCACCTTGACTGAGGGTCAGAGATCTTAAGTCTACTTTTGTTCTTTCAAAGTTCTCGGCAAGAAGTCTGACTTAAGGAGTGGCTTCAAGGCGTCCTGAATTAGGGTGTGGTTACTTGGAATTTTGGATGCTAAGATTGCCCATAGAGGTGGATCCACTAAATGTCAAGGAATTCAAGCCTATTCCTGCTTCTTCAAGGATATGACTAGAGGTTTGATCCAGGGAGTGGCTGCCTACAGAATACTTAGTCTAAAGTGTTGTCATTACATGTCTTTCCTAAACAATGGAATACTTAACTAAAGGATATAGTTGGTTGATATTTCAAGTATTGAAGCAATTAATTACTTTGTTCTTTGTGTCATGTTAAAGCAGTCTTTTGCTTTCTTCCCCCTTTTTTGGATTGGGGTATATAAACATATGGAAAATAATAAGAGTGTATTCAGTATTGGCTGGCTAGCCCTCCCAGTTCTATCCTATGTCTCTGTATCTTTCCATATCTCTGTTACTCCTATCTAACTTTTCTAATCCACATGCCTCTACCCTGGAGTGTAATGAACCCCATCGAGGCTGGGCCCCTACACATGTTGTCCCAATGTAAAGCAATGTCATACACACTTCCTGTGTTGGCCAAATGGAGATCTCATCATGGTCAAATAGGGGGCCTGACATTTGGCTCCTCCTTGAGGAAGAACCAAAGTATCAGGAAGAGGATGTCTGTGTTTTGAAGTGGGTGAGCATGAGAGATCTCTGACCAAATAAAAACATGAAATAGCTTCTCTAGAAATTCTCCATTATCCCTAAATATCCCACTGATTTTCTTTAGAATCACAATTTATAAATTCTAATTTCAAGATATAGTGAATTGAAACCAACTCAGAAAATTTTATGCAGATTTTCTTTGAGAGAGTCTCTTTATGTAATTCAGGCTAATCTTGAAATTTCCATTCTCCATCATCCTTGAGTGTGTGGGTTATAGCTGTATTACCATTCCCTCTCAAAGCCCTTCTAAAAATGGTTTTCTTTATTCTTTGGAAATTTAATGCAGTATATTTTGGTCATATTTATTTGCTACTATCAGGTACTCCATATTTTTCTATATATCTTTACCCATTCATACAATTTATCAAAAACAAACAGCAACAAATAAATTACAATAAAATAAAACAAACAGCAGCAAAAATCATGAAGTTCTGTTTGTGGCTTCTCATTGTGGGCTCTTCTTTGGGATGTGACTGATATACCAAATGCCATTTCATCGAAGAAAACTGTCTTGCCCTCACTCAACAGCAATGTCAACAGATTCTTGGCTAGTGGTGAAATTTTGCTCCATCCTTCCCTCTCTAGGCTAGGATTTTCTCTGGCTTGGAGTTCAGATCTGGAAAATGCTTTATAGTCTCTGTGAACTCGTATGTGCATTTGGCCTGTTGTGTCTAGAAGACAATTTTTCTTTGAAGATATCTACCACCTCCGACTTTCACAATCTTTCCACCTCTTCTTCCTTGGCTTAGATAGGTATGTCCTCTGAGGTAAATCTGCTACTATTGTTCCAAAGGAACACAGAAATAAAATGATTCCTAATGACAGTTTACTATATCCATAGTTCAACGTATTGCCCAAGTTTTATCAGAGAAGGTTCTTGATTGATAATTGGCACAAAAAAACCCTGTAGCTATCAAACTGCAAATAATAATAGTCTTTGGAGTGCTCAGCCCCAGATGGGATGTTTGCATCATTTTCTGATCCCCCATGCATCTGGAATCTATCCAGTAAAAGCTTTTCATATCTGAAATTGCTCTTCTCTTTTTATTGATGGAGGAATTTGCATTTCTTTCTGTGATGTAAGACAGACAAGGACGAACTTTGGCATTCTTGGGTCAGACTTTCTTGCTTATTTTAACTTATGACAAGGAGAGTTATCCTCAGAATAAACCTGTTCACATAACATGATTCTTCACTGTAGGTGTTACTGTCGGTACCCTGAAAACACCAGGAGCAATAAACAGAAAACAAACAAAATTGAGTGGCCATTCTAAAACCAATCCATAAAAAAATTATGAGTGCTGATAGCATAAAGTTGAAAGGTAAAATTTACTTTAAAGAAACAATCTCCATTTTTAAAAAAATTACAAATAAATAGATGGGTATAGGAAATTAATTCAATTGCCTTTCATAGTAAAGTGTTTTATATTTTTGAAGTCACTGAAATTCCATCTTGGTACATGAGAAATTTTGAGTCCTACAATGTACAACACCATATTTACCTATGTTCTGAGGATGATTATAGACACAAATCTGTAACAATCACATAAACACTCTGCACACTGCTCATACATTCATTGCTTCCCATATCATAGGCACAAATAAACCCCACAAACCACATTTTCTGACATCTACTCTCATAGTCCAGAGCAGGACTTGCCAGAAAAGATGTTAGCTGAATATGGCTAACGCTGGGAACTGTTATTTCCCAGGGTAGCTTTCTCTACTGGCTTTCAAAAGAATAAATGGAGATTTGATTGGCTGGAATGAAGCAGAGATCATTACTGTCAAAAGGTTGGCACCATTGAATGTAGGGAGAGAGATACTGAGATTCTGAGGTACTCCAATGTGTTCTTCCTTTGTCCATCATCCAGCATTTATTCACCATAGCCCCAGGTTCGCTCTCTTGCTGAAGAACCCACGAATACTGCAGATGTCCAAGGTAACTTCTTCATAAATAGACAGCTTCTGTGTCCATCTCCATATGCTCTTCCTTTGTGGTGCCACTCTGACAGAATCTTGAATTTCCTTCAATGATCCACCAGGTCTATTCACGTTTTTATCTACAAGCAAATTAACTTTTGACTATTTTTATGACCTTCTACTCATGCTTTCAAGATTTGTTCTTCCTTAGCTTCAATTAGAGTTTCATAACAGTGAGTCCTTCAATAAATCCTTAATTCAGAGGATACTTATGGTAAATTGTGATGAATCTATTATACTACAAAAGACTGCTATAAAAGAGATAAGTAGTGAGCACAAAGGAAAATCAGAAAGGAACACACTCTTATCTAAAATGAATGGTGCCAGGGTCATGGGTCCAGTAATGATAGAAATGAGATCAGATTCAAAGAGTTGCCGATGGACTTGGCTGGGGCATCTTCTTGAGTTAGGTAGGAGACACAGTTCTGATCAAAAGCAAGTAAGGCCAATAGCTCTCTAATTAAAAGAAAAGAAGATGCTAGCGTAAGAGTTCCTGTTTAGGTTCTCCATGCCATGCAAAAACAAACAAACAAACAAACAAATAAATAAAATCAACTGAGCTCAGTTGTAAGCAACAACATTTTGGTCAACTCTTTCTTGTAGGTAAGGAAAGGTTTCTAGGTAGGTGATCACTGTTTGCAGCCACTGTTTGAGTACCAGAGCTGCTGTCAGTAAATAGTTCTGGGTCCCTATTAATGCCCCTGTTTTTTTCTCTGAAAGAATAAGATATTTATGACTCCTGCATGGTCCTATGTCACCATTTGGCCATGCCAATCCATTTGGCCAGTTTCCAGCTATCTCCTTGTCAGTGAAGGCATGTGGGACTGATGAGGCCGAGGAGAACGGACAGAGGCTGCAGACCGATGGTTGGATATTTTGGGGGTTCAGATAATTCTGTGTGTTGAGATCATAAGACATTTGTTGGGGGCTGTAGGAAGTAGGTTTTGAGACCTTAGGCAGGAGACCGATCATAAAATTATTTTGTACCTGGCCAAGGAACTGTGTGTTGTGGATTACGGAAAACCTGGAATGCTTTGACGTAAAGAGCAACTGATAAGATTTAATGTGGAAAATTTTTCTGGCAGCTTTGTAGAAGCTGGATAGTAGGGAAGTGTAATTATGGGCATGAGGACCAAGAAGGACCTTGTTGCATCAATTTACACTGAAACAGAATGGAAAGTAAGCAATATGGGTATCAATAATACAGAAGAGGAGAGACTGAAGACAAAGAAGAGGGACCATCTGATAGTGGACTGGGGGAAAGCCTTGTGAAAGAAGATTTACAGAAAGTTCACAGAGCTTATAAGAGAGCCAGAAGATTGGGAACAAGAGAAGAGAACATTAAAAGAATGATTTGTTGTCTTAGTGTTTTTTCTATTGTTAATGATGACTTTTACCTTTTTGATACTGACATTCTTCTTGAACACAATAATGCAATCTACGGTGTCCCAAAATCTTAAGGTCTCCCAGGACTAATTCATAAATACAAATTCCAGTCTCATCTAGGAGGAAAACATGAACTTCTAACTATCTGTGAGCCTGTGAAAATAGGATGACCTGCATCCATTGTGTGCTGGTATAAGGGTTGTGTTCCAAGTCTGCTACAATCCTGTGGATTTGCTGGCCTCCAGACATTTCCATTTAGTATATTGATTATGGCTCTTCCACGGTGGTATGGCATGTTGGTGATTCTGCAGTTCTAGTTTTCAGTGACTTCCTTGACTCTAATAAACTCTGTCCCATTGAGTGACCTCACTGGCAGTTATTCTAAGAGACCTATATCTGGGCTTCCTGACCTTTCTTTGAAATCTTGCTGGAAGTTCCCACAAGCTCATGCCTTGCCATTCTGTGTGGCTACAGAATAAGAGTCAGGTCTGTCATATGCTCAATACAGAGCAGTGGCACTAGCCACTTCTGGACTCACTTGAATGACGCTCTAGGATTGAGGATAACCTATGGAGTAGTGGGGGAAAGTTTCTGGGATTCTCTGAAACAATTTTGTCCTTCTAGTCCTTTGGATTTACTGTGATTTTATCTATAATCTTATATCTATGCTCATCTTTCTTATTCTTCTCCTTCTCATTCTCCATCTTATTTTCTTCCTCCTTCTTCTTTAGTAAGCAGCTAGGAGGCACACACTTTTACGCCTCTGATGGTACAGGTTATCACATGGTAAGAAAGGCTGTTCATGTGTTTATTGCTTGATCCCACAGCCCTGTGCTCTTCTTTCTTTCTTTTTCTTGATTTCTTATTTATGCATATGCTGGGGATGGAACCAGAACCTCATATGTGCTGGTGAAATGTTGTGTTCCATAACTACTTCCTAAGTACTATCTCTTTCTTCACACATTGCCATCAGTAGTCAATCATAGGGGCTCCTCCCTGTTGATTTCATCAATCCCAGTCATCTCCTGAGGACTCTACCTCTAAACATCATGGTACAATTTTGACCTTATTTTCTAAAACAAACTTTTTTTTTGAGGAAAAAAAGAAAATAGGAGGGCGATATGATGGAGAAGATATGGGGACAGTTCTAGGAGGAAGTGGAGGCACCCTGGCTCTTTATGCCTCACAGTGGGCACGTGTGAGGGGACAAACACTAGCAGTGGTCAGTAGTGTAAGAAAATTTGGGGAAATATTTGCCCATTCAGTGTTAAAGTCATGTTGTGGGTATCAGTGGTGAACTTTGGTGGAGTGGATCCCATTGCATCTATTGACTTAGTTCTTCAGTCTCTTGAGACCAAAACTTTGACGAAACTACATTTCATACAGAGAGAATTCTGGCACTTAAGGGGCCAAAACAGTCTTAAAGGCCACAGCAAACAGGTAACTTCATTCAGAGTTTGCCTCCTCCAAATTGTGTTAAGCAAGGTCTCAGAAACCTCACTCTCCACTATCCTACCCAATGAGAACCTAATTCTCATCACATAATGTTACAAGCAATGGAAAAGCTTTCAAAAACTTGTCAGTGAATTGGATAGTGACATCAAAGACGTAGAGAGAGAAACCCCTCTTCCTCAACTGTATGGGTTGCTTGGCCTTCTCCTCAGGCAGACATCATATTCTCTGATTTCTCTTGGTGGGCCATTGTTTGCCACAGACACAATGATGCAGAGGGTGTGTTTTCCATTACTGTCTGCCAAAGACATTATAGGTGCTGTCCTCACACAGGATGACCTGGGGAGGTGTGAAACATATGGATGGAGAGACCAATGAGGCCAAAACCCAGAGGACAAGCTTCCTGTTACTTACCAGTTGATGGAGTTAAATGCACACTTCTCTGATACTTTTTTTTGTACTCAGTTTGCAAAGATTCTTCTTTTCTTCATTTGAATTCTTCTAATGCCTTAACTAAGTGTTAATTCAGCCTTTTTCTCTGTCTTAAAAAGTTATATTTAGTTTTTAAGGATCCACAGCTCCCATAGAGGAGTCTTTTCCTCCCAAGAGCCAGTCTGTAAGTGAGAAATAATTCTGAGGTGTGTGTGTGTGTGTGTGTGTGTGTGTGTGTGTGTGTGTGTGTCAGAGAGAGAGAGAGAGAGAGAGAGAGAGAGAGAGAGAGAGAGAGAGCAAGCTGTTGTAACTTTTGTTGCAGTTTCTGCCTATTGCTATAGGTTAACCTGTGGCATATTGCGGTGAAAGAGAATTTTGAGAAATTAAATACTTTTCTATAGTCTGATTTTAAACCAGAAAGCTTATTCTCTGACATACTATTATTGAAAGGAAACTCTCCCAACATGTCTATTATCCCCTTCCCCTTCAACACATACGCACACACACACGTGCACGCACACACTCATGTGTGCACACACAACCCACCAAATTTTAAGTGGTTTGAGATAGAGTGGTAGTGATTTTTAAATTATCTTTCTTTGTTCAGAATTAGGAAGTTTTGGTTATTTTTCTCTTAAAGTACAAAATACTTTATGATTTAAATTCTAGAAAAGTCTAATTTTCTTCCTCAGTTCTCTCTACGGAGACCCCACATGCAAGCTTAGAGCCTCAACCCCAAAGACAAGGTCACTAGGTAGAAAGTGGTGACCTTGTCTGCCAACTTGCTGCAAATCCCAGCTTGCCCTGTGTGCTGCATTTCCATGTTGTTGAGTCACAGTTAAGCTCAGAATCATTTATAGCTATTGGAAGAACAGCCTCATCTGTAATATGCATGGTCAAAACAGCAGTCACTTCTTGGGCCCACAGGCACTAATCCTTGGAGAGGGTTTTATTCCCCTTTGAAACAGTTTGCTGAACTTTAATAATCCATTTGTTTTGGAGCAATTCCATGAAAAGGCAGTTGCAAGACTAATCAACATATTTTTCCAAGTCTGAGATATTCTAATTTAAACAGTGTCATTTAAGGAGCATTAATTATTTAACTTGCCATTTAGAACAATTAGCTAAATCTTTAAGGGGCTAGTCTGGTTTGCCATGGATGCACTCAATTTACTCGATTAAAAAAACACACAGAGAAACTTTATCTATGCCATCTGTGTTGGTGGGGAGTAAGTGTTCCCTGAGAACTGCTGTCAGCAAGTGCACAGCCTGTGTGTAACTCAAGGGTCCACACAGGTGAGTTCTCTCACCACAAAGAAATCTGCTCCCAAAAATATGTAACAATTTCCAAATGGAGAAATTTTTATCAAATAACAAATACTACTGGTTTTGCCAAAATAAAATCCTAACTTGTAAAGTTTGTCTTTACCTCCTACTACATATGTATTTGTTGAATTAATAAGTATATTTTAGAGTCCTGTAAGGAAAAACAAAATGCCCCAAATAATTGGTTTTTAAGCTGACCTCAGATTTAGTCAAAGAAGTTAATCTAAAATCATATATTATCAGAAGGGTTATTACTGTGACCTTTTTTTATCCATGAAATATGAGGTACTAATATTATTCCATATTGATTTCTTTATTTTTTTCTTTTTAAGTCAACATTTGCTGTCTAGCCAAGGCTGGCTTCAAGTCTGTAATCTTCTGGCTCAACTCTTGTCAAATATTAAATCTTAATAAAGCACTCAGGAGCTGGAAAACAGGAGGATGGAGAATTTGAGGCCAGCCTCAGCTATGAACAAGAGTCTGTCTCTAAAATGTGCTAAGACCAATAACACAGATCTTAATGAAGATACTGGTTTGGGGCTTTCATTCATTTTTATTTATCACCTTCCTTTTATAAGCATCTGAACAACATCAGAATCTTTAACTTCTTCACATGCAACCCAAATGAAGCAGTTCATTGGTGAGAAAAGCATGAACTGGAAACCTGTGACGTCATCACCGATTTGGGACAAGGAGATTCTGTGAAATTCCCTTGTTTGTCTCTTCCCAGAGGACAGGAAGCCTCACTTTTACAGAGCAAGTCAGTATGGATGCATGGAAACTTCTCATGGACCTACAGACATGAGGTCAAATTTGTCCCTGGGTCAAATGGGGTGTTGCGAAGCAGTAGTTTACGTGTGTGGGTGCAGCATGAACAGACAGAACAGCGGTTTATGCTTATGGTCCAGTGGAAAAGGGTTGGGAACAGAGCCTCTGTGTAAATTTGAGGATGATCCCAGCAGCAAAATTTAACATCAGAGAATCAATGAAAGAGCAGCTTCTGCCTACTGGATTCTGGGAAACTAGCACTTATGCTTCATGTTCCTCAAATGGAAAACAAAATTTCAAGTCCAACTATTTCATAACGGATTAAAAAGTTTGTGCAATGAGTGGTGATCTGTTTCTAGGCATACCACCAGAGATGCTAAAGATTGCTGTTCTCAGGAGCTGCAAACAACTGTGAGGTGGACGTTTAACTCCTGGGTCAGCTTAGACAGGACCGGAGAACCTGAACCCTGGAGTTGCAGGAACATGCCGCCTTGCCTGACTATATTTTGTGTTTGGTCGTTGTGACTAATTGGACACCAAATATCTTCAAGAAAGAAAAGAAAGAATATCCCAGGTAGAAATGTTGTGGGGGAGTTGAGCCAACAGCAGCCCTTCATGCATGTACCGTGGCAGTTCTACGTTCTAAGCACAGCAGACATCAGACTGCACATGTCCCGTGTAGGAACTTTCGAACTCTACACATCATCTGCAGGACTCACCTTTCAGAGAATGGCACCAGGCATAGAGAGATGCATGAAGTGATGTGGATTTCATTCACTTATATGTGAAATATAAGGATATTTCTATGTAGTAAATTACTAGTACAAGTAATCATTATCATCACTTTTTCCATTTTCTTTTATTTTTGAGATTATTATCTCTTCCCTTTTTTTTCCCTCTTAACCCAACTTCTCAGTCAGCATTAATTTGTGAAACAGCAGTGTGATGAGAGTCTTCTTTCCATGTAAGACACCATCACAGAGCAGTCACGCAACACTTAATGAAAGTTAACGCTTGAAGACTGTTTGTTAGCAGTGTTTGAAAAAGTTTGGTCTATTTACACTGACAAGCAAAACCATGGAGTAATTAGTAGCATACTTAAGCTCACAGGCATTGTCTAAATTACTGAAGCCCAAATACACACAAAATTATTTGGTAAAGAATCTGACGTGGGCTCATATTTCTCCTTTAAAATCAATAGTGACAATCTAAGTTCAATAGAATAACATTCCTCAACACAATGATTTAATGTTTTTAATTTGAATTTTATTGGTCTTATACCTTAGTTATTAAGTGTTTTTAATGTACATTTGGCTTTGACTTAATGACTCTTGTTAGGAGTTTGGAGCCAGAGTTAGGGAATATTGGAGACTACAAGTACTTTTTCTTTCTTTATAAAAAGGTCTTATATATAGTTCAAATTTGAGAGGTGCTGATGGAGAGACATCAAGAAACCAGAGTTCAACGTTTCACCAGAGAAAAAAATTAAATTTTTACACTTAAAATTGCATAAACTTGAAAACATTGTTTAACTGAACTGTGTAAATTTTCCTAATAATAGTGTCACCACCATCATCATTGTCATCATCATTGTCATCACCTTCAGAATTTCCACATCATCATCACCACTATTCCAAACATAATTATGACATCTACATCCTGGGGTTATTGCGGATGGATGGTTTTAAATATAAGGATATTTCTATATAGTAAATTACTAGTACAAGTAATCATTATCATCACTTTTTCCATTTTCCTTAATTTTGAGATTATTATAATATATAATCTCAATTTCTCTCTTCCCTTTTTTTCCCTCTTAACCCAACTTCTCAGAACTAGTGAGGTCATGGGACCTTGGCGGAGAACCTGTAATGACCAGTTTACAAAACCAGCGTGATCTGTAACTACATTCTAAACGTTTGTCCATATACGCACACACAGTGTAATCCTCATCTTTCATCAAGGAAACCTTTTTGCAACAGACAAAGCCCATTACAGAAATGAACAAGCCATCATCAGTGGGCACATACAGTAGTATATGAACTGCCATTGTCTCCTAGAAACCTAGAGTGTCCATTTCCTGACATCTCATTGCCTGGGGGTCCTGCCCCTTTCTTGTAGCATGGACTGCCTCAGAGTAGGAAAGTGGTCATTTAGTCCTTACAATATGTTTGACTTCTATTTCTAGAACTTTCTTACATGCTCACCATGAATGTTGTATAATTCTCTTTCAATCATCCTTTGTATTTGGCCTTTCATATCGTTTTCCTGGTCTGGGCTCTTAATTTTTCCTAGACTCTTCAGCCTGCTCGGCTCTTCAAAGGACATCCCAGCTTCCCTTACTGTGTCTACACCTGTGGATTTATCCTGTGCCCCGAAAGGGAAGTCATAAGCATTCTGAGGAAGATGGCTAGTCGGTGAGCTTCAAAGAGTTAATTGTGATCTATTGTCACTATCCTCTGTTAAAGTCTGGAAGTTTATTGAAATATTTCACAGAAACAGTCTGATTTGATGCTCCATTGTGGTTCCTGTGACCTTTGAGACGACCCCTCCCACTTCATGCTTTTCAGGTTATGTTCTAGCAACTCAGAGCGGCTGCCTGGATGGTCAGAAAGGCAGAGGGGACTGGGTAGCAAGAACATGAATGAACACAGATGCTCTGGAGGGAAAGGAGACAGAAGCCGACAAAAGTAGTACATATAATAGCAGCAGAAGAAAAAGGATAGGCAGCTTCAGCCTGTAGTCCACACAGAAATTCTCTGCAGGATGAGTTTGCTCTTTTTAAAACACTATTTGGAAAGCTTCTTGAACCCCCATTGAAAGCCAGTCTGATTCTTTATCACGTAGTCCATGGTGAGATTTGCTGATCCAGATACTTCGTTGCATTAACATGTAGTAAAAACCCACAAATCCCTCTGGAGAGATTTCTCTCCCTTCTTCTTTTTTCCAAGCATCTCAAAGCCTTTCTGTGATTCCAAGGAACATGAATTATTCACTATACACATGACTGAATTTCAAAGTATACTTTTGAAAAGCAAAACTGCTTAAATTATCCAATACTCTGATTCTGCCTTCATTTTCATTAACTGGTCAAGCATCTTGTGGAATGATGACATGCCTTTCTTCCTCCCTGTCCTTTTGTCCAACTAGTTCTATTGCCCATTTCACCTCTCTCCCACCAACACTGTAGCAGGGATCTTCCTGTCTTGCCTCAGGTATGCACAGCCCAAGGATTTGCTTTGTACTGTGCCACACTTACCCTTTCCCATTAACATCCCCACACAGGAATACATTTCTTGGGTCACTAAGTGGCTACTCATCTGCAAACTCTAGTGACAGAAGCACTCACTCTACAACTGTATTTCCATAGCTGTTCTGTAGTGCTAGCAGTGGACGGCCCCTTGAGCATTATATACAAACCATCCACCATTGAGCTGCAAAATTAGTACCTTCCATTTGTAGCATTTTTTAAGGTTATAGATTCTCATTTAAACCCTTTGTTGGCCACTGTCGAAATGCATAGCCTTGGGCTGACAATGGTCCTTTCTTAGTCTCAGTCTTCTCATGTACAAAAGGGGACAATGACAATCTAGCAACATGGTGAAGCTTCAGGGCATCCTTGAAACCTAGCACGGAGAGACAGCATGTTAGCAATGATGTAAATGACTTGCTTGATCAATGGCGGTTACTTGTTTAATATCCATACTCCAGGTTAAGGGCACCTGATAACTTGTGCTTCAAAGAAGTGGGAGAACTCTCATATCACAAGCTTTAGTCTTGATCTTTTGAGTTTGCCAGAGTACTTAGTTTATATAAAGTGAATTTTGTAAGCAAAGACCAAGGGATGCTAGAGATGTGCTTTGGTGCATGCACTTAGCATGCACATGACCCTGGGTTCAATCCTCAGTGCCAAACTAAATAAAGAAAAAGCAAGCAAGGGAAGCAGTAACATGAAAATGGAATAAAGACACCATTATCCATCAGTTCCGGGGACTTAGACTTTGCATCCCATCAGAATTTCTTTTAAATCCTGTATTGGCCATTTGCAGAATGATGTGAATTTGGATAATTTATTTCATCAGTGATCCATTTTGTCTAAGCTATTTTCCCATGTGAAGTATAAGGAACAATTAAAGAGCTTACTACAGTGCTTATGATGACTTAAATAAGATATTGAATATATCTTATCTACTTAAATAACATATCTGATGTTTACAGCCATCATCTAGCCATCCATGCTTTCTCTGTAGCTTTAGACAAATGTTAAAACATGTTGAAAAGAGAAGAAAGAACCAGCCACAGGTCAGGTAATAGGGTGTTTTCAGAGCAACCTTTTAATTTTTCCCTCATTTTATTATGGAGAATTTAACACATAATAAACAGTGAGTTATGACTAAGAATACTAAAAAGATTACCTATAAAAGTGACAATATGGGCTGTCAGAAAATCTACTAACAATGCTTGTACAGATGTTGTGTGTATGGTAGGGGAGGAATCCTGATGCACTGCTCGTGGAAAGGTAAACTGGTACAGCCACCATGGAAATTAATGTTGAAGTTTCTCACAAAACCAACAAGACTAGAAACACCATGAAATCCAGCTATAGAATTTCTGGACATACGACAGCACTCTAAAAGTGCCACACCATAGAGATACTTGCTCATACATGTTGATCAAAACACTATTATAATAACTAAGATGTAGGACAGGTCTAGATGCCCATCAAGAGAAGAATGAATAATGAAATGTGACAAGTATGCACAATGGCCAATAAGAACGTAATTATATCATTCGTGGAAAAAATATGCGAAACTGGAGATAAGTATGTTAAGTGAAATAAACCAGATCTAGAAAGACAAATAATTTGTATTTTCTCTTGTCTGCTGAGTACACACACACACACACACACGCACACACACACACACACACACACACACACACACACACACCACACACACCTCAGAATCATTTCTCAGTCACAGGCTGGCTCTTGGGAGGAAAAGACTCCTCTATGGGAGCTGTGGTTTATCCCATTCCTTAGAAACTAAATATAAATTTTTAAGACAGAGAAAAAGGCTGAATTAGCACTTAGTTAAGGCATTAGAAGAATTCAAATGAAGAAAAGAAGAATCTTTGCAAACTGAGTACAAAAAAAGTATCAGAGAAGTGTGCATTTAACTCCATCAACTGGTAAGTAACAGGAAGCTTGTCCTCTGGGTTTTGGCCTCATTGGTCTCTCCATCCATACGTTTCACACCTCCCCAGGTCATGCTGTGTGAAGACAGCACCTATAATGTCTTTGGCAGACAGTAATGAAAAACACACCCTCTGCATCATTGTGTCTTGTGGCAAACAATGGCCCACCAAGAGAAATCAGAGAATATGATGTCTGCCTGAGGAGAAGGCCAAGCAACCCATACAGTTGAGGAAGAGGGGTTTCTCTCTCCACCTGTTTGATGTCACCATTCAATTCATTGACAAGTTATTGACAGCTTTTCCATTGCTTTTAACATTATGTGATGAGAATTAGGTTCTCATGGGGTAGGATAGTGGAGAATTGTGTGCAACTAACTTGAATGTAGCAGGAGCATTCTGTACAGGGAGGAAAGGGTCATAAGGGAGGGCAGGCAAGGGCATAAGAGGGTAATGTGTGGGAGAAAGACTAAATGTCAGGTATTTTTTCTCATATGTGGACTCTAGTTTTAACTGTATACACAAACACAAACATGCTTATGATAGTTAAAAACAGAGAGAGATTATGTGATGGAAGGAAGGGTGTCAGAGAGGGGAGAGAAAGGGTAGTAGGTGTGAAGAAAAATTATCAACATACCATGACATACACACACACACACACACACACACACACACACACACACACACACATAAAGAGTGAGGTGAGGTTATAATAAAATCCTTTCCTTTGTTTTGTGATTAAATTAACAATTTTAATTAAAAAAAATATTTAAAAATACCTTTAATAATGAAAACTTATTAAAATACTTGGAGATTCTGTAAGTTTTATTTAATTTTCCTTAATTTCCCTGTGTTCCTTCAGAGATGACCACTATCTCTGATATTTTGTTTTTATTGCCTTGCTTTTCTTTACAATACCACAACTGTCTGTATTCCTAAATAGGGCTAACTAGTTCTCTTCCCTTTGAGCATGGTGAAAATGATACTGCATTGTCTATTCTGTTTCACATTAGTTCTGAGATTCATCCTTGTGATTCTCGACCACTATTCTTCCATCCTAGCTGCCGCACAGAGTTCCATCATGTGAGTAATCTTTAATCGCATTTTGATTGTTTCTAGATTTTCTTGTTTAGAAAAGCCCCTTTGTGACTATAAGCATTGCTGTACTTATTTCCCATAAGTCCTAAGCTGAACCACAGGGTAACTGCAAGTTAGACATATTTCGCTGTTGAGAGCTTGAACTGTCACTAGTCTGAATTAATATGTTCTGTGTCAAATACCAGCTTAGTCCAGAAATATAAAATATCTAGCTAACATCTTCCATAATGATTGCATATTAAAATGATACTTTGGTTATATTGGGTTAAATAAAACAGGAACTAGCAAGGGTGGTTTTTATTTATATACTATTTTGCCTGTAGTTATTAGAAAATTATAAATGATATATTCATCTTGCATTAAATATTTTTGACTTCCTTGGGTATAGCAAACCTATAGGACTTTGGTGCATAGAATTTCACTTATCAGCATTATAAGGTGATGTTAACAGTGCTTCAAACCAATTTTCCTAATTTTAATTAGTATCACCAATGTATAATACTTATTATTCCATCTGTCAGTCATATATAGCATTGTTTTATTTTAATTTTGTCATATTAGTGATCATGACTTGTAGCTCATTATCTTACCTTGTATCTCCTACCTACTAGTGGAATAAATAGTTGGTTGTTGTTTATTTTTCTTATTTGAGATGGTCCTTAATATTTTAAATGTTTTAACGTAGATTGGTGTCCTTCTCACTTGCTGGTTTGTTGAGGCCATTTAAAACTATAGTCCTTGTTTTCTTCCAGCAGTGTCTCTTCTGCTTTCATCTTCTTCCTGAAATATCTTGATGAGCAGAACTTCTCAATATTAACACAATCATTTATGACTTTCAATCTAGTAAAATCTTTTCCTTTTGTGGTTATCTCTGGCTTCTTTATACTAAAGTGAAAGACATGTATTTCAACGTTCCCCTTTTCTATTTAAGTTTGCAATACATAGAAATCGCTTCATATGTGTGATTTGACCATAGAGGTATAATTTTAGTTTTTCCAGAATGGACAAGCAAATTTTCAGCCTTATTTATTACACAGTCCTTCATTTTTCCCATGTGTGATGAATCTTTTCCTCTAATAGACCAGAGTGTTATGTCTTAAAAGTGATTGAATCTGGAGCCAACAAGAAGGCTGTCTCTGCATGTGAAGGTGCTCGCCTCCAAGTATGGCTAACTGATTTCAAGCCCTGGGACTCACACAGTGAAAGAAAAGAATCAATTCCCACAATCGTCAGTCAGCTAGCAGCCTACTGGAGTTTCTTTCAATGGATTGTGTGGCGTTCAGAACATCTTGTGTATACATGCACCCACACATGTTGAAATCATGCAAGCAGTGATTAATTTGGCCTTTATCACATAGCTGTGCGAGTCAATTTGTTGAAAATTTTAAAGAAAACTCAAAGTACTGTCTAATTTAGAGTTATTTTATATACTTCCGTTATATTTAGTCTCATCCAAGACTTTATCACATAGCTATGTGAATCAACTTGTTGAAAATTTTAAAGAAAACTCAAAGTACTGTCTAATTTAGAGTTATTTTATATACTTCCATTATATTTAGTCTCATCCAAGATCACTGTTTATTGGTGAATTCAAAAACTCACCTATTTGGTTATTTTCAAATGTTTACAAAAATCAAATTTTGTATTTTTTTATGAAATGAATTGCTCATGTTTTTATATTCATATATGCAATATATGTTGCAATATTTTTGTAAACACAAGACTGCCTTTAAGATTGCTCTTAAGGACCAGTTTGGGTATGTAGAACTGTAATCAACTACATATCAATGCTTTGCTTTGTTGCATTTCAAAACTCTTTCTAAAGTTGACATTTTGTCTATAGAATCCTTTTGATGCTTATTTTATAGAGTGATGAAATTATTTAATGGCATTTTCTGCCTTCCATGCCAATTCTGGTAAAACTTTACTTTTTATACTTACCGTGATGCCTAAAGTATCAATAAAGACCCAGTTACAACATTGAATAATGAGTCTTCTTGAATTTTTTAAAGAGATATCTTACCTATTTGAGTATTTAATGGTTATAGATTTTGGATGTTACACATTTAGTTGAAGGCATCCCTAGTCTATTGCTAGCTGGTTACAATTCTTTTAATGAATTGATGCTGAATTCTGTTGAATTCTTTCCCTCATCCTATGTGATCATTTGATTTTCCATTTCCAGTATCAGTATGGTAAATGTCATAATAGATTTTTAATGCCATATTATTCATGAATTCCTATGATAAATCCAATCTGACCACTCTATGACTTTAAACATGACCTAGTGTAGTTTGTTCTTCTTTTGCACCTGTGTCCTGTGTTTCAGTCCTTGTCCTCCCAGTGACCTTCGCAGATGTCCTTAACGTATTCATTTTCCTTCATGTCTGCACCTTTTCTCTTTAGCTTCAGTATTAACTGCCTGTTGCTATCAACGCCAGCCACTGGACTAGAAACAACATAGTGAAGGAAGGGTTTATTTGGATTTAGAGTTCTAATCTATCATGGCTGGGAAGGCATGTGGTGGGCAGGAGTGTGAGAGGCAGCTCACCACGATGCTTCTGCAGTCAAGAAGCAGAGAGTAGACAGACAATAAGGCCAGGCTATAAAACTTCAAGTTCTACTTCTGGATTTCCAGCAAGGTTCCTTCGTGTTATAAAGTTACTCTACCCTTTAAAAACAGTGTCAAAATCTGGAAACTAAGTGTTCAAGTTCTGTAATCTATAGGGTTGTCTTACATTCAAACCAGAGCTGTTTCCTAACTAATTTAAGGTTGGCCCCAAACTTGACTTTTGAATCCTTTCTCCTTCCTATTGACACTTACTTCATTAATTATCTCATTCAGTTCCATGCTTTTAAGAACGACTCATCTATGGATGACTGTCCAATGCGTATCTCTAGTCCCTTCCTCTGCTCTCAGGCAAGTTTCACATATCCAGAGCCTGCATGGTACCTGTGCTGGGTATCTCCCTAAAATCCCTAAAATCTCCCATGTGTTGCACATACCTTCTGATTCTACTGCTTTCCCTTTTAGGACTTAACAATGTCACTCTCCCAGGTATTTAGGGAAGAAGACCTTGAAGTCTTATGTAACTTTTCTGTCATGAATCCAAGCTGTCAGCAAACCCCTTCAGGCCTATTTCACAAGAAATTCAGTGTTGATATCTTGCATGACTGGCTGCTACCGCTAAATTCTAATCCTCAGTGATCTGGGTTTTATAATCGTCCCTGACTTGTTTCCTTGAGTTTGTTTTACTCCTTTACACAAAAGTCAAAGTGGGATTACTAAAACACAAACTGAATAAAACATTGAATCCAGAAATAATCTGTACCCTCAGCCACAGAACTTGAACTTGATGGTATAATTCAAGATGGCCTAAAATTCCCGATTTTTCCATGTTATCCTCCCAAGAGCTTGGAATTATGCGTGCATGCAATTACACCTGTCTTCAAATTCTCTCTGATAAGGATATTTAGGTATAGGTAAATGTTGAATTTTATAAGACATATTTCTATAGCTTTTATATGATCATTTGATCTTGATTTAGTCCGATTTTACATTTCTAGACATTTTGATTTTAATTATCTGAATGCAAAATCCACTATGGGGCTGGGGATGTAGCTCTGATACTAGAATGCTTGCATAATACATACAAAGCCCCTGGTTTCACCTGCAACACCACATATAATGGACATACTTATATATCCAACAAAGAGGCTGAAGCAGTTAAAGGATCAAGAGTTCAAGGGCTTTCTCACTTAACTAGCCAGTTGAAGGTGATAGTGGAATACAGAGACCCTATCTCAAAGAAAACAAAGCAAAAGTCTAATCAAATAAAACACTACCACTGCTATCAATAATCAAAAAGCAAAAACAAGACAAAAAGCAAAACACACAATAACAATAACAAAAATAAAAACCAGAGCACCAAATACACTGTGAAATTTGCTGTTATCTGTTCTCTGCCTTCTTCCAGGAGAACACAAGATCTTTGGAGTAGTGGCCTCTTAACTTTAGTGAGTAACACACATTTTAGACACAGCATTATTTGTGCTTGCATTTTTTCATCCTTCATGTTTATTAATTAAGGTTGTTAATATTTAAATACCTACTTGCTTACTAATCATCTTGGTCTACTTGATCTACAGATGACTTGAACCAGCTACTCACACACAGATAGATACATTATCAATTTTCCCATGATTCTTTCTTTCTTTATGATGTACATATTTTGGGAGATTGAATGGTAATGTAATATCTCTTTTGGGAAAGTAAAAGCTTTTATTCCTTATGCTGTAGTTTTCTTGAGCTATAGCTTCAAATGTAGACTTGGAAGTACATAGACACTCTGAGTGGTGTGGTAGAGAAACAGGAGATGTCTTTGGTTAATTTGTTCCATGTATTTATTTCATTTCAACCTATTTCATTTGAGTTGTGCTTGCTTTGCTCTTTGTAGCCACTCTGACATTTTATGATATATTAGTGAAATGTCAGCCCGTTCTCATTAACTGTGATTCTTAAAATTTCTTGATTATTTTTATTCTTAATATTAATTTTGTGTTTTTGTTCAGATATTTCTTATTTTGTTGGTTCTTGAATTAAATTGATTTATTACTGCTCCATTATGCATCTTCTCATATGTTTTGAAAATACTGTTTCTTTCAGCTTTGAATTTTAGCACAAATATTTCACGTGCTTACTTATACCCTTTTTATTCTTCTTCAAAAATTAAGCATTTCTAGAATCCTGTGTATCACTAAATTTTTTTAAAAGAATATATGAACATTCAAGAGACATTTAAAAGACAGGATCTCTTTCTGTTTTTCTCCATAAAATTTGCTTTTGAATTTGTTCATTTATTTATTGGTGCCTTCCTTTTCCTACTAAAATGGAAATTTAATAAGAACAACAATTTATAACTGTTGATTCTGATTTACCCAATGCATTAGTTTCTATTTACAAAAATGAAGTTAGGCAAATCCTTTTTTCTTATTTTTTAAACAAGAAAATCTTTATGCCTTTGTTTCTTAGACTTTCCATTTCAATTACTTTATTTTCTTGTAGTAAAATTTCATTTGTATTTTAATAAATATAACTTACCTCTAGATATGAGAGTAAAACAACCTCACTGGTCAGTCTTACAAACCAGACAGTTGGTGATATATACCTTTAATTCAAGTAGCCACACTAGTTTGCCATAGAAACCAGGCAATAGTGGCGCATGCCTTTAATCCCAGTCCTAGAGAAGAATATTAGATGTAAGAGACAACTCTTACACACAGTTTCATTCTGAGATCCCTGGAGGCAGGATTGCCATTTCTGACTGAGGTAGAGGTAAGAGTCAGTGAATGGCTGTTTTGCTTTTCTGACCCAAGGGTTGCTGTCACTTCATGGCACTCCACCCATGCAACTTACTGTGGCTCCTGTGGTCCCCTAGACTGTCAACTCCACGTGTGGCTCCAATGTGACTCTCATGGCTTCCCTTGGCTCCTGCAGCCTGTGTGAACCTACTACAGGGCTGCCCTGTCTCTTTAACAAACATCCATTAAGTTTGGTTTTGAGTTCTGCTTAGAAAATGTGCAGATTAGTGACAACAGAACAGATAAGATCAGAGCTCCAGCATCACTGGACTGCTTTAGCAGTGTAACTGAGACAGCTACTGGCCCACATTGTTGTTACACCTTAAAATTCTCTTCCGAACTAGGATTTTAATGGAGGTAGGTCATCTGATAATGGCAGATAATATTACCATCTAGTAATTAAATAAATTTTTCTTTTTTACTATGGAAGGAATTCTAAAAGAGATATATGACCTATCTGGGACATACAAATTTTTAGCCATAGCTTCTATTAGTTTGATAATTCATATTATATTCTTAAAGAAATGGTTTGATAGTAGAGTCAAGAATGAGAAACTTTTAGAAATAATATAAACTTTTCAGACTAGTAATGAGAAGTTGGCTGAAATGATTCATGTCATTAAGAATGACAACCATAATTTGACAGGCAAAATTCACTCCATGACAATCGGTTATGAAACCTTACAGAATGTTACAGAGAGATTATCTGCCAGGAGTCATACTGTTGAAATTAACAATCAAAATCTGCTAAAAATTTCTTACAAGCTAGAATATAGAACCTCCCTTCAGGAAGACAATCTACAAATCATCCAAATAATCTCTTAGGATGAGAAGATATCATTAATGAAAAAGCTTAAAACTTGGAATCATATGTATATGGATGAGAACCAGAAATTAATTGATTTGATGAAGTGACTAGAAATATTCATGAGTCAATAAATTCATACTCTATAAAAGAGTGATACATAGATTTGAAACCATTGAAAAACCTATCAGAACTGATGAGCAAAGAGATGCAGTACAAACAAAAGACAATAATAAAGACAACATCACCAATGCCTCTCAGGGGTCAGAGACGATTTACCAGGCATTTTAGCTACTTATCCTGTTACTGTTTCTGAGAATCCAGTAAATAGTAAATATCCAAAAGGATATTTAGAATGTAAATCAGAGCCTATATGTATGAAAGATCTAAAAGATATTAAGGGGTAGTAGTATCTTTTGGCATGCATTCCCCTTATGTGAGGCAGTTGGTAAAGACACGGGTTCAAGAAATAAAGTTGTTCCACATGATTGATTTAAATTAGTCTCAACTATATTGGAAGATGGTTCACACAGTGGAAGAGTTATTGAGAGAGGAAGCTAAGGCCCTTGAACATCAAGATAGAGTCAGAGGTTATGAGGCCTCCCAAAATCAAGTTATAGGTGAGGGTTACTATGCTGATCTAGATATTCAAGCTATATAAAATGAACACATCCTGTCTCTGTGCTATACAGCAGCCTTGAATGCTTGGGACAAGATTCAAGAACTAGGAGAAAGCATTTAATCATCCATTAAGGTTATACAAGGCCCAGGAGAACCATTTAGTGACTTTTTGCAAAGATTAACTAAAGCTGTACAAATAGGGGTAGCAGATCCAAAAGTTAAATAAGTACTCATTGAACCTCTGGCTTTTAAAACTGCTAGTTTAGAATGCAGAAATATACTTGGGCCCTTAAGGGTCAAACCAGCACCAATACATGAATGGATCCTACACACAGCAAATGTTGAATACTTTGACTATAACACTGAGGCTTATGTAGGAGAAGCAAAGGTATAAAGAGACATCAAAATAGCAATTGTTATAATTATGGTCGAATTGGCCATTTGAAAAGAGATTGCAGGCAGGACATTCTTAGAAACAATGTTTCTTCTGGGAATGTCCCAAATAGAAGGCCCCAAACTTCTAGATTATGCAGAAGATGTGGCAAAGGTTGTCATTGGACCACTGAATGTAGATTTATTTTTTTAAATAAAAAATAAACAAACAAGCCAACCTGTTACTTTCAGGAAACTCCTTCACAGGGCTTTTTGCAGGTGCCATGTCAAAAGTGGTCCAGTTATTCCAAGTCATTATGGAGGACACACCTCCTCAAGAAAATTAGAAATTCCAAAGCCTGTTGTAAAAAATCATACTGCTATGGATACGAGAATAACCATGGAGGGTGAATCAAAAATTTCAATAGAAAATAGAAAACATTTTGTTTTGGTAGATGTTTATAAATGATCAAAGACTAAAGTTGAGAGTATGAATAAATAACATTATAATTGAAGGATTATTAGACACGGATACAGATGAGACTATTATTTCTCCAGAATCTTGGCATCTGAATTGGCATCTTCAGGACTAAGTAGTAAGATTTTGGGAGGAATTAACAACAGTTATCCCAAAAGCATGAGAATTCAACTTATAAAACAAACTTATCACATTGTATGAGACAACCAATAACTAGGGCTTCTATATTTTATACCGATGCAATGAATCAGGAAAGGTAGGGTAAAAATCAGAAAATTTAAATAAAGTGGAACAAAACCCTTATGAGTCTGTCAAAAACTCAGAATTATATGCTATTCTCATGGTACTAAGCAACTTAAAAATACCTCTCAACATAGTTACTGATTCACAATACGCAGAGAGTTGTTTTGCATATTGAAATTGATGAATTTATTCAAG
Organism: Myodes glareolus; assembly: GCF_982192425.1. Taxonomy (NCBI): domain Eukaryota; kingdom Metazoa; phylum Chordata; class Mammalia; order Rodentia; family Cricetidae; genus Myodes; species Myodes glareolus. The sequence goes on along the minus strand of NC_142031.1, from coordinate 80,885,086 downwards.
ATGATACAGAATTGTCTTTATTATTTATTCACATAAAATATATAATCAGGAATAGGCATCATCTCATATACACAGCATACATCTTGTCCCATACAGGTCTACCAGATCCTTTAGCACAAAGTAGTACATAAATTGATCAATTATTGATTGAAAATGTGTTGAAAGCTTCAGAATTTCTTTAACAACATCATATCATTAGTAAAGTTTTTAAAAAAATAGACTTTTGTATCATATGGCAACATGCCAAGGAAATTATAAGGAGTTGGACTCTGGATCTATCCTTCTTTAAATCCAAGCATGTTGTTAAAAGAAAAATTCAGAGTTTCTGTCACCTGGTGTGGGACAGAAGGAAGATAAAAATCTAGCGACCAAGGTTATCAAAACTTCTTTCAACATTTTCTTTCTCCCCATACCTATTTTTGTCTCTATGGTATCTTTCTTTAAATATATATATTCAAATACATACATACGTACACACACACACACACACACACACACATGTATTTGTATATAAATATACAAAGAAATTCAAGCTTACTGTTTTGCTATGAAAATATTTATTTAAGTTTAAGTTTTCCACAGTGAAAGTTACATTTTCCTACAGTAATCTGAGATTTCCAGGAAGAAGATGAGGCCCCACAATAATGATTTCACCTGGTTCATATGATGCCATTCAGCTGATAGCACCATTCAAAGATTAGCTTTATACTACAAACTACTCAGAATAATTTCGTGGTGAGTAGATGAGATGAACTAGCTTAAGAAACTATTCTAGCCAGGACTTGAGACAAGTCCTGCTCTTTCCCATTACACACAGAGGTGGACAAAAAAGAAATGGTACAGCTATCACTTCCAGGACTTGACAATTAACTATAATTTTTCTTTTCATCATCCCCCAAATAAAACACCACCACAGGAAGCAGGAACTATGTTTAAGAATATGATGCCCACATTCCTAAGAGGTAGGGTCAGTGGATTTTATTGTACAATGGATTATGGATATTGGTCATTGTTTGAGGGGGGATAGTTACAAGTTATTATTGGCAATGGTCAGGAAAAGAAATAAACAATGGAAATTAGATTCAAAGTTCTCTCTTTGAAAAGAAAAAAAGGGGGATATAGATACGATAGGATAAAATGGTAGAGATTTTAGCCAGGAGGGACAGCCTTCAGAATATCCTGCTTCACAGAAAAGTCTATAAAATATGCTAGGTCTGTAAGCCAAAGATAAATGCCCCAATGTTGCAGAGAAACTTTGAGTGACTGTGTTGAACCCTGAAGTCCAATCATCAGGAGGAGTGTCCCAAGAGACCATCCTTACACCACAGTTGATGTAAAAGCATGAGAATTATTAATTCTGTCGCAACAGGGTCTTTCAGCATTCGAGAAGCCAAAAGAACCTGAATAGCTGGTACAGGCTACGTTTAAAGCAAAAAGTCATAGAAACAAGGTTGGGGGGAATCTGGGGCTGTTTTCCAACTATTGGGATTGGCTTATTCAAAGGGCTATTAACAATAATTAGTCCAAAACAGGGCTGGAGGGCAGTTGCCAGATCAGGTGAGGTAAGAGGAAACATTTGAGGGTTATTTTGACCCCTTCCCAGGGACTGAGTCAAAACATCAGGAACTGAGTCAACATCTTAAGGGTTATCTTGCCCCAGTTTCAATAATTGAGTTTTATCTGGAGAACATTCACAAAGACTCAGGGAGATGGAAAGTTCCCAACATTTCAATACATGTGTAGGTAATTGTTAGATTCCTGGTTCTCAGGGGAAAGGGGGAAGCACTAAGGCTGAGAGGCCTCAGTGTTATTTTAGAGTATTACAACTGTCCAGGCAGTCAACTGTTTCTGTCATTTCTCATATTTTCCCTTTTTTTATTGATATTTATTGAGCTCTACATTTTTCTCTGCTCCCCTCCCTGCCTCTCCCCTTTCCCCTTCAATTCTCCCTCAAGGTCCTCAATTTACTCAGGAGATCTTGTCTTTTTCTACTTTCTACTTTCCATATAGATTAGATCTTTGTAAGTATCTCTTAGCATCCTCATTGTTGTCTAAATTCTCTGGAATTGTGATTTGTAGATTGGCTTTCTTTGATTTATGTTTAAAAACCAAATATGAGCAACTACATGTAATAATTGTCTTTCTGTGTCTGAGATTTCTCACTCAAAATAATGTTTTCTAGCTCCATCCATTTTTCTGCAAAAATCAAAATGTCATTATTTTTTCCTGCTGTGTAGTACTCCATTGTGTAGATGTACCACATTTTACTTATCCATTCTTTGAATGAGGGGCATTTAGGTTGTTTCCAGGTTCTGACTATGACAAACAAAGCTGCTATGAACATAGTTGAGCATATGTCCTTGTAGCACAGTTGAACAGCCTTTGGATATATGCCCAAAAGTGGTATTTCTGGGTCTTGAGAGAGGTTGCCTCCTAATTTTCTGAGAAATCACCTCACTGACAACCAAAGGGGTTGTAGTGGCTTGCATTCCTACCAGCAATGCAGAAATGTTTCCTTTTCCCCAAAACCTCTCCAACATAAGTTGTCATCAGTGTTTTTGACCTTGGCCATTCTTACAGATATAAGATGGAATCTCAGAGTTATTTTGATTTGCATTTCTCTGATGATTAAGAATGTTGAACATTTCTTTAAGTGTCTTTCAGTCATTTTAGATTCCTTTGTGGAGAGTTCTCTGTTTAGGTCTGTACTCCATTTCTTTTACTGGCTTATGTCTTCTTTTGGTGTCCAATTTCTTGAGTTCTTTGTATATTTTGGATATCAGACATCTGTCTGATGTGGGGTTAGTGAAGATCATTCCCCATTCTGTAGGCTGTTGTTTTGTCTTATTGACCATGTCCTTTGCTTTACAGAAGCTTCTCCGTTTCAGGAGGTCCCATTTATTAACTGTTTCTCTCAATGTTTGTGCTGTTGGGGTTATATTTAGGAAGTGGTCTCCTGTGACAATGCATTCAAGTGTGCTTCTTACTTTCTCTTCTATGAGGTTCAGTGTGACTGGCTTTATGTTGAGGTCTTTGATCCATTTGGACTTGAGTTTTGTGCATGGTGATAGATATGGGTCTATTTTCGTTCTCCTATATGTTGATATCCAGTTATGTCAGCACTACTTGTTAAATATGCTTTCTTTTTTCCATTTGATTTTTTTGCTTTGTTATCAAAATCAAGTATTTGAAGATGTGTGGATTGGTATCCAGGTCTTCTATTCAATTCCATTAGTCTTCCTGTCTGTTTTTATGCCAGTACCAGGTTGTTTGCAGTACTGTAGCTCTGGAGTAGAGTTTTAAGTCAGGGCTTGTGATACCTCCAGAAGTTCTTTTATTGTATATGATTGCTTTGGCTATCCTGGGTTTTTTGCTTTTCCATATGAAATTAAGTACCTTTCTTTTGAGGTCTTTAAAGAATTTTGCTGGGATTTTGATAGACATTGCATTGAATCTGTAGATTGATTTTGGTAAGATTGACATTTTTACTATGTTAATTCTGCCTACACAAGAGCATCAAATACTTTTCCACTTTCTGGTGTTTTCTTCAATTTCTTTCTTCAAAGATGTAAAATTCTTGTCATACAAGTCTTCCACTTGCTTAGTTAGAGTTACTCCAAGATATGCTATGCTATTTGTGGCTATTGTGAAAGGGGTTGATTCTCTTATTTCTTCCACGGTCCATTTATCATCTGTTTACAGGAGGGCTACTGCTTTTTTTAAGTTAATCTGTGTCTTGCTACATTGCTAAAAGTGTTTACGAGTTGTCGGAGTTCCTTGGTAGAATTTTTGGGATCACTTATGTAAACTATCTTATCATCAGCAAACAGTGAAAGTTAGACTTCTTCTTTTCCAATTTCTATCCCCTTGATCTCCCTTTTGTGTCTTATTGCTCTAGCTAGGACCTCAAGAACTATATTGATTAGATATGGAGAGAGTGGACAATCTTGTCTTTTTCCTAATTTCAGTGGAATCACTGGGAGGTTTTCTCCATTTAGTTTGATGTTGGCTGTTGGCTTGCTGTATATTGCCTTAATTATGTTTATGTGTGTTCCATGTATCCCTGCTCTCTCCAAGACCTTTATCATGAAGGATGTTGTATTTTGTTAAAAGTTTTTTTTTGGCATCTAATGAGATGATCATGTGGTTTTTATTTTTCAGCTTGTTTATATGGTGGATTACGTTGACAAATTTTCATATGTTGAACCATCCCTGCATCTGTGGGATGAAGCTGACTTGATCATGGTGGATGATGGTTCTGATGTGTTCTTGGATTCAATTTGCCAGTATTTTACTTAGTATTTTTGTATCAACGTTCATGAGTGAGATTGGTCTGTAATTCTCTTTCTTTATAATGTCTTTCAGTGGTTTGGATATCAGGGTAATTGTAGCCACATAAAAAGAGTTTGTCAATGTTCCCTCTGTTTCTATTGTGTGGAATAATTTGAGCAGTATTAGTTTTCTTTGAAAATCTTGTAGAATTCTGAGCTGAAACCATTTGGTCCTGGGCTTTTTTGGTTGGGAGACTTTTGATTATTCTTTCTATTACTTCAGCATTTAGAAGTCTGTTCAATTTGCTTATCTGGTCTTGATTTAATTTGGTAAGTTATATTTATCCAGAAAGTTATCCATTTCCTTTAAGTTTTCCAATTTTGTAGAGTATAGGTTTCAAAATATGACCTGATGATCCTCTGTATTTCCTTTGTATCTCTTGTTATGTCCCCCTTTTCATTTCTGATTTTGTTAATTTGGATATTCTCTCTCTGACATTTGGATAGTTTAGGTAAATGTTTGTCTATTTTGTTGATTTTCTCGAAGAACCAACTCTTTGTCCCATTTATCCTTTGTATTGTTTTATTTGTTTTCATTTTGTTGATTTCAGCTCTCAATTTGATTATTTCCTGCCACATTGTTCTCTTAGGTGAGTTTGCTGCTTTTTGTTCTAGTTTTCAAATGTTTTGTTAATTCATTAGTGGGGGATTTTTCCAGGTTCTTTATGTAGGTGTTTAGTGCTATGAACTTGCCTCTTAACTCTGCTTTCATTGTGTTCCATAAATTTGGGTATGTTGTGTGGTCATTTTCATTGAACTTTAGGAAGTCTTTAATTTTCCCCTTTATTTCTTCCTTGACCCATTGATGATTCAAGTGAGAATTTTTTAATTTCCATGTGTTTGTCAGTTTTCTGGAATTAGTATTGCTGTTAACTTCTAGTTTTAAACCATGGTAATCTGATAAGGTACATTGGGTTATTCTATTTTTTTTATGTGTTGAGGTTCATTCTGTTACTGAGTATGTGGTCAGTTTTTGAGAAGGTTTGATGAGGTGCTGAAAAGATGGTATATTCTTTTCTATTTGGATTGAATATTCTATAGATATCTGTTAAGTCCATTTGAGTCATAACATTTGCTAGTTCTCTTATTTCTATGTTCATTTTTTGTCTGATTGACCTGTCCAGTGGTGATAGGAGAGTTTTAAAGTCTCCCACTATTAGTTTGTGGGGTTTATTGTCTGATTTAAGCATTAGAAATATTTTTTTCACATATGAGGGTACCCTTGTATTTGGGGCAAAGGTGTTCAGTATTGAAATTTCCTCTTAATGGATTTTTTTCTGGTGACTAATATGAAATGAACTTCTTTGTCTCTTTTGACTGATTTTAGCTCAAAGTCTATTTTGTTAGATATTAAGATAGCTACACCCGCTTGTTTCCTAGGTCCATTTGATTGATATATTTTTCCCCAACCCTTTACTTTGAGACAATGTCTGTCTTTGAGGTTGAGATGCATTTCTTGTATGCAGAAGAAAGATGGATTCTCTTTTTTGCATCCAATCTATTAGCCTGTGCCTTTTTATGGGTGAGTTGAGTCCATTTACATTAAGGGATTTTAATGACCAGTGATTGCTATCTCCTATTAATTTAGTTTTCATAGTTGGTGATGTTAATTTGTACATTTTTCTTCTTCTTCTTCTTCTTCTTCTTCTTCTTCTTCTTCTTCTTCTTCTTCTTCTTCTTCTTCTTTGAGATTTGCTATTATGAGATCATCAATTGTCTGTGTTTTGTTGGTGTAGCCATCTTCCTTGGGTTGGAGTTTTCCTTCTAGTAGTTTGTGTAGGACTGGGTTTGTAGCTAAGTATTGGTGAAATCTAGATTTGTCATGGAATATCTTGTTTTGTCCTTCTATGGTGATTGACAGTTTTGCTGGGTATAGTAGTCTGAGCTGGCATCCGTGGTGTCTGTATAATGCTTGACCATTACCTTCTGGCTTTCATAGTCTCCAATGAGAAATCAGGTGTTATTCTGATAGGTCTACCTTTATATGTTACTTGACCTTTTTCCTTTTCAGCTGTTAATATTCTTTCTTTACTCTATATGCTTACTGTTTTGATTATTATGTGGCAAGAGAACTTTTCTTTGAATCTAGTCTTTTTGGTGTTCTGTAAGCTTCTTGTGTCTTCATAGGCATATCTTTGTTTAGGTAGGGAAAGTTTTTTCCTATGATTTTGTTAAATAAATTTTTGTGCCTTTGAGTTGAACTTCTTCTCCTTCTTCTATACCTATTATTTTAGATTTGGCATTTTCATGGTGTTCCATTTTTCATGGATATTTTGGGTTAAGATTTTGTTAGATTTAATGTTTTCTTTAACTGTTGAGTCTATTTCCTCTATTACATCTTCAGCGCTTGAGATTCTCTCTTCCACTTCTTGCATTCTGCTGTTCATGCTTGTGTTTGTGGTTCCTGATATTTTTCTCATGATTTCTGTTTCTATAATTCCTTTGGCTTGTATTTTTTTTATTGTTTCTGAATAGTTTCTTTTATATGTTTGATTTCTTTTTCTTGTTTTTTTAAAGTGATTTGCAGATATCTTCCAATTTTTTGTTTGTCTTCTCCTCAATTTGTTTAAGGAAATTTCTCATTTCATCTTTAAGAATTTCAAACATTCTCTTGAAGTTATTTTTTATGTCATTTTCTTCTGGTTCATCCATGTTTGATTGTTCAGGTCTTGCTGTTGTCGAGTATTTAGGTTTTACTGGTGTTGTGTTGCTCTTTGTGGTGCAGTATGTGATCTTAACTTTTATATTCATCTTTTCTTCTAATAGGCATGGTTGGGGCTGTCTGAGATTCTGTTGAATAATCTTCTAGGTGTCAGTGAATCCAAAGCTCAGATGGTTGTTCCTTGTGGTACAGTCAGTGTCACAGTTCTAGTTACCCCATTGGTTACTCCTTTTCCTGGAGATAGCTCGGCATTCATGTGCTTTGCTCTGCTCCCTTAGAGTTTGCTGTCTCAGGCCTACTTTGGCCTAGATTGCTGGTTTTGATATATTTCTGTAAATCCTGGTCTGGATCCCCTCCTGCAGAAGCCCCTGACTTGGAGTTGGACCTGTTCTGATGGAGATCACTGACTTTGGATCTGGTCACTGACTCAATCCTGATCTGCCAGTGTTCTGGGACTAGTTTGGCTCCCAGGACTGGATTTGTTCCTGGCTTCTGCTCCTGGTGGAGCTTGTTTTCTCAAGCCCTCTCTGTCCTAGGTGGCTTATTCAGTCCCACTACTGTGGAATTTGTTGCCCAAGGTGGAGTTTCCTGCCTCAGGGCAACTTTGGCTTAGGTTACTGGCTTTGACCTCTGTCTGTAAATCCTGGTCTAGATTTCCTCCTGCAGAAGTCCCTGGATTGGAGTTGCACCTGGAAAAGTTTCTGGTTCCAGTCTACTGCCTTGGAGGTCCCAGGTTCCGGTGTGCCCAGACCCACAGAAGACCTGCTTACTTCCTCAGATGTCCCAGACTCATGCTTGGACCCGCAGAGGTTCCAGGTTCCTCCCTATTCCCTTTGATGTTGCAGTCCTACTGTCTCTGAGGTCCCCTATTTGTACCTGGCCCCACTGAGATTTCTGTTTCCTGCCTATTCCCTCAGAGGATCCAGGTTCAGTCATGCCCAGACTGGCAGAGGTCCTGCCTCAGGCCTAGTTCCTGGGAGGGCCTAAACTCACACCCAGACCCACCAGAGTATTGGCTTAGTTGAACTCCCTTGAAGGTCCCAGATTGATGTCCAGACCCTCAGCAGTACTGGCTCTGGTTCACTCCCTCAGTGATTACTCCCCTGTACCTGGTCCTGTGGAGATTGTTGACTCTGGATCTGGTAGCTGGCTCAATCCTGTTCTGCCCATGTCCTGGGACTGGATTTTCTCCTGGCTTTTGCTCCTGGCAGAGCTTGTTCTCTCTCTGTCTTAGGTAGCTGGTTCCGGTGGAGGTTGTAGACGCTGAGTCAGGTCCTTGGCTCAATCCTGGTCTGCCAGTATCCCAGGGCTGGTTTGGCTCCCGGGGACTTTATTTGCTACTGGCTTCTGCTCTCGGTGGTGCTTGTTTCCTCAGGCCCATTTCTCACATTTTTGGAAGTTGCTTGCTCACACTTTCTGCTTACCCAGTTAATATTATTTTTTCCTTCTGTCTCTGAGGGAGTTGAAGACTAGATAGTTATAGTTTTCCTTGTTTATCAGATGAAGAAAGTGAGTTATGATAGAAAGTAAATTAGGTACAAAACTTCTGACTCACCAAATAGGATAGATATGGAATATTTTCTCTGAATTTGTCAAATGAAAATGAACTAGACATTGCTGATGTACTTATTGCTGGTACATGTTATACATAGTCATTTTTCTTATTCTATATCATAGCCTTCTTTTTATTTTAGACAAAAGGGGAAATGTAGTGATATTTCATTTGCATTTTAATAAATAAAGCCTGTCTGAAAATCAGAAAGTAAAACAGCCTCACTGGTCAGCATTACACACACTTTTAATTCCTGTAGCCACACTAGTTTGTCATAGAAACCAGGCAATAGAGGTGCACACATTTAATCCCAGTACTAGAGCAGAATATAAAATGGAAGGCGATAGCTCTCACACATAGTCTCATTCTGAGCTCCCTGAGAGAATGATGCCATTTTGGACTAAGGTAGAGGTAAGAGTTGGTAACTGGCTGTTTTGCTTTTCTGACTTTCAAGTTGAACCTCAATTTCTGACTCTGGATTTTTATTAATCATGCTACATTTTCCCTTAACAATTTGTTATTATTATTTTCTGCAAGTAATATCTGTCTAGTTTTATCATATGTTTAGTATTTCTTTTCTCCTTATTACATCATTAATATATTATTTTGTCTTGAACAGCATTTTAAAAGGCTTGGAGATTCTTGATGACTAACTTTTTGAGAATATGAATGTATTTTTACTTTATTCTTGTTCCTTTTTATTTTGATATTTTTGATTTTTTTCCAGCAAGTTCTCTCCCTGTAGCCAAAGCTAGCCTGGAACTCTCCAGATAACCTGGACTGTCCTTAAATTTACCATTACCCTGTCATTTCTGTTCTAAATGATTTATTTTTAACAGAATATACATGCAGATACATATTTCTCTCCTAATCTACAAATACCCAAAGGTGCTATTTATCAGCAGTATTGTTCCTTATCCATGTAAATGTCAGGTGTCCATCTCAGTGTTGCCCTGTGGATCCACCATTTTTTTTCATTAAGACTTTCTCTTTACTATTGCTTCAGTTTGAATCTGTGTTGTGGAATAAAACAGGGATTTAAGATTTTTGTACTTTTGGGAAAATGGGTTTTACCGGGCCTTGTCTTTTGGGCCACCAACTAGTTCCCAAGTCATTACATCGAGCCATTTTAGGTTTGAATGCTAGGTCTAGTTTAGGCACGTTTCTGGATAGTTCTTTTAATTTAAGTTAACTTATTTCTCTTTAACTGCCTTTGCCTTGGGATTTATTACCTTTCTTCTATGTATCTTACTTTCACTGCTTCTCTATGCCTGGTTTGTGGACATCTGCCTGGCTTCCTGCCCCAGGCATGATCCTCATTCTCTCCTTCTTCTTTTATTCTTTTTTCTCCCTTAGAGTTCTCTTTCTATTTATTCTTTTTGCCCACCAGTCATGCCTATCCTTTCTCTGCCCAGCTACTGGACATTCAGCTTTTAATTAGACTAATCAGGTGTGTTAGGCAGGCAAGGCAAAGCAGATACAAAACATCTTTTCATAATTAAACAAATACAGCACAAACAAAAGCAATATATCTTTGCCCAGTTAAAGTGATATTCTGCAGTATAAACAAGTATAGTACATCGTTGCCTAGTTAAAATAATATTCTACAACAGTGGGTGACTTTCTGGTTATGAGGATTCATGTTTTCTGTTAGTTTTAGGGAAGCTGCCAATGAGTTATCTCAGCATTACTTAGCTTCCCTGTTAATATCTTCTTAGGTAGAAGATACTTTGCTGACTGTCCATTTTACGTTCTCTTTTCTGTTTTAATCTCTCCATTCTTGATGTACATTTTAAATCATATTGACATTTTAATTTCTGATTTTCTCTATAAAGATTCCTTTTCCAATGTTTAACCCTTTGTATATTTTTAATAGTAATATTTTTCAGTTTTATAAGCTCTACTTTAATCTTTCTCAAACCAGTTTGCTAATTTTGATTTTCATTCTTCTTGACAGTTTTCTTTCCTTCGCAAATATGAATGCTTTGTTTGATATTTCTCTAGTCCTTCCTTTTCTGCAGTAGTGTAAGAGGCTTATGCTGAGTGTTATTGTGCTTGAGTCTTTGATTCTGCAGATCTTCAAGGGCACTACTATTGAACTATGTACTTTCAATTAAAAATAGTAGGTTTTATTCTCCCCTCTATCCTTCTCTTCCCTCCCTAAACACTACTTACCTTTGTGAACTGTTGTATATTTCTTCAGTGTGGTCCAAGGTCTGCTGCTTTGTTTTCCACACATATACAAGGTTTATTTATTTCTTCCTTACCTGATGACACTCTGCCTAAATGGATGCTTAGGTGTGCCTCTTGTATGACACAGTTACAGTGGTGACTTTCCTCCAAATCTTAAATTCCCATGCCTTCTGACCTCAAGGAACATGAAATTCATGTATGTTATTGTAGATTATGAATAGCGTTGCAAAGTCTCTTTAAAAGTATTTGGAAGTCTTTGGTTTTTACAATCAGTATAGTGTAGGATTTCTGACCTATTGTAGCATAGTCTTCCAGTGTATTCTTTGCTGAAAATTCACTCTTCTACCATATCCAAAAAGAAAATAAAAGACAAAATAAATAGCCTTGCCTGTGTCTCTGCGGTTCTGGTCTCCTGGGATCAGAAAAGACTACTTAGAGTGTTCTGTGTCTGTCACAGATGTGTCCACCACCAAGATCCCAGTCACCTCCCACCACTGTTCAATGCTCCCTCTGGTTCATCTGCCAGGGCCCTTATAATTCTTATTGATTTCAAGATTGCTCTATTGTACTGCTATAGCCCCTTTCCCTGTGGGAGGCCATCAGGGATGCTAGCTTTCTCTCCTCCACTCAGGGGCTGTGGAAGTCTACTTCATTGTAACTCACCTGCATGTGGTTGAATCCCCACTTTATCCATCCAAATAAATATAGTCTAACACGGAAATAAACAATGAACTTTTCTGATATATATATATATATATATATATATATATATATATATATATATATATATATATATATATCTTGAAAAAGCCCTGCAACTAGAATGAGGTACCATGCTTTAGAGTACAAAATTGGTTCATTTCAGGTTAATAAGGTCAGGATCAATTGTATTGTGAATGTAGAATTTGAGTTAAGTAACCCCTGTGTGTATGATTGCTGCCTTGATTTTATGGATCAATTTCACACTTCAAGCAGTTCCTTGGAGGAATTGTGCTGTAGGACAATGGTCTGTACCCTGTCAGTTGTATTTTAATAAAATGCTGATTGGCCAGTAGCCAGACAGGAAGTATAGGTGGGGCAAGGAGAGCAGAAGATTTCTGGGAAGAGGAAAGAAGCAGTCTGCAGTGGTCACCTAGACTCAGATGATGCAAGATGTGACTGCCTCACCAAAAGAAGTTACCAAGCCATGCGGCTAACACAGACAAAAATAATGAGTTAATGTAAGATGTAAGAATTAATTAATAAATAGCCTGAGCTACTAGGCCAACCAGTTTATGATTTATGTAGACCTCTGTGTGTTTATTTGGGACTAAATGTCTGTGGGACCTGGTGGGATAGAAACATCAGTCAACAGACTTGGAAGATAATTGTAGGGACATTAGAAGGTGTTTGTTTTATATGTTTATTAGGGGTTCTGATAAAAGGAAATTCTTATTATCAAACAGAATTACCTAAAACTGTTGAAGTAACAGTATTCCTTTTTTGGTGGGAAAGCTGCCTGTATCCAGCACAATTCTTGGTCCTGTTTGAGCCCCATCTTCTTCATTCATTTCTTCATGGGGCTCGATCTGCAAAGATTGGCTAAGTGTTTCTTGTGTACTAGCCTGACACAGTTCAGTGTCTAGGACATGGTCTGTTGAGAGCTCAGCTTCTTTGCTGCTGTTGACCTTTAATCATTTAGAACAGCAAATGCACGGCAGTTAAGGAAAGGGCCCTGGCTATGTGAGAGTCCCACCAAAGGAACCACAAAAACCAGGAGACACGCCTAGCAACACAAACTGAGTGTCTACAGTGCACCTTTGACACAGTATAACATGCCCTCTTTCCATCTGGGAGTGCATAGCCTCCTGGAAGCACTGGCAAAGCATCTATGTTGGGGTCACAGCAAATTATCAGGAAGCTGGCTGCTGGACTTGGCTACACAGGGTTCACAGTTGAGTTCTCTCTTAGATACAAATCAGGCCAAAGAAAATGATATATTTTGAATATTCAGACAAAGTCAAAGCTACAGAAATCTCTTTCAATAGACAGGGAAGCATATTTTTTGCTGAACAAAATTTGTTTGTAGTATTGTTACTGAAACTTTTTCTATGAGTGTATTATTTCTCTGTGCTCTAGAATAAGATTGCTTATGCCAATTAAATTTTCTAAGTAAATTTGCATATTTTCTACTTTATTCATTAGTTTGATCATTTGTTTTGTGTTTATTCCTCATGGTATGTAGTGAGGTATATACTCAACAAAGCCAGACAGATCTGAAAGCTGAAAGGAAGATGAGGTATATCATACAAAAGTCTCAATCCCATTTTCTTTTCTTGTTGAATGGGGATTAGAATCTCTACCTCACAATTACCAGAGGAACCTGGAACACAGGAGTGAAATAAAGACCCATGAACCCAAGGTAGCATAAATAAATTATCAAATAAACAAAGAGTGGAAGGAATAGAGTGGAGGAAGTCTAAATAATAGATGGAGAATGAATTATATAAATGGAATCACCTTAGAAAGTTGCCAGTCTAGCTTGTTACTGAGATCTGAGGTGCATTTTGCTCACTGCCCTACAGAAAGTTGATGCTTTCATTGGTTAAATAAAGAGAACTGCCTTGGCTTTTTGATAGGGCAGCCCTTAGATGGGCATGGTAGACAGAACAGAATTCTGGGAGGAAGAAGGCAGTGTGGCAGAAGCCATGGCTCTCCTCTCTGAGAGGGACGCTGGTTAGACTCATGCCCGTAAGTCACAGTCAAGTGGCAATACACATTAATAGATATGGGTTAATCAAGATGTGAGAGTTAGCCAATAAGGGGCTGGAGATAATGGGCCAGGCAGTGTTTAAATTAATACAATTTCCATGTGGTTATTTCGGGGGTGAAGCTAGCCAGGTGGCCGGGAGCTGAGTGGGACGCAGCTCGCCATTCCACATTACAACAGAGATCTGTTGTGAAGAGCATGGGGCCCCTTTGTTCTATCCCACCCGGCTAGCTTATACCCAAAGTAACAACACACAAAGTGTATTCATTTAAACACTGCCCGGCCCATTATCTCTAGTATGCTATTAGCTAACTCTCACATCTTGATTAACCCATCTCCATTAATGTGTATCGCCACTTGACTATGGCTTACTGGCATGAGTCTAATCAACGTCTGTCTTGGTCAGGAGAGATATGGTGTCTGCCACACCTCCCCTCTTCCCAGCATTCTGTTCTGTCTACTCTGCCCACCTAAGGGCTGCCTTATCAACAGGCCTAGGCAGTCTCTTTGTTCAACCAATGAAAGCAACACACAAATACAGAAGAAACTCCTACACCAGAAAGTATGAGAGACGGGAGAAGGTGGAAAAAACTGATGTAGTCAAGGCTGACCTAGAGGAGGCCTGGAGCCTCCATCTGCAAGAGTCAGAGAGTGTTAAGGGTTTTTGCATTGGACACAGGGGTTTATAGTGAGGCAGTAGGTGGGAATCCCTGGGCTGGCTGAGGCCTTGCTCTTCAAATGACCTCCTCCTGTTGGAAGTAGAGTTAGATCTCCTTCATGTTCCAGCATTTGTAGTTTCATGTTAGACAAGCCAATTCACATGAACATGAACAGATAAGAGGAGATTATGGATGGATCCTTAAAAGATAAAGGCAAGAGGAAAGAAAACAGAAATGAAGCCCCTAATTAGTTACCTATCTCATTTTTCCTCTGTCAAAACAAACAACTTACCACCGAACTCTCTGTTCTTGACATTTCTGTCTGTTCACTGTACACATTGGTTTCTGCATACACTGTGACATTCCCCATTGACAGTCCTTCAGTTCATTTCACTGGGATTGTGGACAGCATTTTTGTTCTGTCTTCTTTCTGCTGAGTGAGTTGAGGCTGTGGATTTGGGGAATGAAAGGTCTTGATGATAGGTGCATGTTCAGGTAACACCCGAAGACGGTCTAAGAGCATCTCCTGGTAGTCATATCACAACAAGTGTAACCAACCTGAGTTAATAAACTGAAACTTAAGGAAAGACTTTCCTTTAGACATCAGGATAAGATGGGGAGAGGAAGTATGAGAGAAATGTGAACCCTGTATAAAGACCTTTAAGCAGATGCTAAAACTCTTTAAGTAGTATCTCTCCAAAAATGGTTATTGGATTTATAACTTTAATGTGTTTATAAACTATTCAATGTTTTCATTTCTGCCAGGTGCAGCTTCCTTTCTGTCCCCTTGAAAGCTGGCAGGACTGAAAGTCTTTATAACAAATCATAGGGAAAGAAATTCTGCATCGCTTTGCAGTGGGGACAGAGTTAATCAAGTGCTCAGGCCAGGCTGATGGCTACTGAGTCAAATGGATTCAGCATGTGCACCTGAACTGATGCACTGAAGAGAGCACATCTGTGCTATTTCTCCGCAGTGTATAATCTTCATCAAACCATAGAACACCTCCTAAGACAGCAGACAGACAATGGGGCATTCTGCAAATATCTGACCAGCAGTCTTCAATGCCCAGGAAACAGAAAAATAAAAGATGAAAAAAAGATTAGAGATTAAGGGACATACATGTCACATGGGGTCCCATGCTGAATCCTAGAACTGAAGACAGACAAGTAGACACTAGGAAGTTTTGTGAAATCTGAATATAGTCTAAACTTTAGTTAGTGACATTACACCAATAATAACCACTTATTCTCATGAAGTGTGCACTACTTATGTAAGATGTTGGCACTGAGGAGTTACTCTGAATTCTCTGCATTATGTAGCTAGCTTTTGTAAACAGAAATCACATCAAAATAAGTTCAGAAAGCTTTTTCAATAATACTTGAAAATACATAGAGAGTAGCAGGTATCACTTTGAGACAAAAACAGCAGAAATTTGTTTTTGCTGTGGGGAAACAGAAGCAGAAGAGAATAGGGTTACTGTTGGGGAATGTAGGAATGCAGGAGATATTTCAGGGACATTCAGAAAAAGTCAAAGTCGTTCCTCCGGCTTCTTAGAGATTAGTCTAGCTCAAGGCAGTGTTTTTAGCTGGCACAGCGTCATCACATGTTGCTGAAGGAACAAGAATGCTGTTCACGTGGTTCAGGTAGTGAGACCACTAGGATGTCCAACCTAAAGGAGAGATTAGAGCTCTCCAGCCCAAATCATTCTCAAAATGGGTAGGATAGCCTCAGTTGTACTCTGGCAAGGGTGTGGACCAAAGTCAAGGTTGGTTAGGGGTATGGGCGAGGGGAAGTCTTGAGGGGCCCAGAATTAGAATCCACCCGGAGGAGATAGAAACAGCTCAAGTGAAGGATTTGACATTTGGAGCAACTCTGTGATTTTGTGAATTTCCCCAAAAGTCTAGGAGCGCTCCTTGCCCAGGTCTGAGTTCGTATGAAGAAGCTTGGGGCATCCACATCTTTCTCAGGGGTATCCTCCCTCTCTCGAAGAGCCACCTGATTGGAACCATGACAAGCTTGAGCTTCCTTCCTGAAGAGAAACAAGGAGTTTCCGTTCCTTTTCAATTTTCTTAGGTATTCTGAGACAGGGTTTTATTTTTTTTTAATGCAGGCTATAATAACTCGCAATCCTCCTCCTGCCTCCTGCCTCCTCTGAGGGTTTGAACTGGAGGGACAAAGGAAGCCCTCGTGTTAGAACCTGAAGGTACTAAGGGCACAAACATTCCTCATCCAGAAGTCTTCACTTCTGGCTTAGGCCATCTGGGGATCAGTTAGAGAGTACACTCCACCTGCCTTCCTGTGTGTATCTAAAATGTATGATTGTGTTGAAGGCGGGGTATAGGTCGGGTGCTGTGGTGCTTGTGGGTAACCCCAGCCTTGGGAGGCAGAATCAGTAGGGCTGTGAGTTTGAGGCCAGGCTGGGATTCACAACAAAACTCCTTTTCCAAAATGGAAAACCAGAGAGATTTGGGATGTGCAGGAAGAAGGAAAGATCAACTGGGGTCCTAGACAATTCCTTAATAGCGGGAACCTTCAAACTGTTTTCTGGGTTAGTCCCCCACAGAGTCCTTCACAAAACGAGGTGCTTTAGGGCACCGGGGGCGCCACAGAGTGTAAGATCAGCGGGATCTTTTTCTCCACTGATGTAACTTAGAGGAATTAAGCCCTTCCCTGGCTTCTTCAGACTGATCTAGTTGTCCCTAGCTTTAGTTTATTCCAGGGTAATCTCTGTAATGGAGGCTGAGGACAGCTTCCCCGCCCGTGATAGTTTCCAGCAGAAAATAAGCTTTTCCCAAAGTTGGTAGGTCAGCTGCTTCATTTCATAATGGGCTGGGAAAATGGCAGCCTGTCAAACCTGATGCAAATGATATTTTATAAAAAGTAGTTTAAATTGGCTGAAGCTGTTTTTAGAGTGATCAGGTTTTTTTTTTCTTTTTTTATAGAAAAAAATATATATGTGGGGCATGTTTCTTGCTTGAAGGAACACGGCTCCTGAGAAAGCAGATTATGCACAGATGCTTTGGGAGAGCTGCGTAGACAGGCAGTTTCAGTATAAAAAGCAGATGACGACTGGGTAATGTGGGAATATGTAAATGAGATTCAGACTGCCCTCGGTTAATAGGAAGGGACTGGTGAGCTTCTTGGGGAGGAAGTCAAAGCCATATTGAAGTCAATCTACTTGCACAACTTGAAGAAGTCAACTTTGTTCTTTAATCTCCCCAGGCAATGCAGGAGTTGCAGGAATTCTGCCCCAAGACACAAGAGACAGGGTTCATGTAGAATATTTGGAATTATAATTTCTCTCACTTTTAGCAGGTACCTAAAAGGTAAATGATATTTTGACTCAACAATAAAGGGATTTCAGGAGTAGGGACCTTAACAGGAGACATGTTCCTTCTGAATTATGTGGAGACTAGTTCCCCCGAGATTAGATAGGTCAGAAACTCGGAATTCCACCGAGGAACTTGGCAGAGTGATTGTATTAATATCCAGACTGCCCAAAACCTCCTGTCTCCTCCATTCTAAGCACATACTGCACTCTCCTGCTCTTGGCCACTCTACATGCACCCACCCTGCAGGTCACAATGACTCTTGGGGGGTCAAATGACTCTTTCACAGGGGTCACCTAAACCATCAGAAATCAAAGATACACTGATATTTACATAGCAATTCATAACACCAGCAAACTTACAGTTATGTAGTAGCAATGAAAATAATTTCGTGGTTGGGGCCATTACAACATGAGGAAGCACTGGGAAGGTTGAGAGATGCTGCTCTAGAGAGTTCTGTGGAAGTAGAAACTCTGACAACCCAGAAGATCCACAGCTAAACAGAGTAACAGCCTAGCTCTAGCATAGCTTAGGTGAGACACAGAACATTGAATGTATATGTTATAATTTAGATGTAAAATGTCAGCAGAGACTCATGCACTAAAGGTTTAGTCCGCAGCACGGTAGGAAAGTGTTCGCCACCTATGAGAGATAGGGCCTCCAGGGAAGTTTCCCGGTTACTGAGGGGCTCCACTCTTTCCTCTGTTTTTTTTCTTCCAGGGCTTGAGATGACCAGCATTGTTCCACAATGTGCTCCTGATGAGACTGCTACTTCACCAACAACATCTGAAAATAGTCAGGATGGATTATGAACTGAACCCTCCAAAATGGTGCATTGAAATAAGCCTTTCCCTTTCCAGATGAATTCGTTTCTGGTGTCTGTTATGGTAAAGAACAGCTGATGAGCATGTTCTTATTCCACTCGCTTAGCATACAGTAGATGGTAAAAGTTTGTGTGAAATCGTTAACACATAAATGCCTAACTTCCTCCCAGGATTTTCTTTTCTCCCTCTCTTTTTTCCCTTGGGATTTGGTGGATTAAGAATTTAGTGGCAGAGTGCTTGACTCTAATGCATGAAGTTGTGGGGAAGGATCTATGTAAAGTTTTCCAAAGGTCTGAAGCACTTGATGCTATTCCAAAGGACCCTAGTTAGGCTTCCAGGACCCACATGGGATGATTCACAACCTTCTGTAACTCTAGCTCTGATGCCCTCTTCTGGCCTTCACAGGTACCCACTCATAAGTAGCATATGAGAAGGAGAGAGAGAGAGAGAGAGAGAGAGAGAGAGAGAGAGAGAGAGAGAGAGAGAAACATAAAGTAAATATTCAGAAAAAAAGAATTTAGAGGATGGAAGAAGAGAGGAACACAGGAAAAAGCAAAGTTATCAGGGCTGACCCTCAGGAAGTTTTGAAGAAAGGCCGGGGAGCAGTTATAATTGTGTAATTTCTTCAATTAGGGAGGGAATTTTCACCTTAAAATTTTTGAGAAATATTTGAGATCATTGACATCTTTCCTATGTTATGTGCTAGAGCAAACCTGTGTTGGAGTTTGCTTAGTTTTATATAATTTTGGTTGTGAGGGTCATCTATAATTTGAACTGCATTGCCAGGTAGATTTCAGACTAGAAACACTTCACTTGGTTTAAATATTCAGCCAGTCCAGCTCACGTGTATCCTTGGGTGTCTATTTTCTACTAAGAAGAAGGGTGCCTACTAAGAAGAAGGGATGTAGTTGTACTTTGAATACTGGACAAATATGTGTATAAAGATAAAAGACAGAACAAAGTATGGAGATGTTGGCTGGCCCTATGGAAGAACTACATCATGAAAGCTCTTCAGTGCCTGCCATGTCTTCACATAAATAATGTCTCCTCAATTTTGCAGTACATCTAAATGCCAGCCTCTGTTTCTCAGGCCATTCTTTTTGCTGTATTTTCAGGCTCTCAACTGCTCTGTCTGGGTTATTCTTACTTGCCTTGCATGAGTTCCTGTGCTCTGATTCCTTGCCTTTTCCAGGCTGTTGGCATCAAGTGGAAGCAAATGTCCTATCTGTGTTTTCTGTGGAGCTTTACCCACCCAGGCTTCAGAGACAGCACTTTCATCAAGCAAAAGGTCTTTCAGATACCAGAATCTTCCTTTGTCCTTTGCGTGTCTTCCTCCAATTCCTTGCTTTCTATAGTTCTGTAGTCATAGTTGACTGTCTCCCTTTGCTTTGTCAGATGAAGTGACTCTGCATCAGTGACTTACTTTGAACACTTTAGATCAATAATGTGGAATTTGTATTAACTGGACTTTAGTAGTTATACTTAGTAGTCATTCTTAGAATATACCTAGATGCCTAGTCCCCTGGCTCCACCTCACTGTATCCATTATAGTACATGATACCTCCTTCACTAATATGCTATTGTGCCCTGTAAACCCTGAATTTTGACTTGAATATGAAATGCTGCCCACTGACTCCTGTGTTAAGTGTTTGGCCCCCAGTTGGTGGCACTGTTTGGGGAACTTCTGATAACACGAGAGTCAGGAGCTAGCTGGAGGAAAGATCCCTGGAGAAAAACTCTGTAGAACTTACCTGGTCCTTGTTCCCTTTGTCTCTCTCCGCATCCTGTCTGCCTTGAGCGTTAGTAATAATACATTAATAATTTGGAAGTTTGACAGACTTCTATTGTCATGTCGTCCTCATACACATGGGGCCAAACAGCCACAAACTAAAACCACCAATCCAGTTAATTGTTTACCTTCTGAGTTCCTTCATTCAGATGTTTTGTCCCAGTAATAAGGAAACTGATATAACATGTTCCTCTGGCTTGAGCAAGGTTTGGACAAAAACATGATGCAGTCTACTGTGAAGAAGCAACATTTGTTAGCATAGCCCATGAGGTAAGGTATCATTCTTGTTTATTATTTTTAATTAATTAATCAAGGTTTTGAGTGTGGATGTGTAGTGTGATATATATGTATGTGTATATGGGTGCATATGCATATGGCGGTCAGGGGTCAACTTTGCTATCTTCTGCTATTTCTGTTCACCTTATTTTTTTTTTGAGGCAGGATCTCTCACTGGACCTATTGTTTGTTGTTTGGGTTGGAATGATTGAATAAAGACAGGGTTGTACCTGTCTTTAACCCTGACCCCCTATACCAGGATTAGAAGTATGCACCACCATGACTATAAGTTTTGTAGTTGCTGCAGATCCAAACTCATCTCCTTGAGCTTGCACAGGTACTCAGTAAGTCTACTAAGACTTGGAAAGGTTCAAATATATTCCCAGAAATTTGTCGAGGCAATACTAAAATACAGATGTCACTGCTTTTCTTTCTCTTTCCCTCCTCCCCCCATTTACTATACTCCTCAAAGCAAGGAGGGCTTCTAATCCTAACTTCTTTCCCTCAACATTTTTCCCATCACTGGCTACATTTTGAGATCAGTTGTAATGTTCTGTGTTATTGACAGCTGAGTCCTTCATGGGAAGTCCCTGTGAAGCCTTCTTTATTCAGTGGACAATTTCCAAGGATAATCCATCCCACAAACTATTTTCTAGTGGTTTCCGATCATTTTGTAAAGCAAAAATCAAAAAAAAGCACAATCAAGTTAAAAAGAATTTCATATGCCGTGGCTCTCTCAGAAAAGATGTGAGAATTTGGCTAGTGTTTCAAACTATTCACTTGAAAGATCCTCTTGGAATACAAAAGACAGTTAATCTCACGTTTTTAATAGGCGAATTCTGACAGATGGTGATCATGAAGTCACGTTGGGGATTTCTTTAGCACCAACAGATGGAAAGGTGAGCTGTTCTCCAGTTCACTACAGATGCCAGCTTTTAATCTGTTTATGGCATTGGTGGCAGTGATTTGGATCTGTGGGATAGGGTTATCCCAAAGGGTTCCCCATATCTCAACTTCATTTCTAGATCTTTCAGATCATGTTTTTGGTTTTTTTTTCCGAATCAAATCTATTCTTATATTTCTGGACCTGCTTAATTTGCTTCACCAGGTGAGATACCCCAAATTAAATGAAGTAATACCTTGTGTTGTGTTGATATTTTGTTTGAGCTCTAACAAATAAAGCTTACCTGAAGATCAGAGGGAGGAGCTAGCCATTAGTTAATGATAGAAGCCTGGAGTTCTATACAGTCAGACAAGAAGTGATATGGTTGGGTAGAGAGAGGAAGTAATAAGGCAGGGTAGAGATGGGAGCTTGACCTCTTTTTCAGTCTGAGAGTTACAGAGGTAAGAGCTCTAATGATCGGCTGCTCTGATTCCCTGATCTTTCAGCTTTCACCCCTTAATATCTGACTCTGGGTTTTTATTATTAAGATCAATTAGAATTCATGCTACAGTACCTCTCCAGAAATATTACAATATTTTCAGGAAGGCATCTACATGTTAAGAAGAGTATAAGAAGAATACACCTTTGATCCTAATAAGTGAACATAATTTGAAATTTTTTTGGTGCATGTGACTGATAAGAAGGTTGTCTTTGTCTAAGTGCCTATATATTTTTAGTTGGGAAAAGGAAAAATTATTCTTTTGGATCCACATTGTATCCACTGCACATTGGGTATTGACAATATACCTTAATTTGTAATGATAGAGTAGTGACTGCGAACTGAAGAGATAAGGGGAAAAGCTTTAAATCTCAGATGTTTATTGTGACCTCTGCTGTCTCCTTGAAGACGGTACTCTTCATTTCTGGCCTCATTTGATTCATTAACTTCATCACTGCTTAACATCAGCCACACATCTACCTGTTACTCCTTCCTTCCTTGTATTCTTTCTTTGGCAATTCACCATGCTTTAACCTCACATGGCAATCTTCACAGTGAGACACAACCCCTGGCATTCTGTATATATAACAGGTAGGTTTATTCAATTTTACCTGTCACCCCTATCATTTCACCTAATAGTGTGAGAGTCTATTTGCCAGACAATTGCAGTTTGGACTACAGTTTTGAATAATGTCACCATAGATAGGTTTATTCAGCCTCTGGGGATGGCATCTCTTAGTGGCTCTCCGAATACTCTAGTGTTTATTTTTCTTCACTGTCAAAGTGATTGCTCATTCATCTGAACCATCAACTTCCCCAACAATTTATCTTTCAAAATAGCAACTATTGTCCCTTCGAGTCCCCTGAGGACAGGAAGGTAAAAAGCAAATTTTCTTTTCTATAGCAGTTCAGAGTTAGGAGAGGTTTCCCTGACCACAGCTCGATTTAAAGTGATGTTCCATAACTCGGTTAAAAGTTATGAAGTCCACACACCCAAAATTCATGTTACTTCCATAACTCTGACTAACTAAAAAAACAGAATGGTGACCAATAAATTCTTTTCTGGTAGGTAGGAAGAGCCATCTCATTGACATTTGTCACAAACCATTATCCATACCTGCAGTGATCTTTGCTCTGACTTGAATACTAAGTGCTCTGGACCAACTTAAAATACACTTAATCCTTAAGAAGTTCACAACCTAATCCAAACAAGAAACAAGTCTGTCATCTACCCATTAATCCAATCTGCTGTGTCAGAGTATTAAATAACTAAGAGGCTGGTTATATTCTTGAGGGATTACAGTATAGTAAGGGCATGTGGTCATATGCAATAAATGACTTGAGTGTCTTGGGGCAAGATTTACATTGCACATTCTCTAGTCTTGAATATTATTCAATTTCAAATCTATTTTACTTGTTGGTCACTTTTTTAAAAAATGTAAATCCAAGAGCACCAAGAAATGTAGTTTTCTTGCAAAACCCTTTAAATCTTTGTTATCTTAAAGAAAGAAGGAAGGAATCTCCTTTTAAATGACCAACAAATGTATTCCCACTTAATGTAGGGACTAAAAGAGACAGACAGTGCTGTCTTTGGTTGCCTCTTAGAAGCTCTATTGCTATACACTCTGGACAGAGGACTAGGAAGAATGGTGCTGGATTTGATCTGAAAGTCTTTTCCTGAGGAAGAGGTTATGTAAATTGTCAGTGGAAGAACACAATAGTTTTACCCAGTTATGACCTCTATGAACCTCATCCATGATCATCAGCACAGAGAGATATCACTAACTGTGCAGTAGTGACAGTTGTATCTTGGTGATAACCCATAGCTGTCTAATCAGGATTAAGGCCCACTCAATAGGAGGGAAATAATACCTGGTATTATAAACCTGACCAACCCCCTGTGGCTAGCAAAGTCATAGATCCCAGAAGAGAACCTACCACTGCCACATTCCCGAACCAGTATAATTCCTAACTGCATTCAAAACACTTGACCTTATACCCACAGATACTTGTAACTCATCAAATAAATTTCATTTTTGCAGTAGAAAGAGAACTTTACAGAAAGTCACAACTACTCAAACTGCAGGGAATAACTGGCCTAGCCTGAGTTGCTCCATTTACAATGAATCCCCGACACCCAAGGCTCAGGGAACATCACAGAAGAAGGGGTGGGAAGATACTAAGCCACAGAGAGCTAGAACTTCTTCTGCAAGGTTGTATCTTCTAGATATAGCAGGAAAGCTACTCTTATGAAATCTCAACAATAAGTCTGCTTAAGCAAGAACTGAACAGTGACACCATCAGTGGATGCAGCGACGTGAATGGGGAAAATCCCACGGGGCTCTACCCTTAGATGAAGAGCTGTAAGCAAGGAAATACAGCCAAGAGAGTGAAAAATTAGTATTCCCTAGAGATGAGCCCCCAAATCGTTGTCAAATGATCAGCTTTTAAAAGTATGCACTACCAAACAGACTCTGCAGGTAACATTTATATATTTATTTGCTCATATGTGTATCATTAATAATAAATAGGTCATCAATTTGAAAGGGAGCTGGAGAACATGAAGAAGGGTAAAAGGGAGGAGGGGGTAATATTATTATGCTTTAATTTGGTTAAAAAAAGAGCAAAGTAGCAGCTAACAAGTTTTGTGCCTTTATAATTTATACTAGATAGTTTGATTAATTCTTCATACACTTTATAGCTGACATTCACAGAAATTTGGTGCAATATTTCCCCCATATGAGATAAGAAACACTTAGAGAGTTCAATAATATGCTCAAAAATGTATGAGACTGAGATAAGATTTTAAAAGGCTGTACTATTTAGAAAAACACAAAGTTTATTTTTATTAAATTCTATACAAAAACTGTTTTCAGGAGCCTTTCAAAGTTTGTTATGAAAACTAGCTGTATCTCTGCTACATGACCTTGATTTTCATTTTTCAAGGCAACTTCTGCCAACAGAAGTTAGTTCTATCTATACCCTGTATTGCTACCACAACTGAAGTTGGTTCTATCTGTACCCTGTATTGCTATCACAAATGAAGTTGGTTCTATCTATACCCTGAATTGCTACCACAACTGAAGTTGGTTCTATCCATACCCTGTATTGCTATCACAAATGAAGTTGGTTCTGTCTGTACCCTGTATTACTACCACAACTGAAGTTGGTTCTATCCGTACCCTGTATTGCTACCACAACTGAAGTTGGTTCTATCTGTACCTTGTATTACTGCCACACTGAAGTTGGTTCTGTCTGTACCCTGTATTACTACCACAGCTGAAGTTGGTTCTGTCTATACCGTGTATTGCTATCACAACTGAAGTTGGTTCTATCTATACCCTGAATTGCTATCGCTACTCGTTTGTTGCTTACTGCTACTATCCCTCACCCTCCAACCTTAGCACTTCGCTCTTCTCCCTTTCCCAACAGCAAATGAGAAGTTACTTCTTTCATCGACTGTGCCACACTTTAAAAACAATTTCCATTGGTCCTGGCATGGTAGTGCATGCCCTTATCCCCAGCTCTCTAGAAGCAGAGACAGGTAGGTCTCTGTAAGTTCGAGGCCAGCCTGCTCTACACGGTGAGTTCCAGAACAGTCAGAAATGAGCCCTTGTCTCAGAAAGAAACAAAACACAATAATTACGTACTGTACAATTAAGGGAGAAATCTCCTCAGACTTAACCTTTTATTCTTTCTATTAAATATTTAAATGCAGGTTGCCACAACTGTGCTGTCCAGGAGTTATTTTTCCTCTCTCAGTGTTCCCTTTGCATGACAATTTTCCAATTTTCTAAGCCTGACAGTGAGTACTTTCATTTGTTTTCATTTTACCCATGTTATTTTCTCTATTTTAGTTTCTGCCATTCAAGTAGAGTTGCCTATTTACTTATATTATTGGTTTCTATTTTTTGTGCTTTTCAGTTTTCTGTATTTCCTTGATTCTTTGGCATATTTAAGAGCCTGGAAACTCTATTTGTATGAACTGCTCACTCATTACCTTTGTTGACTAGTGCTATGCTGAGGACCCATCAATATTATAGATGAGATGTTGTCTTCGGGACTGATTAGATTCCCAAAGGTAGAAATTCCCAGTTTTCTTTTGGGAAGGTTAAACCTTTCTAATATGACTGTAAAGCTTTGGCAGGACAGTGATTGGGACAGGACTATCTCAAGAATATATATATATATATATATATATATATTCTTTCTATATAAGAAATGGCTTTCCCATTTCCTCTGTTTTGGTTAATGTTTCTCCCACTAACTGTGCTTGATGTTTCCAGACCAGAGATAGCCTCTTTTCCTTGCTAGAGTTCAGATCTGTAGTCTTCTGATGGGGTGAGGCATTCAGAGTTAGAAGGCATAAGGCTACAAAATGTCTTATAAATGAATTCCAGTATGTAGCCCCTTGAGAGCCCCTTATATCTCGGTGAGTGATATAAGGAAGCAGAGATGACAATGTTCAGGTCTTCTCTGCTACCTCCCATCTTTCACGGCACCTGGTTCAGTTGCATTACTGATTCTGGCCTGTTGACCCTCAAGCCCTACTCAGTAAATATCAGCAATCAGTTCTTCATCCAGATGAACACATGGGATCATGGGCTGGGGTGATAAGAATGGCTTTCACTTACTTCAGGGCTTCACAGGATATTATGGGGTTCAGTCCAGATTTTCTGAAGCAAATGGCAAAATGGCAATGTTTACGTTTAAAAGCAGAAGCCTCAATCAGCTAAACAATAGACTAAAATGTAGATCTTTAGGACCTATATATGACCCAGACAGGGTATCAGGGCTTAGGAAAGGCTTTTCTGAGGAATGGGGAATTATGCCTCTAAGTTCCTTAAAAACAAAGGGACAGTGATATGATTTTCTATTTATATCTCAAGAAGAAACAAATTCAACGACCTGTATCAATCCACACAGAAAAACAAGATGGGTTTTCCCCTCCTCTGCAATAGCCATGCCAAAGGTATAAGTAAGCCGGCATTCTGAGGGTGGATTGGAAATAAAGAGATCGCAGTGACAGGTAGAGGACTGGTTTAATGTGAAATACTTAGCTTCTTTGAGTCTGTGTTTCTATTGACCTGGTCAGTTGTTTGATAAC
Source organism: Myodes glareolus (assembly GCF_982192425.1). NCBI lineage: Eukaryota > Metazoa > Chordata > Mammalia > Rodentia > Cricetidae > Myodes > Myodes glareolus. The sequence goes on along the minus strand of NC_142031.1, from coordinate 80,858,232 downwards.
TATCCACTTGTAAATAACACTAGGTCAGACAGTCTATCTCAGATCACAAAATCTCAAAAGAGGTAGTGTAATGCATACTACCATACCTGGAATACCTTGGATTTTAATAAATATTTATTAAGTTGAAAATGTCGGTTCATTATTTAGAAAGTAAGATGTACGGAACTTTTTAGTGTAACCATAGAAGCAGCAAAGATTAAGATAAAAATAAGACTTGTAGTCAGACAAAAATTAATTAGTAATATGATTGCTTTGCAATGCATGGGTGTGAAACTTGTCCAGAGTGAAGGGAGGAGATCAAGCACTCCAGGGCATGGAACACTGTCTAGTGTATTTGGAAATGACAAGGCTGCATGTTTGGAATCCCAGACAGTTTCATAAATGAGCAAAGGCAAGGAAAATATTTGACTCTGAAAGCAATCAAATTGAACATATGTACTTTTGCTTCTGTGTCTCAATGAAGTGGGGATATAAATCTGGGCAAATCAAGCTAGTAAGCAATTACATACAACATATTTCTGAATAAACTGTTGAGACTAAATTTACTAAATTGTTCAGTCAAAATTTCTTTCTTATTAATGGTTTGAGTGACAGTTTAGAATCCAGATTTTCTAGGTTTTATATATCATGGGGCAACCAACATATTGTTTGTGTTCAACCAGTTATACTGTCTTCATATGAATTCAGTGGTAATTTTGTGCTTAATTTGTAAAACCTATGTAAAGCACTAGAAGACTCATGTGTAATGAGCCCGTGTGTGGTACCTTTGAAGAGTGTATGTTGTCATTGAAAGGGAAATACTTAAACTGGTTCCATATGCAGGCATTTGTCATTTGCCACACACAGAGTGTTCGGGTGATCCTTTTAGTTGGATGCAAGGAAGGTTTGCTAATGGGATCTGCTTGTGTTGCATATCAGGTAAGAAGAAACAGTGGAGGCGGTGAGAGAAGGGTTCCTACTGAGGACCCTGAGCTGCGTTTTTGATCTCTGGGCAATGCCACCCTCCACCTTCCACTCGCTCAGAACTCTCAACACTCTCCTCACTAATTTATCACTGTCACTAATCTTGCGGAATGTATGCATGTTCACAAGTGTGAATGTGATGTGCCTCTGTCACTGGGCACGCGAGGAGGTCAGAGGACAACACTGCACGTGGGTTCTTGCTTTCTCTTGTTTGTTACATGGTGTTTTGTTGCTTGTCACTGCATATGCCAGGCTATGTAGGCCCAAGCTTCCAGGAGTTCTGTGTCCATCTCCTGTTTCACCGTAGGAACACAAAGATTACAGCCCCCTATTACCCTGTCTGGATCTTGTATAGGTCCTGGGGATCTACCCTCAGTCCTCACTCTTGCTCAGGAAGCACTTCGCCAGGCCATATCCTCAGTCCTACTTTTTATTATTGTTTTAGGTCTCTCACTACATAAGCTTGTAGAATAATTTCCATTTGCCTCCCTGAATACTCACTTGTAGACAGAGGCTGGTTCGTTTGTTCCTACCTGCCCAGACTCGAAATAATCACACAGAAACTATATTATTTAAATCACTTCTTGGCCAATCACTTAAGCATATTGCTAGCTAGCTCTTATATCTTTGGTTAACCCATTTCTTTTAGTCTGCGTATTGTCATGTGGCAGTGGCTTACCAGCAAGGGTCCGGCGAGTCTGTCCCTGGCAGTGACTGCATGGCTTTTCGTGACTGTGCCTTCTTTCTTACAGCATTCAGTAGTTTCCCCCACCTAGTTCTACTCCGCCCTATCACAGGATAATGCAGTTTCTTTATTCATTAACCAATAAAAGCAATTAATATGCACAAGGACTTCCCACACCACTCATTGACAAAAAAGAATAGAACTCTTTAAGATTAAGACCAAAACTTGTTTATGGATTTTGGAAAAACATTCTATATGTTTTACATTTTCAAGATGCTCTATGTCCTTTGTATTGTGGTTTTCTAAACAAATTGATTTACTCTTATTTGGAAGTCATGCATGCAATTAGATATTTTCATGCAATAGAATAGTCTTCAATGTTAGTCTATTTTATAGTTTGTACACAAATCACAGTTTTTATTGTTTCCACTCTTGCAATAAGAAAATGTGCTTTATTTTTTAAGTGTTTTTGAAAGACTCATAGGTGAGAGCACAGACACCCCAAACTTAGTGACTTAACACTGCAGCTCCTGTTCAAGGATCTTGTGTGGCCTATAGAAGTCTTGTGTTTCAGGGCCTTTGTCATATCCTTAGCCACAAAATAGCAGCTGGAAGGTAGGATTGCATTTCAATGTTTTACTACCAGGTATTAGAGGTGACAATTTACATATTTTTCTATATTTTTAAAAATAGAATCAAGTCACTACATGTATCCTCTACACAAGCAGGGAAGAATTACACAAGTGTGTGAGTACCAGGAAGTAATATCATTTGAAGTTCCTTCATAAGATGTCAGCTATATCATTTCCTTCAAGAGACACTAATAACAGACAGACAAATTAAACTACCTCCCCTCTCACCCTGCAATAAAAACTTACTCCCTGGGGTCACAGTAAAAACATTATTCATTTTTATCCTATATGTTTTGTAAAATTCAACATCCATATGAAGCATCATAGCTTCTAAAAGTTTTCTAAAAGGTACTCTACTTTCAGGGACCTTAGAATTCCCAACTCAGTTTCTGTTCTGGGAACCATCCTCTAATGGTCACAGAAATGGAAAACATGTCCCCTGCAGACTCTCAGATAAACCAATCCTTCGTGCACTGGGTACAGAAATACCTGCTTTCAAAGGGACCTTTCAAAATTACACCATGCTTGCACTTCAGGCTCCTTCTTAAGTCCTGGTAAATGGCAGCATGCTCTCTTTGGATGGGGGCAAACTTCCGCTGTTAAAAGACATTCATGTGGCAGCCCCCATGCTGTCTTTTATGAGTCCTGCCAATGCTTTGATCATTTTAAATCTAAAAAGGGCTTAAAGTGGCTTTGTTAAAACCCTCTCTATGAAAAGCTGAAATCCTTCAATAAGTCAGAATGAGAAGCTGCTATATAAAGACACAGCAGTTACATGATTCTCCTTGTAGGAAATGCATCAGCTAAACTCTACCATATTACATTTGAAGGAAGTTTTTATGTATATGTCTGAAATATCAGAGGTATGAGAACATAAGTTTTAATTGTACACATTGAGAAATGGGGTACAAGTCTTTGCATTGCATGGAGGCAGAGACAGCACTACCTCGATGATTCAGTTGAAATAGCAATGAACGAACCAACACCCTAAGCAAACTGTACCCACATTTTCCTATGGTACTTGACATTCTATTATTAAAGAGTTGCTCATGGGTAGATGAATTATCATCTCCTTTACAGACACAAATACCTCTAGAAAAAAACCCACAGAGGTTAGTAATTTTAGGATTCAATAACTTTGAATCAATTAATAAATTGTTTCTATGGGGTTCTTTATACCCCAGGACATAAGAAACTAAGGAAGCAGAACGCTTCTGCCAGACAAGAGAGGAGCAGAAATCACATGATAGGGACTGAAAAAAACCCTGGGAGTCAGGCATTTTCTTGCCATGGGAAGTTGTGCAAGTGTGATACATGATCTGAGCAAATCCTCATCCAACCTCTGGTAGTGGCCAACCTCGAATACAGATGTAGCCTCCCCCACCTTCCCACACAGCGCTCTTGTCAGTGTGCCTTCTCAGAATCCTTTTCAAAGTGACAGTAGAAAGCCACAAGCAGAGAAAGTAGCTTACTTTTTTAAATTGAAAGTTTAAGTAAGGATGAGAAGGCCATTCTGTTCTAGAAATTCAATGGCTTTGTTGCTGTCTTCAGAGTGAAACTAAAAGCTGCCTCACATTTTATCTCTTCGTTTTTTTTTTTTTCAATGAAAGCTGTTTGTTTGATCATCTTCAAATTTCTGTTTTGCATGCTCCAGGTTACTTTGGAAAGTTGGCTTGGGGGACACTTTGATGGACACACTTGTTTATGGGCCTTCTTTCCTTCCTTAGAGACAAAAGAAAACAATAAATGATGTTCACATCAATAATCCTGAGATGTCAAGAAAACACCAAATCATACTCATTGGCCTATATATGTGACGGAAAAAAAAATATATGTTTGTATTTCGGGAGGATTTTTAATATGCATACATTTCTAAGAATTAGTGACTAGATTCATGAAGGTCAATCCATGCTTTGACATGCTACTTCATTACTTAAAATACCCATGAGATATTTGACATGGGTCTTACTATCAAAGTTTGTTTAATGAAATAGAAATATGTTAAGCAACTTCTAAATGTTGGGTATGGTTCCGTGAACTAGAGTTGAAGCAGGGAACAAAATCATGTAAGACAAACAGAGAAAGAAATGGGTCATCTGTAGTACCGAGACTTTCAGGACTGCAGGGTTTCAGAGAGAAGGGTAAGCAGGCACAAAAACAGGTATTGGAGGAGTTTTAACTGGTCCAGTAAAGGTGCTTTTAATTTCCTGAAGAGTTTAAACTTCAATATTAAAAGTTCTTATTTTCTTGAAACTGCTATTTATCCACATGTCTTTTTCAATAGCCTTCTACCATCTGTCCATCTGTCCCCTATCCATCCATCCATCCATCCACCTACTCATTCACTCACCCACCCATCCACTCAACTGTCTATCTTTCCACCCATCTCTATATTCATTCGGTGATTAAAAAATATTCTAGTGCTAACCATATATAGGACACCAGATTGGATTCTGTAATTTTAATGGCAAAAACAAAAAACAAAACAACGACAACAAAAAAACAAAACAAAGAATATATCCTTCCTGGAAATGAAATAATATTTGTTTCAAAGTCCTCTAAAAGAAGAAGGACAAAAGTCACAAGGCAGGCTGCCCATTGCCCATCTTCACTGTGGAAGTGGTACTTAGGTTTGAAACTTGACACAGCAAAGGAGGCAGCCAGAAAAGACCAGAAAGGAGATCTCATCAGGGCAGGCTCAACATGAGCAAATGCAGGAACAACAGGAAGTTCAAGGATGTAATGGTCCCAGAATACCAGGTCAATAAGTGTGGTAATCATACAGGATTAGGGACTTAAGCAGATGTGAGTCATGGTGAAGGGACTGAATCTGATCATGAGAAAACTACTGGAATGTTTACTTGATGTGATTTCTGTTTATACACATATGATTTACATGTACAGCTATTATTCAACATACCTTGTGGAGAATGAACTGGAAAGGAAGAAAAGTGACAAGAGATACCTTAGAGACTTTAGCAAGAGGTCAGGTGAAAACATCATAAGGTTTTCACTCGGCAAAGCCATTAGGACACAGAGTCTGTAGCAATAACTTGATTTCCAACTGAAATGCCCTCTTCTTTGACTTTAGAGACTTGAATCAACTGAGCAGTGACAATTGACTTTTCTCTGGGATCACTTTAACTCAGTAAACTGTCAGGGCTAGTGTCGAATTCAACCCACACTGAGATTTTTCTTTCTTACATGTTCAACAGCTTCTCCCTCTTTTCTCCTCCTTTTAAAAATCTTTTTTTGGATTTGTTTTATGTTTATAAATTTTCTACAAGAAATACTTGCTATCTCATCTCACACCAACTTGGCCAATTCTTGTTCAAAGAAGGAGTTTCCCATAGTCTCAGCTCGTCAACTCAAACAGTAGATGCTGGCCATAGTGTGCACAAGGGGCACAGCAGGAGTAGTCTTTTTTTAAAAAAAATATATATATTTATTTATTTATTTTACAATATTCTGTCTGCAGGCCAGAATAGGACACCAGACCTCACCACAGATGGTTGTGAGCCACCATGTGGTTGCCGGGAATTGATCTCAGGACCTTTAGAAGAGCAGGCGGTGCTCCTAACTGCTGAGCCATCTTTCCAGCCTCCAGCAGGAGTATTCTTATAGAGCAAAGTTACATCTAGTATTTAAATGTATGCCTGAAAATAGATAGATGGTAAGAATTATACTTGAATGTCAAGGGAAGATGAAGTTAGGGGAGAGGCAATTGCTCCTCTCCTCTCCTCTCCTCTAATTGGAGAGGCAATTGCTGCAGGTGGGGAATAGAGTTGGCCCTGAATATCATCATTCACGGGTCAAGTCTAGAGATTAGGAGATAACCAAATCCTATTTTCCCTTTAGAAATAAAAAGAGGAGTAAATATTATGGATGAAAACTTCTGACAGTATGTGTTAGTCAACACAGGAAGCCTTAGCAAAATACCATGAATTGGGCGTGTAACACCAGATACTTATTTTCTCAGCTCGAGAGGCTGGCAGTCCAAGATAAGAATATAAATGGTGGGCTTCTGGTGAGGACTCACACCCTATCTATAGATTTTTACCCTCTTCTGTTTCAAGGGGCAGGGGAGGGAACCTCAGAACCTCACCTGAATAACTCTCATAATACCAGGTAATATCATATGATATTGGGGCTGTTAGGGGGTCAGTAAATCAGTCTGAGGAAGACATAATTCAGTATGTAGCAGATTGTATCAGATTTTCCATTTCTTATCATAGATGTTTATAGTCCATTTTCATAAAATGTTTAAAACATGAAATGTATATGTGTTACCTTACAGTATGTAATATATGATCATACTTAGTTGATCTATCTTATCCATGAGATCAGGTTCCATAAGCATAGTGTCTGAGTCCTTTCTTCATTGTTCTGTTGGTAGATTTTTTTTAACTAGTTGGTGTTCAGTACATTGCTTTCTGGTATAAATTTATGCTAATGTTTTTCTTATTCATATTTTGGGATAATAGATGAAAAATTTATTCTTAAAAGCTGTATTCTAAAACATCAACCACCTTGCTTAAAATATTAAAAGTATTTGACCTATAAAATAATATAAGAGCGTATCTAAAGCCTCCCTTGTCACCTACACTGTGGGCAAACTTCCAAACATATATATAGTTACATAAAACTCTCCTAAGATTGTTGTTAATGTATTCAACTCTAAGAGCTGCTTGTAGTCATTTAGGTAAGGCCAGGGATGTAGGAGTCCCTGCAATCCGATTCAACTGACTCTCGTTTTTTCACCCATCTTTCCTGAGCATCTGGCTCTACTAAAAACTGATGGTTTATTCATCCCCAAACATGCCCTACAGTGCTAATCTTGCTGCCCTCCTCACCCTGGTGATTGCATTCTTTGCTAAGCCCTTCCAAGTTTCTTACACAACAACATATTTAATTCTCAACATGATCCTAAGAGATGAATAGTAACCTAAAAATTTTACTGAAGACACCAAGATAAGACAGCATATTCAAGATGGTTTTGTAACTCATGAACCTGTCTCCACCCATAAGCCTATATTCCTCCATCCTCCTTTCTGTCCCTATCTTTATGGCTCCTTTGGATCACATTTCTTTCACAATGAGTTCGCTAAACTTTCTAATTAAGGAAGTCGTCTATCCTAATGACAATTAGTGTTCTAGACTGAAGATGTAACTGGAAATCTGTCAAGCTTTGACTAGAGAGTCTCAGTTCGTACAGAAACTTTGATTTCAGTGATATCTTGTTCAGTCTAAATATAGTGGGGAGGGCCTTCCTTCTGTTTCAAAGCAATGTGCTAGACTTTGTTGACTCCCCCATAGGAAGCCTTACCCTCTCTGTGGCATGAATGGGAGGGTGTGGAAGGGGACTAGGTGGAGGGAGCAGGAGGAGCAGAGGGAGTGGGAAATGAATTTGGTTTGTAAAATGAGAAAAGATAGCTTTTTAAAAAAATTAAAATAAAAAAGAAACTTTGATTTCTACATAGTCAAGTTAGAGCTCAAGTGACTCACCTGTTGGTTTAAGGCAGTAAGTTGAATGTTAAAGCTGAAATCACAGTTCGGCTGAGTCTCAGCACATCTCTTTTCCACTTTGACTCACTGAGGCTGAGAGGTATTTGAGAGGAATGCAGGGAGAACAGTTGTCAGCGAAGAGAGAGCAGAATCAGGGTGGGGAAGATTTGAGAAGTTTGTGAAGTTCCAGGCTCTTTTCTTCTCTTTTATTTTGCCACTACCTCTTCCTGCTCCTTACCTCCCTTTCAAGAAAATGTTGGAGTCTAGGAGTCCAGGGTACTGTCCTATGATGTGAGAAGCTGGAATAGGAAAGGCAAGAGCTGGTGGCAGATGCAAGGCAACAGTTTTGCTCAAACCACCAGCAGCATTTATGCTCTTTAACCACTAAGTGAAATGTTTCAAATGAGGGATGGGAGAGCTCTGCCCCAATGGTGCTGGTTTAACTGCACAGAAGGCACATCGCATGATGAGTGCTTTGGAAGTTGAACTCTAAATTGGAGCTTTGCCTTCCTTCACGAATTCTTTAGCACAGGTGATGGGAACAATAGTGATTTTTGAGGTAGTTCATCAAACTCCCCAAAGAAAGACAGAAATGTAATTCTCGTACCCTATAGATAGTATGATAAATGGATGGAAGGTATTTTCAGAGTAATAAAGAGGAAATAAATTCCTTCTAGCAAATTTTCAGTTAATCTTTTCAGTTATAAAAGGTATTATGTGAGTTTGATATGTGATGTTTATGTTTTAAAACTTGGTATACATATTTAGCAACTGAGAGGAACACACACTTTTAAAAGAAAGTCAGCTGTGTTCCTATAAATAACCACAATAAACTCAATGGCTCACCACACTACACTTGTGTAGACTGACTTCTTTAGTCTGCCATCAGGGCCAGGCTAAAAGAATAAACATTTCTTCCCAACTCCCAACAAAGCAATCACACAACACTCTCCTTGAGTGCTGAGACTAGGAGTATACACCACCACACCCCAGCAAAACCAGGCCTTATGAGTAATCTTGGCTTACCAAGTTGTATTTACTCCTCAAGTGGCAAGACTGTTGCTCGTCCCACTCTAAAAGCAAGTCTACAGCTTATAGAACCTCTTCTCTGTATAGTTACCTCGTCTAGCACTCAGGCTGTCTTGCTCAGCACACTGACAGGCTTGGAGGGATTTGCTCTCATCCAAGAGAATTTGCTCTGAGAAAGAGTATTAATATAGAATTGCAGGAAACAGTAGAGAAGATACTTGAGAGATGGAGGATTCCTTCATACAAGTAAATATTACATTTTAAATCCTGGTGTTCTAGCCTCCTTGCTGACCAAAAGGATTTAAATATGCATTTCTCTCTGTATAATATCTAAATATTATTTTCAATGCAATTATATATTAGCAATTGACCCAGTATTGAACTCTCAGGATTTGATCAGTTATCATTCCCAGTTCCAGGGGCAACTGGAATCAGCAGTGGGATGCAAGCACAGTGGGATGACCTGCAAGTAGTGGGAACATCTGGAGCAGCAGCAAAGGTGTAAAGGAAATGATTTTTGTAGACGTTAGAGCAATTCAAGAAATAACCAGGCTAAGGAGGTAGGAAATAGACAAGAGTCCCAGGTAACCTCGGGTGCATGGGGGGGGGGTGGGTGGGAGGGTTGTTGGAAGGGGAGAGGGTTAGAGAGAAGGGAGTAGGGGAGGAATGGGGAAAGATCGGGGGACTGAGATGGGGGGAGGGAGGAAGGATGGATATGGTATCAGGCAAGTATATACCTCAACTAAGGGAATCATTTTAGGGTTTACAAGAGACTTGATTATAAAGGGGATCCCAGGTCCATGGAGAGATCCCCAGATGGTTCTCTGGACAGAGTAGAGGGTGCCTGAATCGGCCTTGGCCCACAACCATACTGATGAATATTTTGCATGTCACCATAGAACCCTCATCTGGCGATGGATGGAGATGGAGGCGGAGAACCACGTTGGAACACTGGACCTAGCTCCCTAGGTCCAAATGAGAGGCAGAAGGAAAGAGAACGTGAGCAAAGAAGGCAAGGGCAGAGGAAACCTTCATCCGACGTTGGATGGTGATACAGACGGAGACCCATATTGGAGCACCGGACTGAGCACTCCACGGTCCAAATGAGGAGCAGAAGGATGAAGAAAATAAAAAAAGTAATCAGGACTGCGAGGGATGCGAGCACCCACTGATACAAGGGGACTGATATAATGAGAGTTCACCAAGGCCTGTTGGACTGGGACTGAACGAGGACGTGATCCAACCAGATTCTCTGAATGTGGCTGGCCCGGAGCCTTTCTGAAAAGCCATTGACAATGACACTGGGACTTGCTTCCTCTGCATATACTGGATTTTGGCAATCCAGTCTGTTTGGACTCTCACCTTCCCTGGACCTGGAGGGAGCGGGGAGGAACTTGAACTTCCCACAGGGCAGGAAACCCTGACTGCTCTAGGAGATGGAGAGGGAGGAGGAGAGAGAGTGGGGGGGAGTGGGAGGGTGTTGGGAGGAGGGGCTGAAATGGAAACTTTTATAATTTAATAAATAAATAAATAAAACTTAAAACTGAAAAAAAGAAATAACCAGGCTAGCTAAAAAATAATCCATTATATTTTTATTTATTATAAGGGAAAAAATCTCACCAAACAGGAATTAGAAGCCCAAGCTCAGTCATGCAGTGAGGAACCACAGAGAGAGCTCCTGAGCCATGCACCCATTTTTCTCTGGATCCCAGGGTGCCATACTCTAACTTGGTCCCTCCTACTGAAGATAATTGGTTAATAAAGCTTCCTCATCAGCTCCTTCTTTTGTCTAAGCAAGAGCGATCCAAACCCAATACAAAACTATATACAATAAGAATAAATATTAAGTATAAAATTGCAAACAACATAAAAATATTAAACAAGGAACACATGATAAATGTCTTAATACATATTCTATTTCAAAGAGTCTAAGTCTTGCATCAGAAATGGGCTTGGCTAAATCATAAGAGGAAGGTAACTACAACTATCTAATCTTCAACCCCATTGAAGGCCTGAGAAGGGAGAAAATATTACTTGAGTTAAGCAGTATATGATGGAGACAATTGGTTACCTGAGTAATCACCTAAAGTCTCATTTGCAATGTTGAAGCAACCAACTTCGGCTAAGGCCTAGTGAACAGAAATAACAAATATAATTTGAACTTGTATCAATATACAAAATTATGCCAATGAAAATTATCCACAAATAATAGCTCACAAGCATTCACTTATAATCCACTATTATTATTATCCTACTTTTTTTGTAGTTTCATTTTTTTTGAAAGTAATTTTATTAAATTATAAAAAGTTTCCATTTACGCCCCTCCTCCCAACGCCCTCCCACTCCCCCCCTCCCTCTCCTCCTCCCTCTTTGTCCCCAAGGGCAGTCAGGGTCTCCTGCCCTGTGGGAAGTCCAAGTTCCTCCCCCCTCCCTCCAGGTCCAGGAAGGTAAGCATCCAAACAGACTGGATCCCAAAAATCCAGTATATGCAGAGGAAACCAGTCCCAGTGTCATTGTCAATGGCTTCTCAGAAAGACTGCAGGCCAGCCACATTCAGAAAATCCGGCCACGTTCAGAGAATCTGGCTGGATCACATGCTCGTTCAGTCACGGTCCATCTGGCCTTGGTAAACTCTCATTAGATCCGACCCCTTGTATCAGTGGGTGATAGTATCCCTTGCAGTCCTTCGTCATTTTCTTCCTCCTTCTGCTCCTCATTTGGATCTTGGGGGGCTCAGTTCGGTGCTCCAACGCGGGCCTCCATCTGTATCGCCATCCAACGCCAGATGAAGGATCTATGGTGAAAAGCAAAACATTCATCAGTATGGTCACAGGCCAAGGCCGGTTCAGGCACCCCCTCCTCTGTCCAGAGAACAATCTGGGGATCTCTCCTTGGACCTGGGATCCCATATATAATCAAGTTTCCTGTAAACTCTAATATGACTCCCTTAGTTGAAATATATTCTTCCCTGATCCCACATTCATCCTTCCTCCCTTCCCCCCATCCCGGTCAACCAAGCTTTCTCCATTTCTCCCCTACTCCCTTCTCTCTAACCCTCTCCCCTTCCAACAACCCTCCCACCCCCCCCCCCCATGCACCCAAGGTTACCTGGGACTCTTGACTATTTCCTACCTCCTGGCAGATAGCTAAATAATCTTCATCAGGTTCGTCTTCTTATTTAGCTTCTCTAGGATCACGAATAATAGGCTCAAAGACCTTTAATTATGGTTAGAATCCACTTATGAGTGAATACATACCGTGTTCCTCTTTTTGGGTCTGGCTTACCTCACTCAGTAAAGCGTTTTCTATGTCCATCCATTTGCATGCAAAATTCAAGATGTCATTATTTTTTACCGCTGAGTAAAATTCTAATGTGTATATGTTCCACACCTTTTTTAACCATTCTTCTATTGAGGGGCACCTAGGCTGTTTCCAGGTTCTGGCTATTACAAATAGTGCTGCTATGAACATAGTTGAACAAATGCTTTTGTAGTATGTTTGGGCATCTCTAGGGTATATTCCCAAGAGAGGAATTGCTGGGTCCTGAGGGAGGTTGACTCCCAGTTTCCTGAGAAACCGCCACACTGATTTCCAAAGTGGCTGCACAAGTTTGCATTCCCACCAACAATGGATGAGTGTTACCCTCATTCCACGTCCACTCCAGCATAGGCTATCATTGGTGTTTTTAACTTTAGCTATTCTGACAGGTGTAAGATGGTATCTCAAAGTGGTTTTGATTTGCATTTCCCTGATCGCTAAGGAGGTTGAGCATGATCTTAAGTGTCTTCTGGCCATTCGAAGTTCATCTGTTGTGAATTCTCTGTTCAGATCAGTACCCCATTTTTTAATTGGGTTAATTAGAGTTTTATTGTCTAGTTTCTTGAGTTCTTTGTATATTCTGGAGATCAGACCTTTGTCTGATGAGGGGTTGGTGAAGATCTTCTCCCAGTCAGAAGGCAGCCTTTTTGTCTTACTGACAGTGTCCTTTGCTTTACAGAAGCTTCTCAGTTTCAGCAGGTCCCATTTATTCATTGTTTCTCTTATTGTCTGTGCTACTGGGGTCCTACTTAGGAAGTGGCCTCCTGTGCCTATATCTTGTAGACTACTTCCCACTTTCTCTTCTATCAGGTTCAAAGTGGACAGATTGATGTTGATGTCTTTAATCCATTTGGACTTGAGTTTTGTGCATGGTGATAGATATGGATCTATTTTCATTCTTCTACAGGTTGACATCCAGTTATGCCAGCACCATTTGTTAAAGATGCTTTCCTTCTTCCATTGTATACCTTTAGCTCCCTTGTCAAAAATTAGGTGTTCATAGGTTTGAGGGTTAGTATCTGGGTCTTCTATTCGATTCCATAGGTCGACTTCTCTGTTCTTATGCCAATACCAAGCTGTTTTCAATACTGTAGCTCTGTAATAGAGTTTGAAGTCAGGGATAGTAATGCCTCCAGAAGTTCCTTTATTGTATAAGATTGTTTTGGCTATCCTGGGTTTTTTGTTTTTCCATATAAACTTGATTATTGTTCTCTCAAGGTCTGTGAAGAAGTTTGATGGGATTTTGATGGGGATTGCATTGAATCTGTAGATTGCTTTTGGTAGAATTGCCATTTTTACTATGTTGATTCTCCCAATCCAAGAGCAGGGGAGGTCTTTCCATTTTCTGGTATCCTCCTCAATTTCTCTTTTCAAAGGCTTAAAGTTCTTGTCAAATAGGTCTTTCACATCCTTGGTTAGAGTAACCCCAAGATATTTTATGGTGTTTGTGGCTATCGTGAAAGGTGATGTTTCTCTGATTTCCCTCTCCGTTTCTTTATCCTTTGTGTATAGGAGTGCCACTGATTTTTTGAAGTTGTTCTTGTATCCTGCCACGTTACTAAAGGTGTTTATCAGCTGTAGGAGTTCTTTGGTAGAGTTTTTGGGGTCGCTTATGTACACTATCATATCGTCAGCAAATAACGAAAGTTTAACTTCATCCTTTAGATCTTACTACGAAAGTTTATATGCCACAAAGTTGGAAAATGTAAAAGAAATGGACATTTTTTTAGATAAGTACCATATACCAAAGTTGAACCAAGACCAGGTGAACAATCTAAATAGACCTGTTAGTCGTGAAGAACTAGAAGCTGTTATCAAAAATCTCCCTACCAAAAAAAGCCCAGGACCAGATGGTTTCAATGCAGAATTCTACCAGAACTTCCAGGAAGAGCTAATACCTATACTCCTTAATGTATTCCACAATATAGAAAAAGAAAAGTCACTGCCAAACTCCTTTTATGAAGCTACAGTCACCCTAATACCAAAACCACACAAAGACACAACCAAGAAAGAGAATTACAGGCCAATCTCACTCATGAACATCGATGCGAAAATTCTCAATAAAATACTGGCAAACCGAATCCAAGAACACATTAGAAAAATCATCTATTATGATCAAGTAGGCTTCATCCCAGAGATGCAGGGATGGTTCAACATACGCAAATCTATCAATGTAATCCATCATATAAATAAACTGAAAGAAAAAAATCATATGATCATTTCATTGGATGCTGAAAAAGCGTTTGACAAAATTCAACACCCATTTATGATAAAGGTGTTGGAGAGACTGGGGATACAAGGATCATAACTAAATATAATAAAAGCAATATACAGCAAGCCGACAGCTAACATCAAATTGAATGGAGAGAAACTCAAAGCCTTTCCACTAAAATCAGGAACACGACAAGGCTGTCCACTCTCTCCATACCTCTTCAATATAGTGCTTGAAGTTCTAGCAATAGCAATAAGACAACATAAGGGGATCAAGGGGATTCGAATTGGAAAGGATGAAGTTATTATCCTACTTTTATCTCTATAACTACATAGTTTCCACCCAAACCCTCTGTCTGATACAAGTAATAATTAACAACTCCCAAATGATGTTCCCAACCCTGAGGATAAACGTTTTTGGGAGGGGGGAATGTCGTCCTCTAGAATTGTTTACCACTGTCATGGTGGTGATGTTCTTTGTATGGAATCCTGCAAGAGTAAAGTGATGGTTAAGTTTCAATATTACTGTCTAGTATAGTTACAAATGATTTCTGAGCAGTCAGTACCTTGTGCTAGAGTACCTGGCAGACCTGTATGGAATTGGATGTGTGTTATTGGTGTGGAAGAATTATCTGTATTCTGTCAATCATGTATTTTAATAAAATGCTGATTGGCCAGGCAGGAAGTATAGGCAGGAAAACCAGACAGGAAGTAGATGTGATGCAATGAGAACAGGAGAAATCTGGGAAGCAGGAAGCTTCCTCTGCCAGTTCTGCCCAGACCACTGGAGAGGAAAGATGTAAGCTGCCCCGCTGGAAAAGGTACTGAGCCATGTGACTAATATAGATCAGAATAATGGGTTAAGATAAGTCATAAGAACTAATAAGTATCCAGACCTAATGGGCCAATCAGCTTTATAACTTATAGAGATCTCTGTGTGATTGATTTTCTCTGGGACTTGCCGGTTGTGGGGTACCAGGCAGGAACAGATACCCCAACAAGCCGGCCCCTCATGTTACATGTTATGTATGTAGGACAAAGCCTATTCCTGATAATGTCTTGCACTGAATAGATAATGAGGTCAATTCTGTATCATCTGGTATAAATTTAGTGGTTTCAATCTGCAAGATAACTCTTTCTGCATATTGTGAAACAGTAACTATATTGAGAGGTTCTTTAAAATCACTTAGTCCACAAGAATAGCATATAATTCTGCCTTCTGGAAAGAATTATAGAGACTTTGTTCCATTTTACTTAATTGTTCTGATTTGTAACCTGCCTTCCCTGACTTATTTGCATCATTATAAAATTTACAGGCTCCAGGTATTGGTGAATCATGTACAATTTGGGGAAAAACCCAAGAAGTTCTCTTTATAAGTTTAAGTCTATCACATTTGGGATAATTGTGTTAATCCCCCCCCCAAAAAAAAAACAGCACAGGCTCTTTGCCATGGGTTACTGTCTTCCCATAACTTTTTTATTTCATCAGTAGTAAAAGGCACAATAATCTCTGCTATATCTGCTAATTGACAAAGTCTCAATTTACCTTTTTTATAATTAATTCAGAGACTTTTTCCACATAAGTTTTCAATTTTTTACTTGGTTTATGTTGTAAAAAAGTTCATTATAAGATAATATTGTCCCTCTGCATTAAAATTCCTGTAGGAGAAATTCTGGAAGCCAATATGACTAGAATACAATTAAGATTTGGATTCACCTTATCCACATATGCTTCCTGTAACTTCTCCTCAACAATCATCAATTTGTTTTCCACTTCAGCTGTTAGTTCTCTGGGACTATTCAAATCTTTATCACCATCTAAGTTTTTATTTAATTTAATTATTAGGTCAGTTTGTTATCCCAACAGCCAGTCATAGACTGGAAATGTCTCTTAACAATCTTTGAAAGTCATTAAGAATCTGTAACTGGTCTCTCCTAATTTGTGCTTTTTTGTGTTCTAATCTTCTGTAAGCCTATTCTGGAACCTAGGTAATTAACAGAATCTCCTCCCTGAATCTTTTCAGGAGCCATTTGTAATCCCTGTTTAGGCAAAACTTTCTTTACTTCTTCAAACGTTCTTTCTAAAGCATCTGTATTTGAATCAGATAACAAAATGTCATCCATGTAATGGTAGCTTATAGATTTAGGAAGTTGCTCATGTATTATTTCCAATGGTTGACTGACAAAGTATTGGCACAGGGTGGGGATATTGAGCATTCCCTGTGGGAGGATGGTCCATTGATATCTCCTAGTAGGCAGGGAATTATTATAAGAAGGTTCTGTGAAAGCAAATTTTTCTCTGTTCTTTTCTTGTAAAGGTATAGTGAAGAAACAATCTTTTAAATCAATAACCATGAGAGGCCATCCCTTTGGTAACAGAGAAGGCAGAGGAATTCCAGATTATAGAGGGCCCATAGGTTGAATAACCTTATTAATAATTTTTAGATCTGTCACCATTCTCCATTTTTCAGATCTCTTTTTAACAACAAACATAGGAGAATTCCAAGGGCTGGTAGATAATTCAATATGGTGAACATCCAGTTGCTCTTATACCAGCTGTTCTAAAGCCTGTAGCTTTTCTTCTGTTAGAGGCCACAATTTAACCCATATTGGTTTTCTCAGTTAACCTTTTTAAAGGCAGGGCTGTTAGTACCTCTGAAGGTTTGTCACTTGTCTTGTGTTCTTGTACAGCCTGAATGGCTGGTGACCTTTATCCCCAGAAACATAAGTTTTTGGGACTGCAGGAATGTTAATCTGGGTATTCCATTGCTGCAATAGGTCATAACGCCACAAATTTATTGCATATTAGCTACATATGGCCTCACCCTCCCTCTCTGTCCTTCTGGTCCAATGCATTTGACCCATCTCATGCTTTTTCCACTTGAGATAGGATCTGAAAATCTTGAAGAGGCAAATTCAGATGCCAAGATTCTGGGGTAATGATACTTTACGTCTATACCCATGTCTAGTAAGCTCAATAAAAATACCATTTCCACACACTTTTAGTTTTGGCCTTTGTTCATTTACAGAAGTCTGCCAGGATACACATTTCCTTTGTCCTACTGAGTGTTTGATTTATACTCCACATCTATTCCATTATCCAGTATGGTTTTTTTTTTTTACAATAGGCACTGGATTTTTTAAAATTTTTCTATGAGACATGTTCTCCACAGTTACTGGGAATGATTAGACCATGCTTGTCATGGAGGACTGTGAGAGGACTCCCACCAAAGGAGTTTCCTGATAATATCAGGTTGTCTTGTCTGTCTTTTGTTGACCTATATTCATTGATCCAATGCCATCTTTTGCCAAGCCTCCTAAATATACTTGAAGGCTAAGTCCTCCTATACTTGCCATTCCCAGAGGAGACATTATTCTTAAGGATTCCTTGTCTACAATCCCTTTTCAGATGTCCTATTGTACCATAATTAAAAATTTGGTACTTTGATGTCTCCTTATACCATTGGCCATTACTTCTCCTACCCAGGCTTCAGTACTATAGTCAAGTGTCCAACATTCATTGTATGGAAGATCCATTCATCCATTGGTTCTGATCTTTCTTTTATAGACCCAAGGATCTTTTTGCATTCTATGTTGGCATTCCCAAAAGCCAAAGGTTCAATTAGTACATGTCTAACTTCTGGGTTTGATACCTATCTGTACAGCCTTAGTTAATCTTTGTAAAAAGTCACTAAAGGGTTCTCTCTGACCCTGTTTAACCCCAATACATGATTCAAATCTCTTTCTTAGTTCCTGAATTCTATCCCAAGCATTTAAAGCTGCTGTGCTACATAGGACAAGGCGTGTTCGTTGTAAGGAGCCTGATCCTGAGGATCAGGGTAAAGACCCTTGCCCAGAATTTGATCTTGGAAAATCTCAAGTCCTTTTGCTTTTCCGTGTTGCTATAAAATGTTTGCTTCTTCTCTCTAGTAACACTTCCAAAGCAACTGAGGTCCATTTTCTAAGACCACTGAGATTAACTGAATGCAGTCTTGTGGCATTGCTTTGTTGCTTGAAGCCAATGTTTTGACCATTTCCCTAAAGATGGACAAAGGTATTCATAAGATACAATTGCTTGTTTAATTTGCTTTTGATCAGTCATACGTATGGGCTCCCACGTATATTCTTTGACTACCTTAGGGCATTTGGTGCCTGATAATCTTTCTGATGATATCACTGGAAAAACAGTAAAACTCTGGGTAAGCTATCCTGGAGTTTGGTATGTACTGATGAGGCTTAATTTTGTCTTTGTATCTTTTGTCCCTGGTCATCAAACTCAATAAATTCCTCAATATTTTCAAATCTTTTTACCACCGCTTTTTGTAGAGTCTGAATCTCTTGTCCACTGCTATGTTCTAATGTCCTTATTGAGGTTTCCAAGATATGAAGTCTGTCCAGTAAAGATAATGTCTCTTCTTTGGAAATAATTCTTATAACATGCATATTAACTTACTGGAGTGGCATTCTATTAGTCAATTTATCATAACCCTTTGACAGAGTCTGATTAATACATTTAACAGTACAAATGTTCTCAGAAAGTGTCTCAGTACCCTCTGTCATTGACTGGGTTTTGTTTGTCAAATTGGCTGTATCCTTTCCCAGAGTGCTGAATTTCTCTTTTAGTTGGTCATTATCAGTCTGTAAAGACGGTATCAATTCTAAAATTGCCTCATTCTTGGCCCTATTATCAAATCATGTATTTTTAGGAGAAAATATGAAGGACAACACTAATTCCCAGAATCAAATAGAGGGATGTAGGAGTGAAATCATATAAACCTTGCATGACATTGTACATGGTATAAGTAAAAAGGCTATTGAACTCCTGGATTGTTAAATTTTCCATCATCTTGCCCTTTTAAATTATAAATTTATAAT
The DNA here is from genome assembly GCF_982192425.1 of Myodes glareolus. Classification (NCBI taxonomy): domain Eukaryota; kingdom Metazoa; phylum Chordata; class Mammalia; order Rodentia; family Cricetidae; genus Myodes; species Myodes glareolus. The sequence continues at coordinate 80,839,014 of NC_142031.1, read as the reverse complement.
TTATATTTTAAATTATAAATCTTACCCGTTTTTTGAGTTTGAACTGAAGTAGGTGCAATAACTGTTACCTGCCAGTAGGTGTCGCGGCACACTTGTAGCCACATGGTCAGTTTGAATCTGATTTTAGCGTTAAAGCTGACAGATATGCTCAGATTAAAAACAGTTATTTAGTGTAAATCACAGACTGTGTGCTCTGTGGAAGTCCCTGACTGTTCCACGGCTGCACGAGCACAGAGAGAATAAGGAAGCAGGGAAGTTTGCTTCCCGTACTGGACCCAGAAGCCAGCTGTGCAGTCGTGGGTGGCCAAGGCTCTCTGAGACATCTAATGAGAAAATATGAAGGACTGTGGCATGAGAATTCTATACCGAAATGTATGATGTGGAGCCTGACAGCAGCTGAAGAACCGCTGGAGACCTCAGCCCCATCTTTGGAGCAAACTATAGAAGTTAGCTCAATTCGGGAAATAATCAGGCTAGCTAAAAGATAAACAATTATATTTTTATTCATTACAAGGAAAAAAAACTCATGAAACAGGAAGGAGAAGTCCAAGCTCAGCTGTGCCACAAGGGAACCGCAGACAGAGCACCTAGGCCATTTGCCCATTTTTCTCCAGGTCCCAGAAATCCACACCCTAACTTGGTTCCACCTCTTGAAGATAATTGGTTAACAAAGCTTCCCCATCTGATTTCGTATGGCTAGGTTTCAGACTGACTCAAATACAAACAAATTCAAACTGGTAAAACTTCATGTGGCACCTGCTCTTTTGTCCGAAGCATTGAGTTTTTGCCAGGATGCCAAGGATGACAGAAAGGAGAAAACCAAAGGAGCAGTTAGATGGCACTACTATGGCTCCAATACAGTCCCCTACTCTGTGCCCGTGTCTGTCTAGTCTTTGCTTGCCAGGGCTCTTGGATACCATCCCAGGACTTTATTGTATTTTTTAAGGAGCCAGAGCAACCTTGCCACTTTAACTCCCCAACTAATTTCAAACACAAGCCTCATATCCAGGCAGTAAAATGGGACACAAGTACTTTGGTCAAAAACCTGACATGGCTATCTAATTTAAAGTTTGGTTCAATCTCAATACAACCTGCTAGTGAGTAAATAGACAAATCATACCCCCAATTTCAGAAGTCTCTAATCACTCACTGTACTGGATTAGTTTGTGATTGGGTTTGAGACACTGCTATTGTTTTGTGTGTATCTCATTCTCGGGTGGAAAGAATGTTAAGTGTGACTTGGTCTTATGGTAGCTGAGGATCTCTGGAGCTTATGGAAAAAGTATTGGTCATTCTGAAGACTGCCTGTTGTAGGATAGACCAATTGTGCTGGTCTCATCTTGTAAGTTAGTAAATCTGCAGACTTGAAAATATTACTTGAAAATTTCAGACCTCAATTTGTGGGCTGGCTGTTAAGAAAATGCCTCCATAAGACTGAGCTGTGACCATGCCTGTAGAGCATTTTCTGAACTAGTGACTGATGTGGGAGGGCCCAGCCCATGACAGGTGGTACCATTACTGGGCTTGTGGTACTGAATTCTATAAGAAAGCAGGCTGAGCAAGCCATGAGGAGCAAGCCAGTAAGCAGCACCCCTCCAAGGCCCCCCGCATCAGCTCCTGTCTCCAGGTTTCTACACTGTTTAAGATCCTATCCAGTCTTCTTTCACTGATGTGGAAGTGCAAACCAAATAAAACGTTTTCTCCCCAAGTTGTTTTTGGTCATGGTGCTTCATCACAGCAATAGTAACCCTAACTAGAACAATTTGTTCACCCAATTTTCTCTTATCAACTTTTTCTTCTTAAAATAATATATTTTATGTGTTAAACAATATTTCATTAATTACTTGAAAATTCCATATAATGTATTTTGGTCATACCCACTCCCTGGTCCCCTCAAACTCTTTCCAAATCTACCCACTCTTCCTTATCCTTTCTTGTCTTTACTTTTTCACCTCACAGCTGATATTTTGGTCTTCTGGCCCTTTCAGTCTTTCTGCACTCTCTACCATGATGCTTCTGAGTCTTAGGTGTAGGGTTGCATTGTAAATTTATTAATTGGGGATAGGTGCCTCATAGACAGCTGTTCTCTGCATTTTGGCCAGTTGTGGCTTTCTGTAATTGTTCCTATCTGCTACAAAACAAGCTTATTTGATAAGGGATGATGCTTCACTTCTCTGTGAATGTTGAGATAAGTACTTATAATGCAATCAGAAATTATACTGGCTTAAGTAAGTAGCCACAGTAGGTTCTCTTCTAGGGTCTGTGAACTCATCAGCCGTGGGCAGGCAGTTGACTAAATGGACAGTAGCAGAGGTCAATTGCTTTCGAGTGAGTGGGTTCTACGTCCAATCAGGTGACTCTTTTTCTGAGGTACAAGTGTCACTATTGCTGTTTTGGGACTATCTTCTTGTGATGGTCACTGTTGTGGTTTGTAGCTGAGAACAACTATTGCTTGCTTTGGCAGCTTGTACAGCTCCTTCTGATACCATGAGAGCCAACCCTCAGGAAGGAGGCATCGAGGTCAGCTCAAGATCAAGTCTTCTCAGTTCCGTGTCTGAAATATGTGGTGTTTTCAACAATAGTTTAAGGACTGATGGCTAAAACTTAAAGAAAAATTATGAAACAATTCTAAGGCCTTAAGATTTAAGTATAATCTAACTAGCAAGCATTCCTAGTGAAACGAGTATGATTTTAGCCATAGTCACCAGGAAGGTTGGGAGAAGGTATGGATATGATAGACTTTACAGAGAAAAATGGCATGGACAGAAAGAGCATACTGGGAATCTTACCTCCAGAATCAGTTATAATTACAAGAAGCAAATCCTTCTTCCAGGAGGCTGCCATGCTAGAGACAGGAGCTTCTAGAAACCCATGGACATTATGTTGGATACTGTGAGAATTACAGAGACTGTGTGAGTTTCCCTCATGGAGGATATAACCTAACTAAAGAAACAGGATTCATACATTTTGTAACTATACAAGGAAGATGAACTTATAAATTGTTAAAGATATATTTTAAGGAGACTAGGATTTGACATTCTAAAATGAAGGAAAAGATGGGGGAGAAAGGAGAAAGGAAAGAGCAAAAGAAGGAATGAGAAAGATAGATAAGAAAAGGAAGAAATCAAGGAAGACAGAAAGGAAGGGCTAATAATGGAAGGGAGACTTGAAGGAAATGAGGGGGAAGGAAAGAAAGTTTGAATATGATTCATGGAGAAGAAATACTTTAATAGTGTACAAATGTCATAATTTAGAAATAGAAAACATGGAAAGGACTTTCAGGATATTTAAACATCATGAGTAAGACATAGCTGAGGATATAAAAGTGCTAAATGGAAAACTGTGAAATACAGTATGATATATGAACCATGCATACATAAAGCTGACGTGGCAATGTCACCAGCCGTTCACGACTCCTAGCAGCCAGCAATTCCTATAGCGCGTTATCTCCCTTCCAGGAAACAGGGTCACTGGATGCACAAACTACCTTGCCAGTGATGAGCATTCTTCTAATCCACAAGAACATATCTAAATTAACAAAATCAATAAAGGCTAGTATCAATCATCTAAACCAAGCTTGGATCTAGAATTAAAAATCAAATAGGTGAGTTTAGGTAAGAACAAAACCTTCAGAGAGAAAAGGTTAACAATAAGGAATTGGTTGTCAGCATTAATGAACTAACAGAAAGTGTTCAAATGTCTGACTCTAAGGCTGATGGAAGAGTCCATTTGATGAATAATATCTGATCTCAGTGATCAAATATCTCAGTGCAACAGGGTTCCTCAGAGCACAGAACTAGTGGAAGGGTTTGTGATTACCAAGTCCAAAACTACAGAGTCCAGAAGAAACCCAAAATAGTCCTTAAGATAAATTACTACTGCTATGATGTTTGCAGAAATCTTCAGAAAGAATGGAAGGAAAGAAACAAAAACTAAAATAAACTGTTAAAAAACAAGCAAACAAATAAATAAATTGCGTTTTAAAACGTTGAACTTTGGCTTCAAGTAGTTATGTTTGAATATTCTTTCTGTATTACTCGAGGGAATAGAGCAGACTTAGGGAAGAAAGTCAGTATTTTTATAGCAGAGATTCTATTAGGGTAGTCTTGCACACATTGAGAATCCTTTCTGCAATTTCTCCACAAAGGCTGAACTTTCTGGGTGGATTTTACAGATGCTTCTATGGTAGAAAGACTTAAAGGGCTTTTGGAATTCATCCGGCAACATCAGCCTGAAGACTAAGTTTGGCTGAAGCAAGCAGGGGTACAGTCAGGGCAACCGTGGCACATAGCTGCTCATCTGTTTTATTACTGAGTTTATAGATGTCAGAACAGGACCTATATATTAGACATCTCAGTACAATAATGATCTGGACTTAATTAAGCAGGCTGACTTTTTATTCTTGAGGCCTTTGGTTCTTTTTTAGTATATCTGTCAAACAAAGCAAAGACTAGAAGTTAGGAGCAGATAGCACAATCAGCTGAACTGGCATGTGAAAAAAATTCCAGATCTTCACAGCATACTTCCAAAATAAATTCCAGATGGTCTGAAGTTTTAAATATAAATAACATAAGCTTGAGTGCATTAGAATAAATAATTAAATAATTATCTTACTCTTGCTAAAAGAGAACTGCCTAGACACATTCCCAGCAGCAAAGTCCATAAGGGGAAGTATTGATCAAGTTGCTAACATAAAAATTTCAAGTTTATGAGGCAAATAAATCCACAGACACAATTAAAAGGCAAGTCACGGTCTAGAAGGAACTTTTAAGAGCTTCACTTTCATAATATTAACATGTATTCCTCAATATCTACAAGACAGTGATAAAGGATTAATTTCCTTAATAATTAAAGAAATCATATGAGCCAGTAAGACATGATAACCCAATCGAAAAAAATAAAATTATAACCATCCTAAATAATATTCATTGCCATAAGTTATTGAATAAACACTAATTAAGTTGATTAAAAATTATAGTTTCCCCTTTGAGATTATATTAAAAATATCTAGTATTGGGAAAAGTATGGGGAAAAGATAATGTCATATATTGGAAAAAATGGCTAAATTTTATTTAGCATGTGCTATGCGTCAGATCCGGTTTTGCACTTTAGATATATTTTCATGCTAAAACTTTAGAATGGCTCTATGACTACTTGTATTATCTTACTTGCTTTCAAATGTGGAAACTAAGATAGGATTCGATAACTGGCCCAGAAGCTTCAAGCAAAGGTAGATGAACAAAGGTTTGCAGAGTTCATGCTAGAAACCATGGTCCCAGAACTCTCAGGCCTCTCCATTTAAGAGGAGCAGAAATGTATTCTTCCTTTCTGAGAGACAATTTGGTAAAATCCAGTTTGCTCAAGTTGTTAGAGTGTTCTCATAGTCTTACATAGGAAAAATGTGTGAATGCAAGCTTGTGTGTGTAGATTGTTCATTACAGATAAATGAAACTAAAACAAGAATCTGAAATGAGGAAGACCATTGCACACATGTGAGATGTCAGGAGCCAGCCCTGACAAAAATCATTTCTTGTACCAGAGTGGAGGTGTGGGAATGAAAATACAACTCACCAAACTATATCAGGAGGGAGTTTTCAGGGATCATTCATGAAATCTTGAATTCACTTCCTGAAAAATCACCCGCATTTATTCACCAAACAGCTTTTCTATCAAACATAAACTGAGGGGGATGTTCATTAGCATTCTGTTTCCTAGGTAGTGGGGAGAATGACTTAGGTCACGTCCACACCTATGCCTGTTCTATCATGTATACTGAAAAACACTTCTTCCCCAGGTGTTCTCCTAAATTGCAATAAAGGGAGATGAACAACATTAGCATATCCTGATCACTTGCTTTGGATGGCATCAGGTTCTCTCACTATCAAAAGGCTAGGTGACCACCTTCTGTATGGTAGGTGTAAATTGTGCTTTGCCAGGTCGCTCAGAATTCTGACTGCCACACAATGTAGGAATATGGCCTATATAATCCGGCCTCTACGGTGAGACATCTACCCTGGAATACAACTCAGATATCTGTAGTGTTGTTACGGAAATGCAGCAATCGTCAGGGAAACGCATATTCTTGTCAAGTAGTCTTGCAGATGCTGCTTATGTATCCAATTTGTTGCTAGTCCAATTACAAAGCCTCGTTTAGCAATATTATCCTTACAATTGTTTACATTTGAAGAATGAACTCCATGCACTGAACATTTATGAATAAACATGTATCTCCTTTGTCATGGAACTTACTTTTCCGTAGAATAGACAGAATAAAATGGACAATACATACCACAGCATGTGGCAGGAGAAAAGCACACACGTCAGAAGTGGTATCAGTGAAGAACATGCATTTGATGTAATAAAATTGAATATAGAATCTTGAAATAGTTTTCTTGAATTCTGACACGTAGAGAAAAAGACAGAACATAGACACTCCTATTCTACTATGCAATAAATAAAATCTTCAAAGAATGTTACCTAATAAATAACTACTAGCTGTTATTATTCATTGCTATTAACTATTATTTGCAGCCCTCAGGTTGAACTTAAGGCTTCATGCATGTTAGGCAAGCACTTTGAGCCATAACTTCCGTCATAGCAGTAACTATTGACAAATGCTAAAATGCCTTTGAAAACCACTGTGTTTGCTGCTCTTTCAGGAATATGATGAGGTGTGCAGGGCTCATGTAGAAGTACTAGAGTGCCCTTATAGAAACTGGAGATAACTTTTGAATGGATTTCAAGGCAAATGCCATGAAATTCATCTTCTTGGCTTTCTCTGTGCTTGCTGTGTCGCAGCTCAACACGGATTCCTACCACGTTAACTAACCTCTTCTGGACCTCCTGTTCAATGATATCCTGATGCTCAGCCACTGGATCAATGCTTTCCAAATTCTCTCTTTCAGGTTCCTCTCCCAGTTTATGTTCATAATCTCCTCACAACCTCTTCCTTCTCTTATGGCTGTGGCACCAATGCAGGCTTCAATCACCTCTCTTCTCTGAAAAGGGAACAAGGGTAACCTCTTTGCCCTTAGAACGCATTTAAGAAACATCTTCCATTCTGGTTAACAGCTGGATTTTAAGCAAATTCCATCAGATTGTTACCTTAGCTTTCAATGTCATCCCTATTTCTTTTAAGGTAATAACAAATTATTCATCTTGATATTCATGGGAAGAGGCTGACACGTCCCTTCACAACGATTGTACATACTTTTCAGTTCATCCAGGAAAAATACTGTAGTGTTCACCCAATCTTGTGCCTTTACCTTATAACTCAGCTCCTTACAGTTGGCCAGGTCATATGGCTGTTTTAGGTAATTAGCTCCTAGCAGAAAAGACACGTGTTATTGCTACACCTCAGGATGAGTTCCTCATGGTTTTTTATTCTTCTTCTGAAGCAACAACAGAAGTTTCACAGTTCATATTATGTAGTACGAAGTGGACTTGAGTTTGCAGTGCTCTGTGATGGAGATGCAGTATGAGCAAGGGTTAAACCTTGGTGGCCTTTGTGTGTTTGAAGTGAGTTCATTGTTGTAGATAACAAGTCTCTAACACAGTAAATAAAGCTGGTGGATGTCTCAATGCCAACACCAAAATGAGCTCTCTCTTCCTTCCTCCATTCTCTTTTTTTGTTTGGTTAGTTCCTTGCAGCAGGGTCTCATTGTAGTCCAAGTTGGCCTTGAACTCTTGATCCTCCTGTCTCCACCTTCCAAGTCCTGGAATCACAGCAAGGTGCCACATGCTCGGTTGTGTGCTTTTCTATATTTTCATCTTTACTTTTGTATTTATCTTCCTTGGTAACTGAACAATCAGTTCATTTACTTTGTATCATATCACTCTTTTTACTGACATTTTTACTCATTCTTCTCTGTAGCTTTGGAGCCTGTCCTGAAAATAGCTCTTGTAGACCAGACTGGCCTCAAACTCACAGAGATATGACTGCTTCTGCCTCCTGAGTGCTGGGTTTAAAGGCTTGCGCCACCACTGCCTGGCTATAATTTGTTTTTTCCCCTCTATAAACTCTGTCTCATTCTCATTTTCTTTGATGGCCATTGTGCTTTTCCCCTGTCTATTTCAAAGCTGAGCCTTCAGAAGACCCGAAGTCTACCTATGTAACAAACCTACATAGTTCCTTTAGCCGAAGAGTTTTCTGAAAAATGCTTGTTATTTTTTACAAGTATTTTCAAGTGAGTTGCAGGCTCAGAGTGTGAAATGCAATTTAAATTTTTTTTCATATCAGAATGGGTAAAGGAAACCCCCTTTTAGGTGTTTGGAAGACTATTATCTATATGATGAGTTTTTACACAGATTCTCTTCAGTTCCTTTTTCTTCTGTTTCTGTTTCTAGCATGAAAAGGCAAAGCATTTCTTCACTAATCTCTTCACAGAGCTAGCTCATTGCTTGGAACAAAATTAACTGCTAGATAACATGACAGTGAATTAGGAAAGATTCAGTACATAAAATATTACCATATTAAAAATTAAGTTAGCTAAGATTTAATTGCTGTGAGACCTCTAGAACTGGAAAGAAAGCCCTTGGAATCTAAAATGAGAGAATTTGGAAGTTAGTGTAATATCTTCAGAATAAGAGAAATGAAAACTAAATTTGGAAGAAGTTGTAACAGGGTCAAATATGTATTTTATCAGCTGAAGGTTAGTTGGGTTTCATCCCCCTTTAGAAATGAAGAGCTCCATTCCAGGGAGGGCAAGCACCCTGCACAAGGTCAAACAGCTGGTTCAAAGCTCAGTTCTAAGATCTCCTAGCTTCTGACCTCAGCTTTGTATTCTGCATTATTGCCTTTCCTTTCTTTAAGTTCAGGACAAGCAACATCTTTGGTGCCATCATTATGCATAATGAGTTATTCTGGTGCCAGCAACCAGATGAGTAGCCAAGGAAGGCTCATATGTGCACACACATACACATGTACACACCTCTTTCAGTCTGGGCTAAAATTGAATTAATCTTGTATTCACTGTTAGTGAAAGCTGAATCCTTCCCTATCAGTGTTTGTGTTTAAGAATAAGTCAGTATATACACTCTGTAATTGAATGTCAAGAAATATGAAAATATATTGTTTTATTGCTACTGTTCATTGATTTATCGAAGTGATTTATTGGTGATGGACATGCAATGCAACAAATCACCTTGCTGACACCATCAGCTGCCTTAACTAGGTTGTCAGTTCACGACATTAAAGGTAATGGATGGTGATTATTTTACAGTAATGGGTTTAATCAGCGCTTTGAATGACTTAGCAGTCATGTCAGAGCAGAGCTTGCTCATCGTTCATCAAAGCAGCATTTTGTTTACAAACATCATCTATAATTCATTTGATTGTTGACAATCATCAGCAAGGACCTCTCAGGCGAGTTTTATCAGAGATGGAAATATGCACAGCTGCAGCATGCTAAGACACCCCTTCGGCGGCCTGAATAGACACAGGTGGGGAAGGATGCTCTTGCCCTAGGGCTTCTGGTCTTCCTGCTTTTTAGGAATAGAGTCATTTCCACTTTCATCTCCTCAACCGCCCCTACCCCCGTCACACATACATACACATACTCCATGGTGTCTTCAGCAATCCAAGGACACTGGAGCTCCAAAGTAAGTTATCAACAAGGAAAGCAGGAGACACATGACCTCGTCAGTTGAATTTGTGCATCTGGGCTAAATGCCTGGTCCTATCTTTTCCTGAAGCTGCACTGGGAGCCTGAGCTGGTCTGTTAGCCAAGTTTGGGTATGTTCAGACGGGGATGTGGACTGCCAGGTTTCATAGCAGATTCTAGAGCTTCCTATTGGAAAGATTATGTAATGCCGAGGTCTTCTGTGGCCATTTGCATGTGTGAAATGTCTCCCTGTAAAGAAAAGAATTTGTTTTGGAAGCGTTTTATATATAGTCCTAATGAGTTTAGAAGCTGTGTGAAACCTAAGCTGCAAAGAGGCAGGGATCTTGTATTTTGGAAGCAGCATACTCCGCATCCTAGTTTGCTTCTCTGTTGCTGAGACAAAACACTGACCAAACTAACTTGGGGAGGAAAGCATTTATTCTTCTTACAGGTTATACTTTCTTATACTTCATTACCAAGGAAAGTCAGTCCGGGGCTCCGGGCAGGATCCTCGAAGGGAGGTACTGAAACAGTGATGATGGAGGGACACTGTTTATTGGCACGCTTCCTCTGGCTTGCTCAATTCTCTTTCTTATAAAACTCATGCTGACCTGCACATGGGTGCTACCACCCACAGTGAGCTAGGCCTTCCCTCCCCAACCAGCAATCAAGAAAATGTCCCTCAGACCCACAGAGCAGTCTCAGGGAGCAATTGAGCTTCCCTCTTCCCAGGGGACTCTTGTTTGTGTCAGGTTTGCAGAAGCTAATCAGCATTCATGGTTGGAAAATAAGCTCTGCCTGACACTAGCTGTTGGCTCTTAGGAATGTCATGAAACACTCCATAGCTTCATCAATAGATTGGAATAATAATATATAAGTTCCATGGAGAGCATAAACACTAAATGAATTAGCATGGTAAAGAGATCAGCAGCATGCCCTAGACAAAGTGTACATTCAGAAAGCATTGAATAATGATAATAATCATTTTATATGTCACTATATATGATATTATTATATTTTATTATTTATATATTATATTATTATGTGTTATGTACATTATATATAATTATATATTATTATCATTATTACTCATAAATTTAGTTTCAGAACTCCCTTCTTACAGATAAAGGAAACCAGAATGCATAAATGAAGTGGAAGCAAGGCTTTAATAGAAGCAGAGTTCCTGTGGTAAAACGAGGTAGCAGGCTACAACATGCATGTATTGATTGCTTGGTATTCTATGCAGCACAAACCTCTGGCATTTTTAAGTTCTCAGAGTCTCAGTGGGCTCCAGTATTCAGTAGGAGGCAGTGGTGTCACCTGAAAATGACCACACCAATAGGTGGGCATCAGTACCCAACATTTGCACTCCATCTAGAAAGAGCAGTGGGAATTGAGAGTTGCTACAGGACAACTGGAAGAGACATGGTCCAGTAGTGTCAAGAACATGAGTCCAGTAATTCAGGGTTGGCCAAAACAGAGAAGACAGACCAGGAAACATTTAATGACTAATGGGGTTGTTTTCATTCTGGGTATATGTAGGCTACCCCTCAAAGATTTCAAGATTATATTTATATGGAACATGTACTAAAAGCTGGACTTGCCCTGGGGGGATGCTACACACACATCTATTCAACCAAGAAAGGGAGCCCATGACAGACAGACCAATGTACAGGTACCATCAAAACTCAAACTGGTGAACCAATGAGTTTCAGTGGGATTTCTTACAAAGAGCAGAAAGAATTCAAAGACAACTGCATCACCAAAACTCACCCCAGATGGATGACAAATGACAAAAGCTGGGAACTTGGAGCACCCTACACATCCCCTAGGTAGCTCAACAGGTCGAAGGATGTCCTTTACAAGTGAATCAGTTGTCCCAAACCTCTTCCTAGCTGCTGGTCTGGCCTTAAGAGTCTTCTTTGCAGCTTGGATTGTCTGAGTGTTGTATTTGTAGCTTATCTTGTTTACTGGGAGAGGGGACTAGTGAATCTGATAAGTTTCAGGGACTTCCCAAAGCTATGATGAATTGTTTGCTGTCCCCCCCTTAGGAATATTTCATCCAGGGTAGAGTGTTTCAATATCAGAGGAAACCGTTATACAACAAAACCCTAAACTGGCAAGAAAGGCAGTGAGAAGCAGAGAAACTATGATTCTTACAGTAACACAGCCTTGGCAGAGCCTTTTTCATCTCTCACCCTCATTTCCCCCACCTTCCCAGAGTTCCTGCCCTAATATCCTTTGTGGTAGATGCCAACTGACACTGGATAGATCGAGACATCAAAGTCAGCTGATAGTGGTTTCCAGAATAAACAGTGTAACCTTCAAAGAATCTTTATACCAGAACCCTGGTGCAAACCAGGTAAGCATTAATATAGATGTAAAAAAGTAAAGTAGCATGCAATGGATGAAAATGTCTTTAAATTCCCCAAGATAAACTGATAATCATAGATTAAAACCATTTCTTCCTTATAACGTCTGCAATTCTACCAAAACTTGCTGCATGAATTAAATTCATGTAACACTGAGTTTCCTTTTATATGTTAGATCTTTTTGTATGTCCCTTTCTACCATGCACACTCTTAGGGGGACAGGACCTCTACATTAAATACTTTGGGAGAGGTGTTAGTTAAGGGATGACTCTCAGGTGAGTGGAAAAATTCACATAAATATTATAATAGTTATTGACTGCTAACATTGTGAGCAACACTCTTTTTTGTAAATTGCATTGCATTTTTAAATTTAATATATTCTATCTCCCCTTTTCCCTTTCTTTTTCCCAACCCCTGATCTTTAAAGTGATTCTGGTGTTTGTATATTTTTCTGTTTTAGTTAGACTTGGTTTCATTATCTGGAACAATATTTTACTCTGTGTCCAGGCTAGCCTCAATCTCATCATCTTCCTGCCACAGTTTCCTTAGTGTTTGGAGCAGATTCATGCAGCCTTCCTCCCAATATAAAATGATTTTCATATATTAGTCAATCTAATCATTATAACAAGCTTGAGCTAGATTTTCGTATTCTTTACCACTTTACAGATTTTAAACACTTAACACAATTCCCTCTGTCCCTCTGTGACTTAATCATGATCATACAGCTGAAGGAAAGATTCTCATGTTTCCTTCCTAACTTGGAAATAGCTTTCAGGACCTGGGTTCCACACACAGCATTTCATATGTGAACAAACCATTGCTCAGTGGTGTTGACGGGAGAGAGAAGGCCAATAAACAGGCTGGCCTGAAAAATCACAAAAGGATTGTTCCAAACATTAGAGCCTGCTCTACAGGAGGCAAGCTAGCTGACCATACCCTTGAACCTGGCAGACTCCTGGGTATGCATAATTTGAGATGTTTGAGAGTAACCATATGTCTTGGAAGAGTCAGAAAATAGGCATGGAGGCACAATCCTGAGGAGTGGTGAACTTTGAAGAGAGAGTGCAAAAGAAAACCCTTAAAGAGAACAAGGAAGGCCCTAAATCATTTTTGATGTGACTGGAAAAAAATGTTGACACAGCATAGTCAACAACACACACTTTATTAGATAAGCATTTTTCTACCTAGTTTATCATCTGTAAAAAGCTAGGAAATCCACAGATGTAGGCATCCAATGTGAAGAAAAGAGAGGACTTTAAAAGGGAGGTTTGCTGTGTCGGAAACAGCCCTATTTCCTCACCTCTCCATAATGCAACAAGAACTGTTTGCCTCACTCTGGTTCCAGGAAATATTAACACATTAGCCTTTCCTCTGCCCAAACCATCCTTCTTTAGCCCCAGAGACTGGGCAGGGCCCTCAGGAAGGAAACAGGAAAGGGAAGGGAGTCTTTATCATCCATTGGTTCAATTTGTCATGGGTTCGATGTCTCCTACTGCAGAGAATAGCTTCACTTGCTGGGCTGTGTGCCCTTCACAGTGTCCAAGAACACATCTGCTTCACACCGCCAAGCCCCACTTAGGAGTGTCTTCCCTGACCAAAATCTATCATCATCATCACTTGGGAGAAAAGAACTGCACACCAACAACCAGGAAATAAATATACATGGTTTTCTCAAAGCCAGTGATAGAATCTGGGATTGTTCTTTGCCTACAAACACACAAATGCTTGAGTAACAGTGCTTCAAAGACACATAAGAATTAAAATTTTTTGAAGTCTGATGTTCAAGGCTCAGAGCTGTCGGTGACATTTCAGCCAAATAAACAGCATTCTGTGAGGGCCTCCACGTAGATAAGATAGGATTCTGAATGGTGGCACAAAACAACACAGGACTGGGTGAGCAAGCAAACTGCAAGAAAAAGCCTGAACTTGCTAAATAATGTTTTACACTAAGGTGGATCTTGAGAAAATAATAGCATAAAAGACTGAGGACAGCTTTGGAAACTCAAAATCCACTAGCAAGGCTGGACAGTGAGGTAACCCCCACCCCGTGTATAATTTGATTTTGCTACAAGGGTGTATATTTAATTACTGTCTGAAAGCATGCTAATATTATTGTAATTTTTGATGAATAGCATATGATTTATACCTACTTTTCACTCCTGTAAAACTAAATGGATGGGTAAAGTTTGACAAAGTGACGGAAAAAATAGCAATTTGCAGCACTGTGGATTTCCTTCCAGAAAGATGAGGGGTAGCAAAGTCTGCAGAAGAGTTTACTCTGAAATGTGCAATGTGGTAGATACAAAAGCTGAACTGATACTACAGTTTTAGACCATATATTTTACATTTGCTTATCTCTCTCTCTCTCTCTCTCTCTCTCTCTCTGTGTGTGTGTGTGTGTGTGTGTGTGTGTGTGTGTGTGTGTGTGTGCGCAGACTGTAACATGAAAAGGCCAGGCCTGTTTGTTTGGGTTTTTCTGTCCTGCCCAGTCCCCCAGCTGTTTAGTCCCAGAGAAAAATCACACACAGATCTCTGTAAGTTATAATGCTGATTGGCCCATTAGATCAGGCTTCTTACTAGCTAACTCTCACATCTTGATTAACCCATTTTTCTGATCTATGTTAGCCATGTGTCTCAGTACCTTTTTCAGTGGGGCAGCTCACATCCTGCTGCTTTGGTGATCTGGGCAGGAGTGGGGGGAATCAACTTCCTCCTCCCCAGAATTCTCCTGCTCTCCTTGCATCATTTCTACTTCCTGTCTGGTTTTCCCGCCTATACCTCCTGCCTGGCCAATCAGCGTTTATTTAAAACATGATTGACAGAGTACAGACAATTCTCCTGCAGCAGACATAGATTTATTGTGTGGAATTCAGAGGCTAACTAGTGGAAGTTGGTCTTCTTCTCACACTAGGTGGGTCCTGAGGTCAAACACTGATGGCTGATGTCTTTACATACTAAGGTAGTGTTTCTCGACATATGGGTCACAACCCCTTCAGTGAGTTAAGCAACCCTTTCAAAGTGGTTGCATAAGACCATCAAAACATAGATGCTTATATTGCAATTCATAACAGTAGCAAAATTACAGTTATAGGATAGTACCAAAAATAATTTTATGGTTTGAGGTCACCACAACACAAAGAACTGTATTATGCGGTTGCAGCACTAGGAAGGTTGAGAAGCACTGCACTAAGCCATTTTTCCACCCTAATTCTGCAGTTGTAGGTGGTGTATATCCACAGCTTATTTGAACTAACTTGGTATCTTTAATAGAAAGAACATATGACACATTTTCCTTGTAAATCTTTATGTTCAAATGAAAGAACAGAGATATTTGTAATGTTACTTGTTCCCTTTCTGGGATGAATTAAGCTTTAGGTTTACTGCTGTCAAACAGTGTATATTAAAATATGTGCATCCAGGAGCATACAACCTGTAGCTGAGTTTGTGTATTATGACTTTTATTGCATCATCTACCCAGCTATGCATAACTCCTTGTGACGTCCTTTGTCACCTTGACTGTGGGATTATCCACATGACTTGCTTTGGCAAATGGGAAACATTCAATTGGAAGCCTTGATTATAATCTGGTTTAGCTTACTTTAAGATGAAAGACCACATTTATAAAGAAATATGGTCATCCCATTCATATGAGCCAGTCCCTTGTTGACCTGCGAGCCACATGACATAGCATTGAGGTCTAAATGGTTCCCAGGAGAACTCAGCAGGATTCCTTAACCAACCAAAATTTTATGACATATATTGTTATTTTAAGGCACTAAAATAAGTTCAGGTATAATTTATAGAGTTTTATAAACCTAATTTTTCATTTAATTTACTGATAACAATTTTATATGTTCTTAATTAGAATCCAGTAACCAAATTCAATCACCATACTTTAATTATTTTGCATTTGAACATCTGTGATATTCTTTTCACTAAGATCTTAGGGTGTGGGATGTTTGCAATTTATTTTTTCACTCAACTGATGACTCTAATGATATATCTATATGTAATTTGAGGAATATGAACAAATATTTAAGCATGTTTATGTATCGCTATATTGCCAGTGGAGAAAACTGGATATATAAATCAAACTCTTATACTATGCTTGCAAATAGTTGATAATTTGAAGTATTTATTGAACAAGAATTGTAAAATAAAGAGATTTATGATAGAAAATAGCCCTTAAGCTACATATCCAGTGTCCAGCACAGCCAGAAAATATTCAAAAGACTGGCACTAGTATTCCCTGTCCCCTGCCTCATACATTGCTGCTTGTCTTGAAGCATGAAGAAATGGGTATTTTCTTTGAATTCAGTGTTGCTACATCCAACCTGATGTCCATGTCAATGTTTCTGATTTCCTAATTACAGGTCAAATGCGAGGCACCAACTAGCCAGACTGTTGCATCTATATTGCATTGACAGTTCACCGTGTTTCCCAGTTTGTTTCCCAGTTTGATGTGTATGTTGGTGAAGAAATAGTCTGTCTTGTCTAATTTACTATATCTAACCACATTCTGATCTTTGTGAAAAGAAATAATTGTGGACATTCTACTACTTTAAGGTTTTTCCCTTTGTTTCATCATGTAAATAAGAATCATTCAGAGAGGACCACACTACACTTTTCAATGTATTAACATTCTTCATTAGAGCTAATCCAATATTCCATTTAGGTTTGAATTGAAATGTTTTTAAAAAGGTAAAGAAATCAAGATAACAATTTCTTTTCCCATTAACCTCTAGGGCAACTTCTTTTGTGTTTAGTTTTCTTTGAATAAGGGCAGTACATTGTAATCTTCATTTTTAATTAGGGTTTAAAGCATATTTTATCTCCCAGTTAAAGCACATTATTCATGTTTAATAGAGTAAATGAACAACCTTAGGGATATCAGCTTCAAACTGAAGCCATGGATCTAAGCTATTAGGATTACACCAACTAAGATCTACCAAAGCTGCAAAAGATACTTAGTAGTTTCAAAATTTCATCTTTACTGCTTTTCATGGCTAGCTTATTTGAATGCTTCTCATGTGACTTTAATTTTCTCCACAATGTCATACTCTCAGTTTCAGGAGAATTTAAGAAGAAAGAGGTTCCAAATTATTTGACTGCTACCTACAGCCCTAAGAAAGGATAGTTTTCTCCCCCATTTTATAGGTAACACAAGACTTTGGAGGAAAGCATTCAGAGGAAAATGCTTATAGGACTGACATTCAACTCTCTTGGAAGTGAAACATACTACCTTTAAAACTAAATAGTCAGAATTCCTGAATTCTGTTATAGTCTTTCTGATCATTGGGAGTTTTTGAGCAAATACCTGAGCCAACAAGGTTATAACACCATTCTTACTTTCACTGAAGTAACTTTGTTTTTCCTACTAAATATATGGGACTGATAGGAAAAGCAATCAGAAAATACTTCTAAAGGTGAAACATCTTACAGAAACATACTGTCCTAAACCACAGATTCTGAAAGAGTAATGTGAGTGTCTTGGTCTTCCCATGAGTGAGGAAGAGCAGGGCTCCTGAGAAGGGCCTTGAAACTTAGCCTGTGTTTTTACATTTTGCTTTGTTTATTTTTTGTTTGTTTTGATTTTTGAGACAGGTATCTCTCTAAACAGGGTGCCTCTCTATAGCTCTGGTTGTCCTGGAACTCCCTCTCTAGATCAGGATGGCCTGCTTCTGCCTCCAAGTGCTGGGATTAAAGGCATGTGCCACCACTGCCTGGCTTCCTGTTTCTCCTTTTCATTCTGATTCAAGGGTTTTCTTTACTTCTTTCCTCAAAGTGAACCTTGGGATCAGCTCTTCACTAAACTTTTATAATAAAGGTCAAGCTTCACTCCCAAAGGACAGTGTTTGAGTACTAATGATTTAGGAATGCATATTCTCAATTAGTTAGTGAATTAGAGGATTTCTAAACTTACAGTGGGGCATGTCTTTCAGTCTGTGACTGGAACCAGTGATTTCTAGGAATGAGTTCTGTAAGTCAAAGCCCCTCTTCTACTGTCTACCAAACTCTCAGGTCTCTTCCCTTCCCCCCAAACCTTTTATATCTCTGCAGCATTTTCATCCCTGTTCATTATCCTTCCTGCCAAGAACTAGATACAAAATGACACAGAGAATTTTCACGGTTGATTTTCACTATGTATGACTGACTTTGTTTCAGAGGTTCCTCAGGCTCCCCATCCGATGATATCTGATGGAGAAATGGCATTTGCTCCGGCGCCTGTCTGACCACGGACAAGGGCATCTGTTTGTTTCTTGCAGTGCTTTGTGGTGACTGGAGATGCTAGTTCACTGTTAGAGCCCTTAGAGACTTTTCTCCTCCAGAGGCAGTATTTACTTAGTTGAATAATGTAGTATTTTTTTTATTAGAGTCAACGGTATACTATTGCTGTGTTTGTAGCACAAAAATGACCAATACCATGTTTTAACTCATTATCTTTCTGTATGTATGTTTATCTTTTAAAATGTGAATCAAACCTTATAGACCCACCCTCCCTAAGCTCTCTAAAGAGATACACTGTGTGTGTTTGGTATTATGAACTTCTCCTTTTCTCCTTAGACCTTGAGTGAACTTTATACTGGGTGAAATGAAATGGTGATTTAGCCAAACCTTCACTCTTTCTCTGGAAATTTTAGACAGTGCCATTAGAACTTGAGTATCCCTTGCACTCCACTGGTCTAATACATCTTCTCTCACATTGATTTTGCTCACCTTGGAGGTGGAATTGGAAAGCAAGTTAAATAATTTCCTAACCTAGGTTCCTATGGTGATCTGGGATGGAGAGTTTGAGATTTGCTCCCTTCATATCTCAGTGCTGAGAAGTTGCTTTATTTGTCCCTGTCTTTAGCAAAAGCTTGGGGTGTGGTGGAAGGAACATGTGTAGGATGTGAGCTTTTGGGGACAGGAAGCTCTGAAGCTTGTATCTGCCTGTGGGAGGCCTAAACATAGATAATTGTGATACTTATGTTCAAAGACTAATGAAGCATTTGGTAGTTTGAAGTCTGACCACTAAGTCAGAGCCATTTATTTATGGATATTCAAGTATCCCCAGGGGATCTCAGTTAGTTTCAGACTTTAAATATGAAGGTTCCACATCCATGAATATTGACTTCAGGTCTCCCTCAGATAATACAAAGATATACACTAGCACATAATTTTTAATTTTAAAAAGATGAAATTTGTACTTATATAAGAAGCTTCAAAGAATCATTTATTTTATATTTACCTAAAATTATATTCAATATTCACATATATTAATATATAATTGCCTTAGTTATGGTTTCTGTCTTAGTTAGGGTTTACTATTAAGAGACACCATAACCACAGCAACTCTTATAAAGAAAACATTTAATTGGGATGGCTCGCTTACAGTTTCAGAGGTTCAATCCATTATCATCATTGTTGGAAGCATGGTGGTGTGCAGGCAGATGTAGTACTGTATCTGATAGTGTTCCATTTTGCAGGCAATAAAAAATTAACTGTCTGTCACACTGAGAGAAGCCTGAGATAAAGAGGCCCCAAAGCCTGCCCCAACAGTGACACACTTTCTCCAACAAGGCCACACCTTCTAATAGTGCCACTCCCTTTGGGGGCCATTTTTGTCAAACCACCACAATAATATATTACATATATGTTATATATATATTACATATATTATATGTATATACATATAATATATGTAATATATGTACTGCACTACTTGGGCTGATACAAGAAACATGGGCTTGCAGAAACCTCAGTACCTGCAAGAAATCATCATTTGAAGGCTTGATCAGAGTGATCCTACTGACTCCTTAGACAGTTGATTGTTGATGCGGCCCTTGATACTCCTCAGGGGTTGAAGGTGGGCTCCTATTGCTGAAGATGCCACACAGTTAGGATTCCTGACTCGGGTGACTTGAGCTGGATCTGACCTGAAAGCCTCTTTCCTATGATCTACCTTTTATGGTTCCAGAAAATACTATGCAAGTTGCCAACAGGAATGGCAGCAATTAAATAATCTTATGCAGCTTTAACACTTGAGAAGTGTCACAGTTATGACATGGCAAGATACGCATAAAGATGAAATATATGACACTTGTATGTCGGTGGCAATCAACACCTGTGGAGCTGGACTTAAGGCTGGCTCAAGAGAAGCAAAACATTCCAGGTACTGGAAATCAAGCCAATACCTGAGGGAGACATCATAGATCTTAGAAAAGAATACATTACTGCCACTTTGCTAGAGCAATTCAATCTTCACAGAGTTCTAAATTTTACTCTTGTACCTACAGATAAGTGTAGCCACCACCCATCATCAAGGAAGCTTCCTTTTACATAAATGGAGACCGTTTATGTGGTCATAGAAAACCACAACTGGACCCAACGCAGGGACCAGTGGATTAAGAGGAGTCCAGCCTTAAAGGCTACATCTCTATCACAGCTCCCGCATTTATGTTTCAGGGAACATTGCAGAAGAAGGGGCAGAGTGATAGTAACAGGCAGAATACCAGGAACTTTTCCTGTGAAAGTCTCCCCTAGAAATGGCTACCCCAAGACAGGAACAGTGCAATGTCATTGTACATGTTAACATGCAAGGGTGAAAATTTTGAAGTGTTCTCACCCCAGGATAAAGAACTACAGACAATTACCGAGTTCTGGAAAAAGGAGAATTTGGTCATCCATGGCAGAGTGAGCAGCTTTGAAATCATGCACACACAAACAACAAAAACAGACTCAGCAGGTTATATAGATCTATACAATATACATTAATATGCATGTACATACATATATGTGTGTGTAACCATTATAACCACAGAAAAAGGTTATAAATTTGCAAGTGGGAGTTTTGTAGAAGGGATCTGACGGAGAGTAATGAGAGGGTACTTTAAAGTATTATAATGGACACATGTATACAATTCGTAGCCAACATATCAGGGTGATTAACATTTCTTCCTTAAATATTGTCCGTCTTAAATTTTGTAACCTTCAAACTCTCTACTAACATTTTGAATCTTGTATATTATGCTGATTGAATCTGACAATATATGGTTTTGAGTTTACTTTGTATAAAATCTGATCACTTCTATGACTTGTGTAGATCCCGCTGGGACCAAGTCACCATTGTCTTGTGCTGGACAAGAAGCAACCATCTTGCATTTGCCTTTATAGTCTTTTTTCCACACTGACTTCATTCTGATTCTTTTCGAATTTAAGTGAGAGTGACTGGAGAGATGGTTCAGCAGTTAGAGAACTGGCTACTTTTCTAGAGAATGTGGGTTTGA
Source organism: Myodes glareolus (assembly GCF_982192425.1). NCBI lineage: Eukaryota > Metazoa > Chordata > Mammalia > Rodentia > Cricetidae > Myodes > Myodes glareolus. The sequence goes on along the minus strand of NC_142031.1, from coordinate 80,817,771 downwards.
TTTCCAGCACCCACATAGTGCCTCATAACCATCTGTAATTTCAGTCCCAGGGGAAGCCAAAGTCCTCTTCTGGCAGATAAGCATGTGTATACAGACATACATACAAACAAGATAAACAGAAAATAATTAATAATTAAAGTGTCTAAATCAACACATTTCTGAAGTTCTAGTTTTAATCCAGTTGAGAGGGATTAGCAAGTGAAACATGATGACCCACGTTCAAAACAAACAACCTATAATGGAAGGAGAGTACTAACTCCTAAAAGCTGTCTTCTGCTCTCTACACAGAGAGAGAGAGGGAGAGAGGCATGCAGTCACATACATACAAACACACACATACACTTACAAAGGCATGTACACATACATGCATTCACACATGTATACACATGTACAAACAGACACAGAAGCATGCACACATATGCATACACACATACATACAAGCAGAGAGAGAGATGCACACACATGCATGCACACATGTACACACACAAACACATATGCACAAACACACACGCACACTCACATTAATAAATAAATATGTTCTGGTTTTGACTAAAAGCCCAAGTCTTCAGAACTCTGAGGCCCTAACTGTTGTGCACCTTGTGGGACCCTTACCTTCCTTATTGCCCATCATTGTGCTTACGTTCCCTGAGCCCCGCTGGCCTGCTCTCTATTTAGCAGACACACAGTAGTCTTTGCTTTTGTATTATTCATCGCCTGTAGTTTTCTTTCTTCTGTGTATATATAGCTTACTTCTTCACTGATATCCTTTCATAGCCAGTCTACTCTACCCCAACACTCATTATTCTAATTACAATAGATTTTTATGCTTATCGATAGCCCTTTTCACAATCTGATACACATTTACTCGGTGTTTTTCTGGCTAGCCCCTCAGAATATAAGACCAGTGCACATGAGGGGTTCTATTGTTTTGTAGCCCCAGATTGTAGTCATGGTCCCAAGTTGATCTACATGCAAATTCGTTGAAGATAAGAGTGTAATAAAAATGATTTGTTCTCTCCAGACACAGAAAAATCCTACATGGAGAATATATGGGTATATTCAGGATCGTTTAATTTGCAGTATGTGCGTTTGTGTCTACAGGCTATATAAAGGCATGTAGAAGTATCTACGTGCATATGCCAGGGTCTCACCTCATTTCGATGTGCTTAGCAACAAGGATACTGTAAAACCTACCTTCACTCCCCTGTGGTTGAATCTGGTACCATTGCCTGTAATCTATTCTTGTCTCTGTCTGATGTTTTGTATGGCTCTAATCAGTATTTGTTGGCTTTATTTTATCTTCTTCCTTTGAAGAGGCAAGATTATGGAGCTTTTTTCATAGCACTTCGAGTAATATTCTCTGAATTATATTTTAGCAGTGACAACAGTTTATCTGAGCTGTCCTATGCCTTTTTCCCATGACATCTGCGCAAGTTCTTTTAATCACGTTCTCATTACTCCCTAATTATGTAAAATTATGTTATATTAAATATAATTTCTTCTGCTAGCCACAGGGTGGCATTCATGTTCTTTGCTATCCTTTTAATGACTGATAGATTACAAGGTCACTTTGAGTGGATAAATAGCCTGTGGATTCTTTCCAGTGAGGCTATCACTCTGATTTTCATATTAACAATTGTAAATTGCAGAACTTATTATGCTACCCCACCTGTACCTCATTTTGCTTCCAGCACCTCCAGTCTCTTTCTGCAGGAATCCAAGATGACTCTATCAGGTGGCCTTGTTTTAATATTCAACTCAGTCAAAGAGGCTGTAATGAAAGCCAACAGCTGACACTGCCTTGCTATTTATTTCAACTCAACCGTCACTGGAAGGCTTGCCAACAGCCTTCCACACAGGGCTCTGAATGCTTGCTGGCAAATGCTAAACTGAATAGCAAGTAGGGTCATTCACCTCAATAGGTTTGTGCCAAAGGAGGTGGATTCTCCAGACTAGTCGCTGAGATAGTCAAAACATCTATTTAATATTTAAACACTACTTTGATTATTGAAAACACACATAAGCAGAAGACATACGTTTTGAGAAAATTCAGCTCTGCTGAAGTACTGTAGGATGCAGCACTTTTTCCTTCAGTGCTAGAGATGGTAGACATTTCATTCATTCATTCAGGCAATAGAATGAATACTTGTTTCATTTATGACAGGTTCATACATAACTATGCCTTTTATAACAGTTTTTCATACATTATCTTCGTACTGTATCCACAAGGATAGTGAATTAATCGTTAATAATGCTATCAATTAATTGAAAGCAACACTGAGAGTGAACTCTTCAGTTAGAACACACATGGGGGTTTTATGCTACTTTTATTTCTCTTTTACCATCTTATAGCTGCGCACTGGGTGACACTAACGTGCCCTATTTTCCATTTTCCTATTTTTCATTGACCCATAGTCAAAAAGAGTTGATTTTCTTACCTGTCCCTGTGGGATAAGTGCAGCAGGTACATTGCTGGCCTTGCTAGATGCACCCCTTTCTCCTTTAACCTACTCAACCCTGCCTGTAATCATCTTAATAAAATTTTCCTGTCATTCTTTTCTCTGAAAAATAGGATATCATGAAAAAACCATTTCACTGAATTCTTATCTGTCACCGACCCTTCATAATTAATTCCCGAAAACTTATTTTTTTTCCCCTCTAGGTAAAATGCATTAAGGTCTCTGAAGTTTCTGGTTACTTATAAATAACGAAAATCTCAGTTCTTCTTAACTGATGAATATAAACTCAATATGAAAACTCAGATGTCTATCCCAATATCAAGATTTTAATTTTATTTAGTGGAGATACTCCACTGCAATGGAACTTCCTGCATTGGAGGTTTAATTAGATGCCCCTTCCTTAATGCATTCCTATTGTTCTGCTACTCCCCAGATGCAGCTGCTGGCCTTTTCAGGGTTGTGCTGCATGGTAAGAGGAGGGGCAGTGGAGCACAGCATTCTCACAGTGTTAGCAAATGAAGGTAGCTTTGTTTTCCTTGAGTCTGAGAGAGGGAGAAGTCCCTCAAGGCGCCTGTGGGTTATTAAGGCTCCACAGCTGAGCACTCCCTCATAATGCTTTTATAAATCCCACACCTGGTCCCTCCAACCTCTTTCCGGGGTTGATTTTTATTTTTGACAGTGTATTCCATGTAGATCCTCTGTGGAGATGTCGTTGCCCTTGGAAGCAAATCTTGACCTATGAAAATTTAACTCTTTGAGATTTGTGCATCTTGGATCATCAATGCCTGGGAGAAATGTAGTCATCCTGATACCTTAAGATCCTCTAGGTTACCCCTCATTTTAGCTGTTGTAGATCTAGTCAGCTTGGTTTTTCCCTAACTACACATGTTCCTTGATTACACAAACTAGTGTCAGAAGTCACTTCTCTAAAGAAGAGGTTTCAGCATTGGGATGTCTTTGGGACATCCTCTTTGGGAGTCTGCTGTGCTCACTGTTGATGTTTCAATTCTGTAGCACACTCTGTCCTTCCAGGTCCAGCTGTCAATGTGTTCTTTTGACACTCCTGCAGAAAATCTGCTTCTTTGCTGTTGGTCTTTTGTATTTCATAGTTATTGATTGATTCTCAGAGGTAAGTTCTATCACACAGAGTTTTAAAAAATTAGTAATATTCCAGCTTCGGAATGTATTTAATGAAATAGTTCCGATTATCTAGTTATTCCACTGAGACTAAAATATTCACTGAGGCTTTTGTTTCATCTGCTGGAGTGCAATGGAGCCACAAGTCAGTGAAGACCTTTCTGGCAGCATCCTGAGGAGCTCAGGGTTTGGCTCTGCTTTTGTCCAGGAGGGATTTTATTGATTGGTAGGACCACATGGGAGATGAGAAGGCCCTCTGACAGCAAGGCTGGTGGGATGTATCTGGTGACTTTCCTCCCAACTGCCTGCAGAACTTCACTGAAGGACAAAGGATAGTTTCAGGTAACGCAACTGTTATGTGAGCCACATTAGTTCTTTGTCCTCTCAGAGGAAAAAAAAAAAGCCCTACCGTGGCACAAGGCTGATCTGTATTCCGATTCCTATGCTCACTTAGGGAAAACATTTAAAAAAATGAATAAAATCAAACCAACACCTAGACAAATCACAGTGAAATGCAGATATTGTCTTTAAAATAATAGATGTGGGATGGATGTGGTGACTCACACCTTGAATCCCAGTGCTCTGGAGGCAGAGCCAGGCATATCTCAATGAGTTCAAGGCTAGTCTTGTCTACCTAGTGAGTTTGAGGCCAATCTGAGCTACAGGAGATCTTGTATCACATGCAAATTGTGGGCATAGGTTGTGGCTTAGGTTAGTGAGTGAGCATTTTTCCCACATTGATAAGAACCTGTGTTCAGTCTCTAAAATTGCAGTGAAAAAAAAGTACAGAAACCATCCCAGACAGAGTGCTTTAGATTTGCTCATAAGACGACTCATTAGGTGATGTGCACATATAAAAGCTTACACCACACTGTAGTAACTAATTAGTTTTCTATTTATGCTAACGTCCTATAGTTTGATTAGAAAGAAAATGTAATACATTTGAATATGTTTGTTCCCTTAAGATGTGTGCAGGAAGGTTTAGAGTTGAAGGATCATGATGTTCATTAAACTAATGAGAGATGATAGATAACCATAAGTAGTTATAATGATAAAGAAGCACATATTATAGTGTTTATGCTCATTGCAATTTGGAAATCTCACGTTAGACAGTGCTTTGGGAGATTTTTTTTAAAAATATCAGCATTGAGGATAAAAATATCATATAATGAGAATTCAGTTGACCATTTTGTACCCCAAAAAAATGTTTGCACTGTTTGCTAGAGACCTCTTACAAACTCGCAGAGCAGTTTTAATTACAATAATACAAAACTAGAGATCCTGAAAACTTCCATCAACAATGAAATGGAAAAATGTTGACATAGCACACAATGGATTAGCAATGAATGCTATACAGCATTGGAAATAGACTTCCTCCCACTGCAGACACCAGTTTCCATGATGATCATAGATGCAGCAGTGAATGAATAAAATCAGAATTGAGGAAAATATTGTTTAATTTTATTTAATTGGGGGTATAGATCATTCAGTACTAAAACATAGTAATGAAAACTAGTCACTGTTTTACTGCACGAGCCAAGAACTGGCGCTCTGTATGAAAGAGAGTGATGGCTGGGCCTGAGAGAAATATCTTGAAGGTCTGTATGTTGGTCAGAGTCCAGTCCTTGATTCTGGATGCTGATATTGTATTCATTCACCAGGCTGAAGGTGTATGCTTCGATCACTTTCTACATGTGTGCTTTATTTCAATACTAAAGACAGCTTTGGAAAATAGGACAAACTGATGTTTCCTGTTGCTATGTGGAAAAAAAAAGGACTGAACACATAAGATTAAAAATAGAGAGCGTCAGTAGGAACTTGCTGCAGTCTAGGTGGTAGCAATGTGGGATGGAGTATTGCCAGGGAAATCCATGCAAGTGATGGAAAGTGTGTGCAGACCAAGCCCCAGTCTTTCCAACAGGGGCAGAACAGAGTCTTAGTTTGCTGACTAGGTGGCTATGTAGTCTCCATGGATGGAGCTACAGGACATGGAAGAAATAGATTTGAAGGGAAAAATCACCCATTCACTGTTGGAGGGTAGAGGGAGAAGACAATGAGACTGGACTATATCTCAAGTCATTCCGAAAAATGTGGAAAGAAAGAAAAAAGTTTGGTCTGTTTGTTTGTTTTTTTTTTTTTTGAAGAAGGAGAATTAGTCGAGTAAGATGAAGAAAATAAATGGCATTGTATAGATCAGTAAGATGAAAATCATAGTAATCGAAAGAAGAGTGAGTGGTGTTGGAACTGGTTCAAGCAATGGAAGTGGGGAAAGAGTGGGACCAGAGGACTATAAAAAAGATAAAGAAGATAAAACTAATGGGTAGGTTGGATTACATTGAAAAAATCTCTGGGGAATTCAGTTTTCTAAATTTCCTATTGGAATCCCACGCATATCCTCAGGTTCTCTTTCTCCTGACTTCTATTAGGATAAAAATGTGATAAGTTTCTTTGTCTTTAGAGTTCCAGCATAGGGCCTGCAAATGGAAACTCTTGCTCCAGATATGGAAGGGCAGAGACATGAGGGTTGAAGGCTGGAGGGCTTTACCTATGACAGAGTTTGCCCATCACTTCATGATGTCAGAGGGAAGCAAAGGAGCCTGAGACTCTAGAGTCGTCCATAATTTCAGAGTACAGAAATGGCACCTGAGATGGCAGCTGACTGCAGTTCTCCTCCAACTTTCTCATCTTAGGAGAGCTCACACACATCCCAGAAATTCCTAAGACTTCAGTTTTCCACATCAAAACTCTTTCAGATGGAAAGTTAAGAAAGAGAATTCAAAACACAAATAAGGAAGGAAAAGGGTCTTTTTCTTGCTGATGTGGATACTTGAATAAAAAGGAAATGGCCATGTAGAAGGAAGGTGAACTGCTTTAAGGGATGAGAACTTTAAGCAGAAAGGAATATAACTAATATCGAGCACATTGTCACCCTGGTCAAAGGGCTAGTTGCATAAGGGGGAACATTTCATATTGTGTGTGTAAGGACAACATGGAGCACAGGGGGGAAGTTTAGTAAACTAACAATTTTAACACAAAAGTAGAGATGCTGGAATACCCTGGCAGTCCAGAACTCAGATGTAGGAAGATGTTCTCAGAGAAGGAAGACACAAGTTGACTCTCTAGGACACATCTGGTCTAGCCAGCTGTGGGAGGGAAAGGGAAAGTGCTTTCACAAATTCCTGACTGGTGAACTTGGCAGCTTTACTGTTGTCACAGTGTGTCTGCCTCTAAACACGTGCATGGGAACATCCACATCTCAGTGGTTCGCCTGATATGCGATGTTAATTAATATGCACATCCCTTTGTTTTCTGTGAAGTGCCTAGTCCTTCTTGGTAAAGTGCACAATGCAAATGTCACTTACTCTGTCATTTGCCCTATGTATGGGGTAGGGGAGTGATTTACTCTTGCCGTTGGGCTCCTGTGCACATTGCAAGTGCTTCCGTGGTGGGAGGTGATAACATGACTTCTTATGGAAGAAGTTACCAGGGTGGAGTGGTCTCCAGCACTAGGTTCCAAAGATCTCACTCAAAGTTACATCACGAACAAATTCTGTCCCTTTGGGAAAGCTTCTCAACCTCTCCTTGTCCTGATTTCCTGCTCTCTAAATGATGGGTAACAGTGAACTAAAAATGAGAAGACACTTGATATAAAGCGAGGAATATCCACAGGACAAACATTCCAGACCTTGTGTGTCTATAATGTGGGTCAGTCCTGCTCCTCAAACAGCCTTCTGGACCTCCTGAAAGAGGCCATATATAAACTGAGGGGTAGGGGCTACTGCATCTGGTCTCTAGCTTTGGTACCATAACTGCATTGGCTGGTTTGTATGTGATTCAGAATGAGATGAATTTTATTTCTGATGAAGTCGTCATGGTCTCCCGTAGTCTCACTATTTTTTTTAAGTGCACTGTCCATTTTGCCAATTTGTTTCCATAGAAACCACTGAAATTTTACAGCTGGTTTAAGTGGAACGACAAAGAGGCACAGGTTTTTGTGGCTATTAAATGAGTTTATCCCGCTAAGCACTTCGTGTCCAGCACAAGAAAATATGGTGGATAAACCCCAGCCATTACTATGATAATTATGTATATTTTAATACTATGGTGGTAAAATATCTTTTATGTATTTGTTTTTATTTTTCTATCCCACCACGCTTCTACCACCCACTCAGTTTGCTCATGTACAACATGACAGCACTAAAACAGACTATCTGTGAAGAGTAAGCAAACACATTTTCTTCCCTCCATCCAGAGCTATTTGTCAGCTGTGGGCAATAAATTCATCTTTAATCCAAGGTTTCAGAATAAAAGTTCAACTTTAAACAGTTGAGTCTTCTTTTACGGTAGGGAAGCTCTCTCCTCAACATCTGGGACAGACGCTGACTTGACTTCTGCCTCTGGTGTAAGCAGATTACCTGGAGATTGCTTTCTGAGGAGAGACAGAATAAAGACAAGAAAATAGAAAGAGAAACAAGCATAAAGGACGGAAGAAGATACACCCATGGCCCAAGATTTTCTGAGATTTCTGATAGGTTCTGCCCTGCTTCCTCTTGGCCCACCTTAGCCCCATTTCTGGCGGAAGGATAATGCATGACAACATTGGCTTTGGTTTCTATGTTTTGAAAGTAGAAGTGACAGGGCAACTGTGTGATTTTAGACAGTCTGGTTTTATTTTCTGACAAAGTCGTTCTCATTTTTTATGTCACCCCCACACACGCTTAATTTTTTAAGTGCATTTTTTATTTGGCTGATTTGTTTCCATGAGCACCATTGACAATTTACAGGTCCTTTAAAGCATCTGAGAAGGTATAGTAATAAATAAAGCCCTGGCATGGGCTATAGATAGCAAAAGGGCTCTGGAGGCCCTGCCTCCATTAGCCTACTCACCACCTAGCGTTTTAGGCCTGACAGTAAGATGATTAAAGAACACTGGCTTCTCTCTGTCTCTTTCTGGATGAGACTGGTAGAAGGAGGTGAAGATGCATTGACCCTTATCGTTTGATACTATGATATGATGAAAGTGCAGCCAGATTTAGAAAAAATGGGTGGAGGGTTCCCCCCAAAAAGCTATGGATTACTAACTGGGCTCTGTCTCCCCCCCATCTGTTACCACTCTTCCATGGGTAACTAGAGAAACTGTGGCTCCTAAAATGATTACAAACAGCAGGGAATAAAGAACTAGAGATTTCATCATTTTTGTTGTCGGTGAAGGGAGAGTAGAGCACACCGAAATGGAGGTGCTGTGTGTAGGAATTGGGAATCCACAAGGACCATCTCTGGCACAGCAGGGGAGTCATCCCTGTGGTATTCACAATAAAGGAGGCAAGGCAAGGATTGGTTGCTGGGGCCCTGGACTATTGGGGGAGACCGCTAGTTTGTGTTCCGACTGCCCTGACTTGAAATAATTACACAAAAACTATATTATTTACAATACTGTTTGGCCAATAGCTTAACCATATTTTTTAGCTAGCTCTTATATCCTAAACTAAACCAACTTTATTAATCTGTGTATCGCCACATGACTGTGGCCTACCAGGTAAAATTTTATCCGGTGTCTCCAGTGTCTGTCTCCAGCAAGGATACATGGCTTCTCACTGACTCTGCCTACTCTCTCTATATATATGTATCTCTTGCAGCCTGACTATATTCTGTTAAGCCGTAAGCTAAAAGCAACTTCTTTATTAACCAATAAAAGCAACACATATACAGAAGAACTTTCCTCACCACTGGACCAAAGGAAGAGGGTTTCTCCATTCAGCTCTCTGAATCTCCTCCTCCACTTCCAACCCCTTGTTTTTCAATATGCATGATGATTAGATGATATCCCTAAATCAAGACTGAAAGTAGAAGGACTGAGGCATGTAAAACATTTAACAGGAAAACCCAAAAGGGTGTTAGGAAAGATGTAAGTGGAGACAGTAGACATTAAGGAAGGCAGCAATTCAAGACTGTGCTCCTGGAGGGAAGCAATTCACCAATTCACAACAGTAAACCTTAAAAGCTAAAGGAAAAATTGGTGATCTGTTATTTTGCATCATTACATTGTTCAAAGTAAGGGAGCAGGAAGAAATAATCAAACTGTCATTTCTATCCAAATTTATAGTGGATTAAAGATTGTTTGAATGTCAAAATAAAGCCTATTTTGCCAATGGCACAGGTCTTTTCTGTTGGGAGAGAAACTTGCAGCTAAAAGAGAGGGGAGAGCAAACAGCTCCATAAGAATACAGCCATGTTTGTTGCTGTGAATCTGAGTAAGATCAGTTTCAATTTGAGATGTCTATTTGTCCTAAAATCAAACAATTTGGAAAACAAAGAAGTTAAGAGAAAATTTACATTTTTGACATGATAATGCATTAACATGACAGCTTTAGCAATGACTTGTGGTCACCTGACTTAGGCTCAATACTTGTTCTCTGATTTAGTTTGGATTTTGTCTATCGATATCTAAGAGATAGCTGAGTGGATAGCTAAGAAGAGGCTGCTGTGATGAACAACCTCACACAGTACTCACAAGGGCTTATTTGTTCAGTGAGAAGAGAGGTAGAATCCATTGAAGAATCTAACGCGGCTTTTCTGTACCCCATTGGCAAACAGATCATTTATAGGTGGCTATAGAAGGAGCAATTTACACATAATTTGGTGGAGTGACAGTAAATATTTTGCCCATGAAATCAAACAACCTAGAGTTAGTTTCACTGTGGTTGTGTGAATTTAGGATCTACGTTAAGTAGCAGAATAATGAAAATATAACTTGGAATCTTGCTTTACATCAGTGATCAGAATAATTAGATAGAAATAAAAGTTTAATTGGTCTCTAAGCCACAATATGTGGCAAAGGAAAACTGCCCAAGAATTGCTGGTAAATAGAGGTCATTCCTTTAAGAAATCTAGGAAAAAACCAAGTGGATTAAGAAGATACATACATAGTGAATGATATATCCCCGTACAAGGTGCTAAGAGACCTGCCTATTGACAATCTTACCAGTTAGAGAGAAGACATGAAAACAGATGACTAGCCAGATAAATATTGCATACAGTAATTATGCACCAGCTATAAATACAGTGAGTTGATGTTCTCTGCCTCCAGGGAAGTGCAGTTAAAATTGGGATGGTGATTTTGATGGGAAGAACATCAGAACTCAGGGAACATGAGTTCAGAATTTTAAATAGCCTGGGGATTGGGTCATCATAATAAAACATTTTATGCCACCACGGAGAATTTTATTTTCCCTGTGTCACTCCTGTGGGGTTTGCACGTGAGGAGGTTAACATTCTTTCCTGCCTCCTTGTTTCCAGCAGCAAGATTCCTTGGTCTGTGATGTCCACTCGTGTTAAAGCATTTAGCCATGGGCAATCTCGTGTGGTTGCTTTTTCTTTGCTTGGCTCTTCTATTGAAGGAATAATATGTTTAACTGCACCAAACCAAAATCTTAACCGCTTTTCTCACTTAAACATGCCTTTATATGTTAGAAAAGTGTAAGTTCCAAAGTTAAATTCTTTTTTATGAGAAGAAAAAAATTCTAAGCATTTATCACATATATATTTTTTTCTTAGTGGTTTATTGTGTTGGTTTTGTGAGTTAGGATGGAAATAAGAGTTTTAGACACGATACTAAAGGACATTATTCTAGTGTTCAATATACATAACACATACATCATCGTCCTGGTCATCCCGATCATCACCATCATCATCGTCATCATCTCCAGTGTAAACTTTCAGTTTCTGCAATTTCAGCTGTTTTCTCTTTTCTTTTTGATCACACCTTGGTCTCTTGTTGTATGACACTAGCCAGTCAAGGGCTCCAGTTTGAAGTATCTGTCCTGCTTCTGTCTTGATGAGCAAAGCAATGCAGGGAAGCTCGCATTGCTGCTGTTCACCTGTCTGTGCTAAACTTGTCCAGGGTTTCCGTCGCTAGCAACATGGATCCATGGGTTCATTCATGCTCTTATTGTTCTTTCCACTACTGCATTTCTTTCTAAACATACTTAGGACACATCTCTACTCAAAGGGACCCACCGTGCTTTTCAGTCCAAGTCCATATTTCTTAGCATGACTCCTGAGATCTTTCAAACAAAGCCCCAGTCATGCTCAAACTCTCTGCTGCACTCGATACCATCCCTAGTAAAACACCCAGCCCACCACACCTTTATCTTTTCTTACTTTGGGACACACTGCCTTCTTTTGGGTACCATTCTTTTCCATCTCTGTATCAGATCTTCCTTGTGAGTCTTCATCTTGACTCCTCATCCTTGATGATCAACCTCCCAGTCAACCTCTGTGAAGTGTTCCGTAGTAGTTCTTCTAATCTTGATATAAGAAAATGATCCTTTGCTTCTTTTCCCTGGCAAATTGACTTACAGGTCAAAGACTGCGTGTTAAATGCTCTTTCCCCTTGTGGCAAGAACATTACTTGAAACATAGTAAGTACCGAATATACAGAAAAACACGAATTTGGAAATATCAGGTATTAAGAAGACGCAAATATTAGTAAACTGGAACCATGACATTATACATAACTGTCCTTTGAATGTGCAATTTATAACGTGACTGATACAGTTACAGTATTCATGTTCATTTTGTTACTGTAAAATAAATTAAATCCCCAAGTCAGTCATGAATTACAATCTCTTTTGTGAGTTCAGGAGCTTCAGATTTATATGATACATACAATTATTTTTAGCTTTTATTTCTCTATAAAAGTCTGTCTTAAAACCTAGAAGCTTATACTAAAACTTTATTGTTTTGTTTAAATTTCTCACTTGGGAATTCAGGAAAGATTTAACTGGAGTGTTTGTTTTTATAGTTGGGAATGTCATATTTACTCCAAGATGTTGACTTTTTTTGAAGATGATTTTGTTTTCCTACTTCTCTCCCCTGCCCTTCTTCTTTTTGCCATCTCACTCTCCAGGGCCTCTTAACATGACTTGTACTTATCCTAAAACAGTCCTTGAAAAGACGCTCTGTTTGACAGGTGACTGGCCTACCATAGTGACTAAAGGTCCGACTCTATAACTGTCACCTGGTATTTCCTCAGACATTGCTAGTTAAACCAGAAACAGAATACATCTAGGTTTTAAGTGGAGAGAGATGTATCAAAATAAGATGTGGTAAGGTCACATAAAAGCAAAGCATACAGAAAAAATTCATAATATTATAGCCATCTTTTAAACCAAAACTTATGACAGAATTAGTATGTATTTGACAAATGAGTACCCCAAGATCTTTGTTATAAAAGATCTGGATGTGCTCAGTGCAAAAAGGCACAATCCAGCAAAGTTTCTATGTGGATTGTGATACAAAGTTGTGATCACTGCAGAAGAAAAAGGAGCCCAAATCTACCGCCATTCACCTAGACACTTTGCTAATATTTATACAGTCTGCAAAGCTACATAATCTTAAGTGAGGGACAATTCCCCTTCATGTTGTGACTACAGTCTTCTGCATTTACATTTGCAGATTTGAATAGATTAAAATATTAAGAAAAATGTGTCTGTGCTGAACATGGACAATATACATTCAGTACGTTTGATATTTCCAGTAACCTACAAGTAAAGCAACCAGAAGAACAGAGTTTAAATTCAGATACTATACTATTTTATAGAAGGAACTTGAAAACTCATACATTTGAGTATTCTTAGAGGGAAGGGAGTTCCTATAAACAAGTCCTTTGTGAACATAGAGTGATTACAAAGGGTTCTAAATGTGCTTGAAGAATTTGTGTCACCAACAGATGACTTTTGGAAAATTCACAAATAGGTCTCCCTGACTTAAAGCACAGTAGGAGTGCTAGATATTTGTCCTTAGCCTTCAAGACTGACAGCAAATAAAGCAAAAATTTTCAAGCTGTGGGTTGTGATCCTATTAGTGGCTTATGAAATCAGTTTAGTGGATTGGGGTCAGCAGCTTCAAATTAAAGAAATTCAATACAAGGTGTAAGGAAAGTTCATATATACAAGAACGCACAAGTGTGAAAGTGATTGCGATATTGCAATGCAAGCTCTATGTCTAACTGGGCCATTGTCAGAAATGTTTTAAAGACCCTAAAATAGAGCCCCACTGTTCTCCCATGAACTTTCTCTTGGCACCACTTTCAAAGGCAAAGCACAGCACAGAGGTACCATTGACTTTGTTCAGCATGGCATTCTTGATGTTTATATAAAAAATATTTGTTTGGAGTCTAGAATGACAAATAGCTTTGAGTCCAATAGACACATCATTTTCTAAGAGAGGAGATTGCTTTACAGACAGTGTACAGCAAAATAAAATAGCTCACCTCCACGGCTCATGCCCTCCATTGACTATAAAGACTTTTTATATGAGATTTTTTTTTCTCCCCCTCTTTTCAAACTGATATTTAGTGGAATAGATTTCCCAAGAGCTTAATTCTTCACCTATCCAGTGTTTCTGACCCTTGACAGTCTACATGAATACTGCTGGCATATTGGAGGGTAAGCCCTGAAGTATTGAGCAACGCCTGATAGTGCCATGATAGTTATATCTCATAAGACTGGCAGACTTCCTGCATCACTCTCAGCTCAAGAAGTCTGCTCACAGGTAATGAGTTGGACAGGGGCATTGTTTTGGAAAGGGACTTGAATCTTCTACCTGCCATTCCTTCTTTCCTACTCAACATTTTCCTACCTCATCTTGTTCACACTATAAGTGCAAAATGATTTATTTTAGTAGTCAGTTTTTAATTCCAAATCAAACTCCTTAAAGGTGGTGATAGTTACGACTTGCAAAAATACTTTACACAGTGCTTTTCAAATACACAGTTTCATGTGATAATCAGAATGAATCCATGTAATGATTATCGTGAGTTTTTTTTTTATTTTAAGTTTAGAGAGTTGAGGCTTAGAGAAGCAAAGCTGCTTGTCAAAGTCATAAAAGATATTAAACAATAGACTCAAACCTTAATTTGACTCTGAATCTTACATCATATTGCAGTTGGCCAGAGAAAAATGGGGTTGAGTTAACTTTCTGGACATGTGCAATTTCCTTGATTTTATTTTAAGTTTCTTTCCTAAGGATGCCTTCAGGGCATCTATCCTTTTATTGGTCCAGTTTTCAAAATTAGGCGATAGTTCAATTTTGCCCTACTTCCAGAAGTTAATGTCACTGTACAAAGAAAAAAAAAGTGTAATGATGGAAAGTATTCTGCAATGGTCAAGGGGAATGTTTGACGTGAATATTTTGTTATCTTGTTGTCAGTCGAGTTTCTACATCCACTGGGTTCTTGATATGGGAGTATGGTGCTTGATTTCCACATGTGACAGGCAAGGAAAAGGGAACCATTACGCACTATAAAAGAAGCTTTTAGGAATATATCATAAGTGAATAGAAGGGTTCATCTTTGGCTAATAAATTTTGTGTGTGTCAGTTTTCTAGACGCCTTAAGGGTTTGTCAGTTTAAAGCAAGCGTTACAAGTTAACAAAAAAGAGGTTCTCAACAGGTTCTGCCCCTCTGAGCGAATTATATCTAATTAGCTGAATAACGAAAGCATTATTATAATATAAAATATGTCACATTAATATATGCCATGTCTTCACATGATCATCTGCACAAAATACTGATGTAACCCTTATCTCTGTGTGATGCTATGGAATATCTCTTTTACACCTTCCCTGTAGTTTCCTTTCAGTCATAGTAAGTATGCATTACATTGCTATACAGTGAACACAGTAACAATCTCTTATTATACTTGGGCAAGATTTCACTCTGAAAATCACAGGTTGATGGTATTCAACTTGGTCTCTAGATAGTAGATGTCTTTGGAAGTTGTGCAGCCTGTAAGAGGCAGAGTCTAACTGGCAAAGGTGAGTCATGGATGTCTTTGACATCTTAGCTGATCCTCACATCCCATCCTGCCCTCTGCCTGATGCACATTCCCATTGCCATGGGTTTAGTTGTTCTTGCTGCCACGGTTTCCCTGCCATGGCAAACTGAAGTCTTTCAGAAACAAGAACCAAGATGTCTCTTTCCTCCTTTACATCGTTTGTGTAAAGTATCTTGTTTCACCAATGAGAAAAAATACTAGTACATGTGGTAATTACAAGTATAACTTATGCGTCCTGGGCCTGAATGGTGGAAGTCTACGAAAGTAGGTGCAATCGTACTGACTTCCAAGTCATCCTGTGTAGTAGTGCTCACTCCAGGTCAATTCGGGAAGTACAGGTCTCCAAAGTCTACAGTCTCAAAGTCTACCATAGCCATGGACCATTCTGACCTTCCACTAATTGGCCTCATTCCTCACCCTGTGTTATGTATTTATAAATGTAAAGAGTGGAAAGTTCATTTGGGGATCCAGTTCAAGTTCTTTCAGTCCAAAGTCACTTCGCTCCATTGCATTTTGCCTAAGTAAGTGGGGGTGCACGGTGGAGAAACTTCTCATTTCATATTGATTGTGTGGCACAGAGAAAGAGAACAGTGCGCAGGACAAGATGCGCTTTTCAAAAACATCTTCCCAGTCATCCATTTCCTCCACAAGCTCTGTCTCTCCGAGTAGCTATGAGGTAAATGGCTTCATTTATTAGCAATATAATACTAATATAATATCACACTCCTATCACCTTTTGAATAGGGTCATCAAGTGGGACCCAAGTTTTCATAAGTCTTTAGGGGATAGGATACTTCATATTCAAATTGCAAGTTACTGGACTTGAAAGGCTTGTGTCTATCCTGAGGTGTGTATCAAGGTGTAAAACTCTCAACTCTTTCCCCTGCCTGATACACAGGTAGCATAAGAAGACTGTTTACCATGCTGGGCATAGCTTGAACATATGAAACCTCAAAGCCTGATGCCTCAGTGACATACTTCCTCCAACAAGGCCACCACTCTGTAGACGGAGACTATGCTTTTGCTTCCTGGCCATCTAGACCCGAATAATCACACAGAAACTATATTAATTATAACACTGTTTCTCCAATGGTTAGAAATATTCATAGCTTAAATTAACACATTTCTATTTATCTATGTATTGCCATAAGGCTGTAGCTTACTGATAATGCTCTGGCATCTTTTTCTTTGGGCAGCTACATGGCATCTCTTTGACTCCACCTACTCTCTGTATAGATCTCTGTTCAGATTTCCTGTCAGGTTTTACTCTGCTAAGCCATTGGCCAAAACAGCTTTATTCATTAACCAATAAAAGCAATACATATACAGAAGGACATCCCACATCAGTAGTCTCAGTCCCTATGAACCAAGCATCCAAACATGAGTCTGCGGGTCCATACCTAGACAAACCATTGCATCTACTTAAATAGCCTAGGGCTTCCCTGGACTTTGAATTCCCATTTTTCTAAACATTTCTACAAATCAATTTCAAAGGTTTCTTAAGGATGAGGACATACAGTCACAACCATGATCCACTCCTTATGCCAACTTTTCTGCATGAATCAAATTTTCACTGCTGACTAACTGACAAAACAACCTAGAGAAATTTCTTTAAAAACGGGAAGGCTTATTTTGTCTTATAGTTTCAGGAATTTCAGTGTGATTTGGGGAGGTTTCATTGCTATGCTCTTGAGGAAAAGTAAATATCATAGTGACTGGAGCATGTGAATTTCTCACTACACAGACACCAAGAAACAATAAGAGAAAAGTAGTTAAATGTTCTAGATAAGGTACACCCTTTAAAGGTAGGCACTCGGAGGCTTCTTTCCCCATAGAGGCTCCAACTCCTAATGAACATTAAGTTATGAACTCATCAATTCATCAATGGTTTAATTTATTTAGGGGATTAGAGCCCCGTGATCTCATATTGGTATTACCATCTGAGGTATAAATTTTCAACATCTGTGCATTATTTAATGTTATATTGTTCAAATTCAGGTAATGATAGCCCAGCTTTGGCTTCTGGATGCCATTTGAGTTTCTGCCTATTCCTTTTTGTTTCCAAGTCAGAATTTCTTTAGTTCACTTGTTACTTCTGCAACACAGTCTTTAGGCTACTAACGTTTTGCCGATCACTGCTTGTCAGTAGACATTGCCAGTGTCTCTATTATATTCTCCAGAGAGGACATTGTTTTTTCCTGAGTTTCTTCTAAGATAAAGACTAGCCCTTCCACTGCCACAAATACATGTAATTTCAAAAGACTGTGCATTAAGTTCAGACTTCAGACCCCTTGGAGACTAAGATAAGGTTCCTTATCAAACTGCTAATCACCATGTGAAAAGGACCAACTTTCATTTTACCTGCATCTCTAGGTCTCCCAATATTTTAAAACTGGGACCCAGCATAAAGCCCCTCATCCAAACGGAAGATCATTGCTATTCCTAAGAAAAAAAGGCTAATTTTACTTATATGTATATAATCAAGTGGACTGTACATAGTACTCTTGCCTTGAACACACACTTTTTGCTCCAAATGCAAACCCAGGGAGAAGAAAAAACTTACATATATTAAGAATTTTTTTCTCTCTGTAAAAAATAAATAAATAAAAATAGTTTTTCAGTGTTAGATATCTGGCTATATGAACAATTCTAAATCTTGTCATTTATTATTGCCCAGAATTACTAAATTTTCACAACCATGTGCACAACTCTTTCTAAGCTGATACCTGCAAGTTGAGAATGAAGGAGTTAGTATAAATGTTCCTAAAATTTAGTAAATAGAGAAAGCATATGTGTTTTTGTGAGCCAACAAACACTAATCTTAGCTCCTTACATTTCTGAAATTTACTCATAAATTTTCTTCTCTTTTCTTTTTTATTTTTCCTTCCCCCCCTCCACACACACACTGTCTATCAAGGTTAATCTTCATTGTCAATGTGACTGAATTTAGGATTATGTACTTCTGGGCATTTTCAGTGCTGGTGACATTTTTCATAGGCTGGATGGCCAGACTAAATAGAAGGGGAAAAGGAGAAAACAGATGAAGATCTGGAATCATCTCATTCTACTTCCTGGTCCAGGAGCTGTGAGGAAGCAGGTTCTTGTTCCTGTTCCCACAGTGAGAACCACCATGCCTCCCTTACCTTCTAACCGGAACTATCAACAACAATAACAGCAACAACAGCAGCAGTGAACCTTCCCCCACTTAACCTGTTTCTTCTCAGATATTTAGTCAAAGGCATGAGCAAAATAATCAGCAAATTGCTTGTCCCATCCTAGTTTTGCCATGGAAACCTGTAATGAGATGCAGCACTTGTTGCTTTTCTACAACACATGGTTAATAGTCTACCTTCTCCTTCTCCAAAATTTTGCTGGCACTTGTTGCACCTTAGGCTGGAAGACTGTAAGTGGATCAAGAATCTTATGAGCTATACATATTGATCAGATTTTCCAAACAAGACCTGAATTTGCAGCTCGTGTCTATCATCCATGTTTCTTGCTCAGGGTATACCTGCTTATTTTTTATTTCTATTTACTTTTCAGGGCATACCTCTTGAAGAGAAGGTTATCTTTTCATTTATTAGGAAGGACAGCTGTCCTTGCAACTCTCACAATGTCTTCTCACTAGCTGAGCTGGTTTTCCAAATCAAACTCTCATGGGCACTCACTTAAGCTGGTGTCTGCTTGATGTTGGGTGCCATTCTTCCCTACAAATCACTCATAGCAAACTTACTTGCCTAAGATATAACAGGGGCTAGGAAATGAAGAGCAATAGGGTTAGGAGAGGGAGGATAACTGTGATCCTAAAAACAGAGAACTGGAAACTGGCCACCTAAGGGCTGTTGTTCTGCTCCTGCACTCAGTTCCTGTTTAATCCACATCCCCCCCATACACCATAAATAATTTAAAGCTCTTGCCACTAAACAAAGTCACTAAGCTCACCTTTATAGTTTGCAAAACAAAGCATTATTGCCTCAACCTTCTTCTTTCCTTATCTCTCCATGAACATCCTGATTCTCATTAGCATTTTAGCCTTTAGTGAGACTTCCAAATAGAATAATGGGTGGATTAGTAGGTGATAGGTGGAGTAGTCCTTTCATTCCTACCCTTTTTCTTCTCCTCTTCCTTTCTCTATACTTATTCAATAGTTTCTAAATATATTGTATTGTCCAAGTTTTTGAACAATTCTAAAAATCATAGATAAAGATGTTTTTGCCTCAAGTGTAACACAGTCTAAGTCTAGAAAGAAAATCAATTGAACTCATGGGAAATGGTGGATGTCAAATAGTAATGGTGATAATAGTACCAGGCATACCATGAATTAGATTCAGAGATGTTAAACACTCAAAGGGTAATACAAGCTAACACAACCTAGGAACAAAGAGAGAGTAGGTACAGGAAATGCTCAGAGGAAGTGCTGGACTGTGATAGTGTTGATGAAAATGTGGGCAAGAGGGAAATGTAAAGGAACATGCCCATAGGTAGAAATAGCATTTGCAAGGGTTCTTCCTTTTTAGGAAGATGCCTGAGTCCTTCAGAGCAGAGACAATGCCATTTGCTGGTGAATGTGCAGCCCAGCAGGTAGAAACATGTACTATATTTCAGAATGAATGGAGAGTGCAGATATGAGCCTGCATTTCACATAAGCAGAGTCCTCACACTTTGTCCCCCTAGGTCTAAGACTGGGAACTTTGATATGAAGGATGCAAAGGTAAAAGCCCTTAACTTGCTTTATTTTGTTTTCCTATTTAAGTCTGCAAAGGCAATTGAAAAAATATCTATAAGCCACCATCAAGAAAGCAAATATTTTAGGAAATGTGACTGCTGAAGACAGGGGCTGACAATGTTACAGACCCCAATAAAATGACTCCCTCAGTCACTCTGGTGCTTAAGAGTAGATTTTTGGCAGTCTGGTGTGCATACGCTGTTCTGTGGGTGAGAACCACCTTTTCTCTTCTTAAAAACTGTTCAGGAGTGTGGAATTAGTATTCCCTTTATTGCAGCCAAGGGATCATAAATCAGGGGAAGGCAATTTCTGTAATTCTTGTCCCATACTACAGTCAATGAGCTCAGAAAGAAATGGTCTCAAATCCATATCTATCAAAGGTTCCAACCTTAGGGTAAAAAGAAAGTTATGAAACAACCTTTTGAAACATTTCACCTAAGATTATAGTAGTTATGAAAGAAACCAAACAATGAAATTCTCCCTTTCTTTCCTGAGATAGTTTTTCCTTGCTGGCCAGCTTGATCCCACCAAGATGGTAGGTTGTCCTTCCTCCTTGTTGGTGTAAATAGTGATGTGCAGTCAGATCGGCTCAGCTATCAATAGTTTCTCTTTTCTCACCCAACAACACAGCTGTACATGTGCCCCAAAGTTTGAGATTTTATTGTTAATTTGCTAGATTTATTGAGTTATTCTTTTATTACACTCTTCAGGGGCAAAAGTAGAAAAAATCCAATTTTCAATGCAACTTTAATCTAGGGAAGACTGTGGGGAACTAATAGAAATTCAGTCATAAATTCAAAATGCACAAAACATGCTAGGTGGGAGATGGGGGTGGAAGGAAGATTTGTTCTATCACTTACACTCAGATTTCCCGGTGAAAGGAATACCCTACGCAGTCGGGTACAGAAATGCACTCATGTCAAGAGATTTTAGTGCTACTCCATGATTTTTTTGAGTTTTTAACAATGAATTCATTTTATGCCCCTTAATTATGAAACTTCAGGCTCCAACTGCCCTGCAAGAGAAGTTCATTTTCATAAGAGTCAGGAAAAATAGCTATCTGGGGGCAATACACCTCCAAGATCCTGCTATGTGTGTGGCTGTGAACCAAAAAGTACTAATTCTGTCTCAGTGCAGTTGTTCTCAACTGTGGGTCATGACCCCTTGGGGGGGTCACATATCACATATATTGCATATCATATATTTATATTACAATTCATAACAGTAGCAAAATCAGAGTTATGAAGTAACAATGAAATAATTTTATGGTTGGGGTCACTACAACACGAAGAACTATATTAAGGGGTCACAGAACTAGGAAGTTGATAAGTGGCATGGAAAGTCCTTCTGTGTATGTGCTGCTTTTATTGATTAATGAATAAAGAATCTGGCTGAAGCCTACAGAAGGGCAGAATAGAGCGAGGCAGGGAAAACTAAACTGAATGCTGGGAGAAAGAAGGTGGAGTCAGGAGATGCCATGTAGCCGCCAGAGGGGAATGAGAGCTGCCAGCCAGAACCTTGCCAGTAAGCCGCAGCTACAAGCAATACACAAATTAATAGAAATGGGTTAAATTAAAATGTAAGAGCTAACCAATAAGAAGCGAGAATTAATAGACCAAGTAGTGATTTAATTAATACAGTTTCCATGTGGTTATTTTGGGGTTGAGCATCCAGGAACAAACAAGTTGTCTCCTCAACAGACAACCACTGGCTTGGAAGGTTCATGACATACATTCTTTGGTTTTGTATATACCAAGTCCAAACTTTTGCCTGGCACAAAGGAAGCCTACAGCTCAGTTTATTGAAATAAGGAAAACTTACTGTCTAATAAGAGCTGCTGCTGTGACTTTACTTCCATGAGTTTATCCCATAAGCACAGACTGAATAATAAAACCCAAGACTGTCATGATAATTTTTGTGCATTAACTTGACTGTGTTAAGAAATACCCAGGTAGAGTTGGTCAAATATTATTTCTGGGTGTGTATGCAAGGCATATTGAAACAGATTAGCATTTGAATCAGTTGATAAAGAAAAGGGTTGCCAACCAATTTGGGCAGTAGATAGCATCCAATGTATTGAGCACCCCAAAATTAAAAGGTAGAAAAGGGAATGTCTCATTTTTCCCCATTGAGAATGCTGATTTCTCCCACTTGGGTATCCACAACTCCCGTCTCAGGTCTTCGAATTACAAGACCTTTTACCTATGATCACTACTGTACTCTCATGCTTTAAGCAGAGAAGGAAGTTGCAGTTGCTGCTGTCTTTTGTGCTGGAGCCAAATCATGCACTTACTCCGACGTTTGCAAATACTCTGGGATTTCTTCCCTTGCGTGATTGTGTGAGTCAGTTCTCACATACATGCGGCTTCACATCAGGCTGTCTCACTGGAAAACCCTTACTCACTCAATCACTGTATTATTTCTAATCTTTTCTAACCAGTTTAAAAGAAGTATAAAACAGAAAAGAGTTGTTTCTGTGTGCGAGAATCTTGCTATGTTGCATAGTTCCCTGCACTGCTTGTCATTTAACAATTACTCCTTGGGGTGGGGCCTGCCCTGGAGTGTAACCTATGTACTCAGTGACTTTCATTGCAGAACGCCAACCCTCACCCCTCCCAGCAGGTATCAATTACAAACAACCATTTAGTGGTGTAGAGCTTTTTGTCCGTGTCCCCTTCTCTGCAAGATTTTGTCTGGTTTCAACCTGTGCGGGTTTAAAAATGCTGTCATAGACTCCATGCTTTTTTCGTTTATGTGTATGTGCAATTTTTGTTTTATATACGTGTGTGTATGTGTGTCTTACTACCTTCTTTTTTATTTCTTCTGCTTTATTCATTTTTAATTTTTTTTTTTGAGAGAGAGAGAGAGAGAACATAAATTTGGGGAGTGAGGAGGTAGGAAGGATCTTGGTGGAGCTGGAAAAAGGAAAGAATATGATGATCAATTTATTGTTTAAAAGTTTGATAAAATTTTAAAATAAATAAATACATTTTCTCCTTAAAAGAAAAACTGTGTTGGTTTTATTTATTATTTATGAGTTCACCTCAGTGGTGTCTCTCAAGCCTTAATTGTTAACTCACTCTCCGAAATCCTGCCGAAGACCATCTTAAACATTGGTAAATCAACCTCGGAAAGCTCAGTCGATGATGCTCTTGTCTGAACACTCACGTGCAAGTGGGGCAGTGGTGAGAAAAGCAACCATTCTGCCAGAAGCCGTGCCCAGGGTGTCCCACGCTTCCTCACTCCTGTGATGTGGGATGAACTCTGTCTGTAGCCTGAGATTGCACTGGTTGCAGATGATTCCTTTGCCCTGGATGGTGTCCTATGATGACCTCACAGTGGACTCGATGCTAGAAAATGTGCCAGCCTCTTAAATCCACTAAAACTCTGTGTTAGCAACTCTATTTCTTACTTTTCTATCTTAAGCTACTGACTTCAGTTGCACATATAACACTTCCTACAAACTCAAATGCACACACAAATGATGACCATCTTAAAAGCTGGGCCATGAATTTTATTCATCTGTACTGTTTATTTTAATTTTTATGCATGTGTAAGTATATGTCCCTTGCTGGACTGTGAGTTTTCTAACTGCAGAAACCAAATCATTCAAATTTACTTTACTGTATCCATCACA
This sequence comes from Myodes glareolus, assembly GCF_982192425.1. NCBI lineage: Eukaryota > Metazoa > Chordata > Mammalia > Rodentia > Cricetidae > Myodes > Myodes glareolus. Next base: position 80,793,975 of record NC_142031.1, on the reverse strand, counting down.
TGGTAGGTTTCCAATTCCTATTTAACTCACATCAATTTTTAAGGAGTTCGAATTGTCTTGACACATCAGCAAAGGGAAGAACAAGCTGACAGTGAGCGAGAAAGCAGCTTCTTTTGCCACGAGCCAGCCATAGGATTTGTCACCAGCCTAGAGCAAACTGTGCCAGTTCCTTGCTTAGAGTTCTGCCTCTTTTAAAACAAAAGCATAATTCATGAGGCTAAAGAAGGACTCTCTGCAGCACCTCTTTTCTGGTTATCGCTATTTCAGGCTTCCTTCTGCTGGGCCTGTAGCTCCACTGCGTGCATGCGTTTGTGTGTGTGTGCCTGTGTGTGTGTGCTCACGCGCGTGCATGTGTGTGTGTGTGTGTGTGCGCGCGCGCGCGCGCGCGTTTCTTCATCAGGCATAGTTTCTGTCCTGGATTCGTCTGTCCTGGATTTGGTCAGCTGCTAAATATAGTCTTTTATGCAGGCCAGTAAAAATATGGGACTGTACATCCTTTCCTTTTACTTACTAGGTAAATTACGTCTCCATTCACCTATTAGGACATTGAGAAAAGAGAGTGCATTAGCTGAGCCAAAGCAACACAGCACCTGAAGGCCCAACTGTTATTTAGAAGAGATCTTTTCTCCATAGGCAAAATGCTTTGACTAATTTCTCTCATCCCTGTGACGTCTGAACCTAGGCTACTTTAGGAGACCACAAGAAGTTCACCAAGTTCTACTTTGTAACAAAAATTCTCTACAGCTTCCTTTTATCCACTAATTCCTCAGAGGTCCCAAATCTTTCTTCTCCCTTCCTAGACATTCCTGAAATACGTTTCCTATTCGAACTTTCAGTCTTTCAACATTGGGGAGGAATGGCTGGCATATGTTCAGAAAATATGTGATCCTGCTTTTGGCCCCTGTCAAACTATTTGGTCCTGTGATTTGCCTATGGCTGCCCAATTAGCACTTGAATTTGTTTCTCCTGCCCTTGGGCTCTTTGAGTTCTCACCTATCTTTTTCAGGGTTTTGGCCAAGGGTTTCAGTATCATCTTCCACATCTGGTCCTCATTGATTCATTGTTTTACATCTACAATTGCTACATTTTGCCTTCATCCTGTCCATTCTGTCCACAGCTCTCAGCACCTTCTTCAGACTGTTTTCTTTGAACCCAGGTGGATACCACCTGGTGATGTGTCCTTGAGACACGTGAACAAGCATTTACTTGGATCCTGAAACAATGATAGACAAAGAAGACAATTGCATCTAAGTACAGCATAGAGAACTAAGTAGTATATTGGGCTTCCTTAGAGGAACAGGGGTCAAGGGTGGCTTAAAAGAGGTGAATGTCCATATAACAGTAGTGTCACCAAAATGTCCCATCACAGGTGTAACATGCTTAGTTGAAGTTTCCCCCTTTCTCTGCTCTTCCAGTTCTTTTTTTGCTGTAATGTTTCTGGAGACAACATACAGCTGGGGCAGAATTGACTCAGCTGCAAGAGTGGAGCAGGGCTAGAGAGAGTAGCTGGGGTCTCAGGTGAAAGACCCATTTTTTCCCATCAGTTTCTGCGAGGGAGTGTCAACTGTCCTGATCTTGTAAGAGTCTTGCTCTGATGATCACGGCTGCTTTGAGTAAGATGGCGAGAGCTGCCTGGTGCCTGGAGAACAGCATTTTATGCCATCTTGTAACTCACAGGACACAAGATTGCCAAGCAAATTCTTAGTTATTCCCTTCCTCTCAGGGACTTAACTTCTCAGTAGAACTGATGCAAATGGCACTGATTTATCTCTATATCCCTTTGTTCTCCAATGACATCACGTGCACTGCTTTGCCTCTTATCTCAGTGTTCCTTACCAACTCCTCCTCTTCTCGATTACTGAACCCTGTGCAACCTAGAGCTCTGCTCTGTGCTCCTGTCCCCTGGGACTCCTGTCTCCGTGTGCTCATGGAGTTCAGACTTAGAGTTTTAAAATTCTACCACTTCAGTAACTTCAAGATCTAGGTGGATCTAGATAAATATTTCAGAAGAATAAATATGGGTGTCACCAAGACTATGGAATTAGGAAACTAAGAGTTAAAAGCTTTATGCTATATAAGATCTTGAAACTTATATAGGAAACTTGACAGGTATTTTCTCTCTCTTTCTCTGTTTGTGTGTGTGTGTGTGCATGCATGTGTGTGTGTGTGTGTGTGTGTGTTGTGTGTGCGCGCGCGCGCGCCTAACAGTTGTGAACCAGATTTAAAATCACTTGTTGAACATGCATATGAAGCTGTGGTGTGTATGAGAGAGATATGGAGTCCAGAGAGTAGTCTTAGGGACTTGAGGGCAGTTTGGTCACTCAATTTTTGGCACTATTAGTCACAGCTGATCAGCAGTGTCTGGAACACTCACAGTGACTTACTGAGCACATATTTATGTGACACTTAATTTCATTTACTTTTCAACAAATTCATCAATGTGTATGACTTTGTATTATTTTTATTTTGACCTTACTGTTATCTCTGTACCACAGGATAGAAGAAAGTAGGTCATGAATATCTTAGCTTTTCTCACACACAGAAACTCACATGCTGAATACACTAGCACCGAGCACATGTCTGGCAGGAGGTTCAGTGTCTGGCAATGATGCTATCTTCTCTCAAGAGTTTTAGATGATAAGACTCACAGTGTTTTCTTTCCCTATAGTGGTGTGTGTGTGTGTGTGTGTGTGTGTGTGTGTGTGTAAAGAAAGAGGGGAGAGTAAAAGGGGAGAGGAGGGTAAGAGACAGGAGAAAGAATGATCACAGGTATCATAGAACATGTGATGATTATGGTGTGTGCTTGTTAGATGTCCAGTTTATTTAGTGTATGTTAGGTAGGTGCATAGTTGACTCCAACATTAGCAGTGGGTTTTGTTAACCCTCCCCACAGCTATGTCTTCAATGGGTTCTTGTTAATTCCACATTGTGCTACCTCTGGAACTGTGCAAGCTTCTCTAGGGAGTTAAAATATCCTAAAGTCATGGATAATCCAGACAAAGACCATTAACACCACTTCCTAAATAGCTGAACTCATCTCTGAGAGGTTGAACTGTTTGATTCATCATCTCTCAGACATGCAGAAAGGCTTTAGCCAAAAGCTGTTGTTCTGTACCTATAGGGTTTCTGATTCATTAGGTCTCAATGAGGCCACAGACCGAGTTTCTAAGAAGTTTCAAGATGATAGGTAAGCACTGCCAGTCTAGAGTCCAGGCTGTGAGGATCCAGCTAACTTACCTCAGTCCATAAACTGACTTAGTTGCCTTCCCTTGACAGTCTCCTTTCAACCTCTACCGGGACTAACACCCAGTATCTATGGAATGAGACATCCTGAAGTGATTGTGTTCTGTCATTTATGCTGCTAGGGTGACCCTGAGTGTTTATCATTTCTGTATGCCACAGAGTACAAAGTGGGGAAAGGGAATCTCAACGATGTATTTAGTGACACACTTGTGCTCGGTGTATCTTTATTGAATCCAGCTGTTTGGGGGAGCCCCTTTTTCAATAAACTATGAGAACATGGTTAATATCTCAATGGGGATCAAATATTCCTCCATGAGTCTGAATACTGATGTTTGACAGGTGAAAAAATGGCCACAGAAAGTGAAGGGACATACAGTCTCTATGTTGCACCACACTGTCATAGAGGAAAACGATTATAAAGATAATGTCTGATTGAAGAAAGGTTAAAAATTATTGCTATAAAATAATATTCTGGGAAAATGGTTGTGTTTTCACCCCAAATATTAATTCAAGTGTTTACTAAAATGGAAATTTTATAGTTCCCATTTTTTCTTCGCTAACTTTGAAGGGGCACAAAGAGACATGTAGCAGATATTCAATAATTATCTCTAGTATAAATAATAACTCCTCTAACTTCCCTGTTCCAGGGGAAGGGCCTGCTTGTTCGTCCCAGCCACCTAGCTAGCTTAGCCCCAAAATAATCACACAAAAATTGTATTCATTAAAACACTGCTTGGCCCATTAGCTCTAGTTTCTTATTGGCTAACTCTTACATCTTAATTTAACCCATTTCTATGAATCTGTGTATCACCATGTGGCAGTGACTTACCAAGTAAAATTCTAATTGGCATCTGTCTCAGGCGGAGGATCCATGGCATCTCTCTGACTCTGCTTTCTTCGTCCCAGAATTCAGTTCTGTCTTCCCTGCCTACCTAAGTTCTGCCCTTTCAACTAGACCAAGGCAGTTTCTTTATTCATTAACCAATGAAAGCAACACATGAACAGAAGGACCTCCTACAACACTTCTCACTTTAAGAATACTTGTTATGTTTTTCCTACTTCTGTCTTCTCTTTTTAAAAATTATTTACTTTAAATTGTTATCATTTATTTTCTTTTAAACTTTAAAAAAAATGTTTTTATTTTATGTGCATTGGTGTTTTGCCTGCATGTATGTCTGTATAAGGATGTCAGATGTTGGAGTTACAGATGGTTGTTAGCTACCAGATAGGTGTTGGGATTTGAACCCTGGTCCTCTGGAAGAGCAGTCAGTGCTTTTAACCATTCAGTCATCTCTCTAGCCCCTACTTTAAACTTTTTTCTTGTTATTATTTCATATATGTCTGTTTTTATGCTCCCACAACCCCGGTGTGTGTGTGTGTGTGTGTGTGTGTGTGTGTGTGTGTGTGTGTGTGTGCATACGGTGTGGTATGTGTATGTAGATAGAAGTCAAAAGACAACATGGTTTTTCCTTTCACTGGAGAGAAACTAGGATGGAACTCAAGTAGACAGATTTGCATTGTGAAATACTTTGACTATACACTTATTTATTTCTCATATGTATTTATGTGACCTTCTTTGTATGTGTTTTTTGATCTATTGTGTGTGTGTTGGGGTGGGTGATTCCACAAAATGCATGTGGAGTTCAGAAGACAACTTGATAGAACTTGTTCTTTCTTTCTACCATATTGGTCCTGGAGAGTGATGACTGGCTCTCCCATGTACGTTCTTTCTGCCAAGATAGATTTGCATTCCAACTGACTCATACTCATTGCCATTACCACTCAGTTACGATAAGAACAGTCCTTGTTGAATTTTCTTTATACACAAGGCAACCTCCACGAGTAGGATAAACCATGCTTCCTCAAATCTGGTTGTGTTGAGGTCAGCAGGGACAAACTCTATGGTTAGGCCAGATGGTTGAGTTCAGAATGTGTTGCAAGTCTAGAAACTTGAACTTCTCTCTGTCCCCTGCTAGAGGTCCCTTGCCTCCAGAAGTTCATCTTTGCCTCATAAGCACAGGACTTATTTTTGCTAAGTAACCTTGAATTGCTCCCAGGAAATAAGCTTTCTGAAGGCATTACAAATCTGCACAACAAACAAGGAGACACTGCTGAGGGCTTCTTTGGAGGCTGCTGGGAAATTATATGCTGTTTCTTCTCTATTCAATACACATTTATTAATATTCCTGCCAAAACTAGCAATGCCTTCCTGCTTTTCTCCCATGGGTGAGATTTTTTTTATCTCCTTCTTCTTTTCACTTTTTTTCCTCTTGTTGGATACCTTGATCTATTTATTCCCTTTACTTCACTCAATGTCTGTTTTCCTTCAGGCAATTGTCCTGAATTATTTAATAACTGTTCCATATTTTTCTTTCTGTTTATTCCATTCTATGCTTTCTTTACCAGCTGTTTTGTCTCAGTTCCTTTCTGCTTGTGTGCACAGCCCACTCAGCAATCCTGCTGTCTCTAAGACATAGAGAAGGCTGTGTTTGGACACCAGGTAGGAGCTACACAGTTCCAGGTGGTGGTCTGGGGAGGAGCATGCCTCAGTGGCTTGCTTTGGGTTGTAACAGATTCCATTATTTTCCCAGGAAGCACAGCAGGCGGTTAGTAACTGGTAATGAAGATTCATTGCTTTGTCATTCTGCAAGACTGAACAGAATGTGGGTTCATTGTGAGTGCAGCTTTCAACCTCCACCTTGCTTTGCTTGACATAACTCTAGGTCAAGATGAAAGGGCAACATTTTTGTTATTAAGAATAAATGTATCCTAACTTTTAAAGATTTTGCAGGCTAACAGCTGCAAGAGGACCCTTCAAATGGAGAAAATCCTCTTACACACAGCTTCATATATTTTATACACCCACACACATACATCTAGAGAATGGTTACATTAAAGTCCCCCATTTCCCTCTAGAACCTGCTCTATGGAAAGCACTCAGTGTTTCCTGTAGCCCTCCGTGTAACCTTTAATAACGAACAATAGGATAATATGGTTATATAGAAGGTCAGAGCCTCTTACGAAAAAATACAGCAAGTAGAAGGCCCAGGAATAAAATCTAAACCCCAAAGGGAGTAGAGATAGGAGAATTTTATACCAGGACAGTCCAGTGCAGTGGAGATTCGTGGGCAGTGACAGGACATCTTGATAATTCCTCAAGTTTTCCTTTTCTTTTCTCCTAATTCAGAAATATTTTGAGCAAGAATTGGCAAAATGTCTTCTTGTAGTTCATTGGCTAAGGCTGAGATGTTACCCAATTGATATGTGATTCCTCTCTGAATGCTATGACTGCGTTTTATAACCATTGGTTAATAAAGTAGCTGCTTTGGCATATGGCAGGGCAGAATATAGCTAGGCAGGAAAACTAAACCAAATACAGGGAGAAAGAAGGCAGAGTCAGGCAGATGCCTTGTTGCTGCTCGAGAAGCAAGAGGTAACAAACCACGAGCCTCGTGGTTAAGCTTAATGATGTTTCTTCATTATAAGACTTTATTAAATCTCTTTTATAGTAAACTGAGCCAATGGTGTTGGAGATAGAAGGATCACTGAGTGGAGTTCTTAGAAAAACTGTGGTGTGGACACTGAGGAAGCACTACACAGGAGATGCAAATAAAGTTGCTTAAGTCAATGAAGGATTGCTTTTAAATAGGAAAAATCAAGACCTCTGGAAAGAAAGTTGCATTTGAATTGACCTAAATGGTAGATGGGATTTTGGACTGGATTTCCCAAAAAGAAGGAACAGTTTCTCCAAAATAAAATCAAAGAGCAGGAAATTGGAACTTCATATGTAAGAGATTAAATATGGTAGGTTTAATCACATAATAAATTCCTGAAAAGTCACTATGTTGGTAGTCGTAGTAATGTTCAGGCTTTGTTTTAGAGGTATGAGCTTACTTTTGTTGTGTGCTTTATAAAACAAAAATAAAAGCATTTTTTTTGTAATTTAAAAATTCTCTTTCCAGAAACAATGACATGCCTAATTAGAATATTGGGTAATAAAGAGATTTAGTAGCTTATATCTTTGATCAAATTCTTACATCACACTGATCTTTTAGTTTCTATATAAAGGAAGTTGGGGATGGATATAATAATGACTGGATTATTATGTCATCAAATACATATTACACTCAATATGTTTAGCGTAACATTCAACATATGGAAATGTGTCTATAAACAAATAAATAGTAGTTGTTGTGTTCCTACTTCTTTGTGAAGAAAGAAAAATACGAATAAAAACTATGGGTGCTCTCAGACAACACAAACAAGGGGCAATTCTGGCTGTTTCTATCACTGTGTGTTAATACTTCTATACTGATGAGAGCATAAAACAGAAACTGAATCTGAGAACATCTTTGCTGGAGACAGGTTGCCAGATGAGCTAATTTCCTGCTTCTTTGTTACCTCCGAAGTGAGCACCTTTGCCTGACGACTGCAGGCTGCATGTGATTTCACAGCAGACACCCAGGAAAGGCACCCGGACACCAGGACTGACCAGCTCATCTTTCTTCTTGCACTTTACGGTAGCTTCTGCTGTAAGTCCTTTCAAAGCCTTATAATATCTGCTGGTTAGTACTGTTTCTTGGGACTCCTCCCACGATGCTGTTTTCTCTCTTAAACTCCTTGCTTATGAGCACACAAGATAAACTTCTCTCTAAACTCTACCTCTGTGATTGATTAATTTAGTTCTTTGAATTCTTGGTACCCTAAGGCAGGAAAAATCTTGATCACTTTCAAAGACAGTCCTGTATTGTACATTTTAAATATGCAAATTTAATGAAATGTTTTTGGGAAATTTCTTTTTGCCAATATCTACTCATCCTTAATGAGTTTATCATAGATTGGTCATTGTTCAATAACTATGCTTCCATAACACACACACACACACACACACACACACACACAGACAGACAGACATTATAACTCCAACTGATATTATAGAGAATAAATCATTGTGGTCCATGTTTGGTATGAGGTGTCTAGAACTCATGGATGAATCATAGATGAACAGGAGACACTAGACACCTGTCATCCCTAGCTAGCAACTGGACTCGTCCTACCTGGGATGGTTTTAGTTTGTCTTAAGGTTAAAATGTTACAATCTGCTATCTGACTAAGCCAAGTATCAGCCAAGTTGAGAATATCTCCAAGCCCACAAGAATGGGGAATTTGGGACAGGAGCTATGCTAGACAAGCAGGGGCAATTGAATCTCCTTAAAGTGCTGGGCCAAGGAGAAATTCAGGAGGCAAGGAAATGAGTGTAGGAATAAAAAACCATGGTTTGCTACACTGTCATTTTCTCTTTTTGTCTAGGCTAATGACTGACTTCTGCTGAACCCAAAAGAATTCTCTCTCTTTGCTACTCTGAATGCCCAACACTTTTATTATGGAGTGAGAATATTAAGGTCACATGATACACAATTTGCAAATAGTAGAAATAACCTGCCTACAAATTCTAAAATGATAATTGATTGTCATGGGTTGTTGTCAGTGAATGCTGTTGAATTCCTTTATCTGCATCTGATGAAGAAAGGTAATTCCAATATGAATAAATATTTAGTTGAAATTTCTCTTTAAAGGGAAAGATGGAAGTTAATACCAGAAAATTGAACACTGGAACATATTTATCATGTGAGAGACTTATTTTTTACGCTATAAGGATTGTGAGCATTAGAAAATGTTTCCTGAATTTAGTAATGTCATGTTGTCGTGTGACAGCTATCACGTGAGCTCATAAGTTAAATATGCAATAATACTACTGTCTCTACCACTTTATAAAGTCTCGATTATAGCAGGACTATATACCAAACCCTGATTATAGTGTTCACTGATTTCTGTAATTCAGGTACTCTTCCCATCACCCATTTCAATAATAGTAAATTATAAAATAGAAAGTATGATGTTTTGAGGATTTGGTTTTCCTGTAACTTATTTAGTTGTGAATTTGTATAAATTTTAAAGGATGACTGTGTTTATCTGGTTTAATGAATTTGAACAAATCATCAAAAATGCACAGTGAGGTATGGAATCTGATCAGATAATGCTGATGCCTAGTGTGGAGGGTTCTTGTTGTACTGGTCCAACGGGGTCCTTAGTAAAATGGAATTTTACAAGGAAGCACTCAGGCATAGATGGGTGAGAAACCTATTTCCCTGAGCAAAGACTCTTTGTCACGCAGGTGTATTTGTTTCCTGAAGGTAGTGGTGCAGAAAAGACATTCTCCTTGCGGAGATGCTGTAACAGCCATTTCTCTTGCTTCCCCTGTGCCTTCTTGCGTTGTGATAGAAGGATGCTCTGCTTGAGTTTCCCAGCAGAAGTCTACCTCCACTGGTGCCATTTTCATTCGATGCTAGAATATTCTTTCATCCCACTTGCTTTAATTTCACCATAGTATGTCACAATAACATTTCTCAACTGATGCTTTTGCTATTTGGCATCCACAAATATAAAATAAATGAATGCTGTATTTCACAAGCAGGCACATTAGTAGGTAAATGCAATAACTCTGGCCATTATGTCGGGGATACTTTGACAGGCTTTAAGTTTCTGGGACAATTTCATGTGTGGAAAATTTAGTCACTTCATCAGCATTACAGTTTTGCTTAATGACTAATTTGTTGCTTTAATTTATTTTACTAAAATAATTGTCTCTAGAAAATATCAATGATAGCCTGCCACATTTCATTTGTAAAACTGTCTCCAGAATCCTGTATGTAAATGAGGAGCATCTGATTTGAGGGTATCCTTTCTCCAATTTGATTCTTCCAGTAGAGCTATGATTAGTTTTCTTTCTCTAACTCCTAGGGAACTCTGACCAACATAAAAGAATTTTTTTCAAACCAATTTTAAGGCATAAAAATAAAATTGTGTACACATCAACCCTATCATCAGCAGAGGTTAGAGTTAATTCTAATTACTGAGAATGGCTCTAAGGACAGCAATCACACAGGTTATGGCTGCCCATAGACATTAAAGTTGTAAAGATTGATCTTCAGGCTCCAACACTCCTGTTCCTCCCAGAATGCTCTTCAAAATGAGGCAGGCTGGACAGGCAGACCAGCATCCATCTGTTGGCTGTCTTTTACAAAAGACATCCACAGTACCTACCTGAACTGATTTCTACTTTTGTTTCTTCAAATGTACTTGTGCTTCCAATTTAAGATTTATTTTTTTTCATTCCATTGTTATAAAGGTGTTTCAACAACCGCATTACAGAGCAAAGCAGTCATTAAGATGACATCAGTGACAGCGTGTTTGTGCCCCTTATTACACTGGAGGGTCTTACGTTTTTTCTTTTTACATATTATACAGATGTGAATAGCATCCCTCCTTTTAGACGTTAATGTAGATCATAAAATCCCATTATCTCAAAGGCGGTTTTAAGAATTTCATGTGTGATAATGCCTGTATCGTTTATAGAATGCAGTAGATATGGGTTTGTTCATCACCTCACAGAGGCGGAGAAAATAAGGACAAGTGCATGCCTAATCATTTTCCAGGAGCATAGAAATGCTACCTTTCTCAAACAATCCTCTAAGAAGGATATGCCAAATGGCCTTAAAAAATACAACTTTCAGATTGCTGAATTAAAATCGAGTGATGTGGTCTCTGCAGTCTTAAAGCATTTCATATGGTGGGATCTTGCTCTCCTTCCCTTTCTCTATTCTTCCCCTCTTCCTCCCTCTGTTCCTTCCTCTTTTTTTCTCCGCCCTCCTTCCCTCCATCCTTTCTTCCCTCTCTGTCTCTCCATCTCTTTTACTCCTCCCTTCCTTCCTCCTTCTCTTCCTTTCTGCTTTCCTCTCTTCCTTTTCTTCATATTTTCCCTATCAAGTTAGTGGATCTCCTACTGCCAGTTCATTGAGTCTTAGATAATTGAACATTTGTTAGAAACAAATATGCCTACTGTTCCCTCTGTAACTCATAAGGTAGAAGAGAGGGCAAATAAAATACAGGAAGACATCTGAATGTTGTGGTCAAGTATTAACTCACCTCTCCAAAGGATTTTTTCTCTGTTCTCTTACATGTAACCTCTTGCAAGAATCAAGCACTGGCCAATATAGAAGTGAAAAGTATGGAAGGCTTAAATGAGCTCATGAGCATCCATCTCCTTGACTGTAGCACAGTGATTTCTCATGCATAGTCTTATGATAACTTACTAATTCCTTTACACACTCTTATTGCTAACTGCTATAATTTACCACAGCAGCTCATTGCAGACTCACTGAGCATTTATTAACACAATCGGGACCACATCACCAACAAGTTTATCCAAATGATATGCAAACACCTTTACTTGTCTTCCAAAGCCCTCCATGACCTGCTTCCCACTGACATTTCCCATCACCTATCTCCCATACATCTCTCTTTCCCTCTAAGTGACCATGTTCCAGCTACCGTACAATATACTCATTTCTTTTTGTAGTCTACCCAGCTACATGTAGGAACACAGCATCTTCCTACTTCTTCCCAGGACACTTTATTCTCTTTGCTATATACTATATACATGGCCAGGTCATGCCTGTCACTAAAATCTCAGTATGAATGTCACTTTGTCACAGAAGATCTCCTTGGCACCTTGAACATAAAAGCTGACCAAATCATCTTTCTCATATCATTTTAAATTTCTCATATCATTTAAATTTATATATTCTCTCTCTCTTTCTGTCTCTCTCTGTGTATATGTGTGTGAGAGAGATGAATGACTGTACACATGTACATCATGACTCAAATGTGGAGGACAGGAGAAAACGTATGGATCCCAAGGAATAAATACGGCAAGTGCTTTTGCCAGTTGACCCACCACACTGGCCCATTTAACCATAATTCAATTCTCTTCAAAGTTCTGAACATTATTGGGTTTTGTTCTTGTTTATGAGTTTGTTTTTGTTTGTTGTTTATGAATGATGCTTCTCTCTGACAAGAGTAAAATCCAAAGTCATGAGCAAATTTAAATTCAGTTCCAGGATGTGAAGGATCTTTCCCATCTTTCCATTCCCACACCCTCAGATAGATCTTAAAGTAGTATGGGGGGGGACATAGAGAAATAAAACACATATGACAAATGAACAAATATGTGCAAGAAATGTGAGAATGCCATAGTGAGGGAAATCCGTCAGTGACATGCCTCGTGGCCTTGCTGCCTTCAGTGCCTACCTTCCATCCTATTGCAGTGGCCCTCTACTTACACAGGCATGTGCTGAGAGCAGATAATAAATTCTGATTTTTGTACTTTTTTCTCAACACAGGGTTTCTGTGTATAGTTTTGGAGCCTTACTAGAACTCGCTCTGTAGTCTAGGCTGGCCTCGAACTCACAGAGATTCACCTGCCTCTGCCTCCCAAGTGCTGGGAATAAAGGCGTATTCCACCACTGCCCAGCACTTCTTGTAGGTTTAATTTATATTTTCCCATTAAGAATAACTATTTTGTTCCATTTCTAAGGACTAATATATTTTACTATGAATTCTGACTGCATTTTTTACCATTATTACTTTGTTTCAATTTGCAATGTTACAGGGTTAACTATATGTAATATGTATTATTACAGATGTCTTCTGCAGTTTATAACTTGCTTTTGCATTATGTTGGGGGTAAATCTGTCATGTTGGATAAGTTCACCTATGTACCCATTCTTATTATGCTGGGAGCTAAACATGTGTAGAAAGAAGCAATGAGGCCAGCAGCTTCTGCTTCAACCTAATGGTTAGAGAGAGATGTGTCCTTGGTGCATCCTTGTAATCTGCTACCACATTTAACCCTTCCTAAGACTCACCATTTTCTACTTTTCAACATCTTTGAAAGAAAAATGGAAGTTTCAATATGTGGAAATGTCATTAAAACACGAGCTGTGATATTAAAACTTGTCCCTATTCCTGGGTCTCAGCTCCACAGTTAAGCAATTCTTCCACTGCCCAGTCAAGATACCCTGGGAGAATCATTTGAACGAGGATACTGGGTCCTGCTTCTGGCTTGAAAACCTTTCATTAACACTTTCTGAAAGAAAAACACCAGCTTTAAAATTGCAGAAAGGGTGTCTATGTTCACACTCTGTAATCCTCATCTTATGCTCTAATTGTTTCCATGGAAATCGTAACAAAATAGTTTGAATAAGTAACATATTCACATAGCTAAAAAATAAAAAGTAAAAACAGCTCTAAAGTCTGCAGTTAGTCTCCCTTGCATGTCTGTCCCGCTGTGTACATTTCATTGCACAGATGTATCATGGTTTATGTTACTGGCCCTTAGATGAAAAGACTTTGAGTGATTTAAGTAAATTGTTGTCTGAAAGCATGAAGTAACTTCGTGTGTGTGTGTGGGGGGGGTGTGTGTGCAAGAAAAATCCTTACAAATAAAGATCCTGATCAAAAGAAATATTAGATGTGAGTGAAGCTATGTCCTCTTAAATACCAGCTTAACAAGAGATCTTCAGAATTGACCTTTGTTGTAAGTTAGATCTTTGAAGATATAATGAAGGTAAGGCCATATGAGCTTAAGTTGGTCCTCATTCAGTGACTGGTATCCTCATAAAAAAAGGGAAATTTGGGTAGCAGCATACAGGGAAGAATGCCATGTGAAAACAGAGGCAGAAGGTGGAATGCCATGGATTCCTAGCTACTGTGAAACGCTATCAACAAGGGCAGATTTCTTCCACAGAGCCTGCACAATGACGCTGAGGATTCTTTGATTTGGAGTCGGCCATCTCTATGATGTAAGGAAAGAATTTTGGTTGTTTTAAGCTGTTACACTGCGATGCTTTGTTGGGACGGTACATTTGTGATTTGATTCCTGGGTGGGCCTTTTGGTGTGCTACTGTCTGATCAGCAGAGCGTGGCCGTGAGTGCCATCTTACTCTCCTGGGCAGAGGCTATCATTACACTTTTGTATCGCTGCCCACCCGACAATGAAGAATAAACGGTGCCTCCTGTAGTTCAAAATGTTATTTTCCTTTCACAAGTAAGTGCCTTGACTTATTTAGGGCTGCAAGCATCCCCCCACCATGATTTCTGTTTATGTCTTTTGTTATTTTTGTTCAATTATTGTCATTTAGTATCACTTCATAATATTATTGGAAAATTGTTTCTATATAGTATGACTTACTGCAACTGTCTTCTTTGGGTCATCATTTGTCTTTTGAAACACTCATTTGCTAAACTGTTTTTTAGATTAATTTATCACTCTTTTGTGGGATGTCAGAAATTTGAATAACAGAAAAGTTGCCAGGGAGTTGAGAAAGCAATGCCTCTTCTCTCCTTTCTTCATCAAGAAACTCATTGGAAATCTTGAAAGATTAAAGTCAGATCCAACTTTATCTGTTTCCAGATGGTACAAAGTTGATTTCAACACCACTTATTCTTGAAATGTTACCTTTATGATATACTGAGTTCTCGTATATATTTGGTTCTATTTCTGGAAATTCTATTCTATTACATTGGCCTGCCTTTCTATCCATGTGCCAATAAAAGCTGGTCTTGATTTTCATAGTTCTATAAGATGTTTCAGTAAATGGGTAGGTGGGTCAGTTTTATCCCTACTTCCTCTGATAAAATCATTCCACCATAACCCCAGCCCCAGTGTAATATTTTATCTCATGTATGTCATGCACGCTGGTAAATGACAGTGTGACACGGAAGTAGAGCTTTCTATGTTTTGTGTGTGTGTGTGTGTGTGTGTGTGTGTGATCTTTCACACTGCTTCAGTAGGTAGAAGGTAGTATCTCCCTATTTATGAGAGATAGAGGTGTTGTGTAATTGACCAGCACCCAACATGTCAAAGATACACTATTATAAGCAGCATAATAAGAAAGTACTATGGTTTCAGCCTAGGCTGAGGACGAGCCCAGTTTACAGTGCGTGCACCCTACACTCTGCCTCCAGCAGAATCTCAGGAAGACTGCAGACCTAATCATTCCATCCTCTGATGCGAAGCCCGGGGAGGTTTAATATGCACACATCACAGGTTCCAAATTTTGCTATTGAAATTCCATCTTCTACAAAAAGCCTAGCTGCCTCTCCAACTTGAAATGTGTTCTAGGATGTGAGGGAAAAAAAAAAAAAACCCAAAACCTCTATTGAAACCTGTAAAGCGTCTTTGAAAATGCCAGCTTAACCCACACACTCAATTCTCTTCATGAATTCCATTTGTATCATTTGGTTGAAGAGATTGCTCCCTGAGCTCTGACACAGGCCAGTGCTGGGGTCTAACACATGCTCCACAGTTTCAGGGGAAAATATGCAGAAAAAAAACATGTCATTGGTGTCATTTGTTAGGTTTCTTGGGCTTTGCCTGACTCGCAATCTCTGTGTGCCTTTCTCCAGAGCAGAACCCCTGACTACCAGAGCCCTGGCCCTTGGTCCCTCTCCAGAATTAGATTAAGGAGCTCCCTCCTCCACCCAAAGGAATGAGCTGAGCGCTCTTGGTGGGGGCCAGAACTCGCTTCTGGCTGAGCGTGTGCCTGGGAAGTGTGTCCCAGTTCTCATAAACAGACCCCTGCAGTTTTTTTTCTGAGTACAATTCTCCATACTGTGTGCGTTGATCCTTCATGGAAACCAAGTTCTTGATGCCTGAGTCCCAGGCTGCCTTTTTGTTTAGTTTGCTCAGTCCTTCAGACAATAGCATCTTTCACCTGTGTATGCCGATCTAGCCCACTCCAAACCCAGACTTTCTCAACATAGGCTTTACTAAAATGTGGGTATGAAAACTCTGTCATGGGGCTTTCCCTGCCATTGCAGGATTCATAGCAGCACCCCCTCTTCTACTCATTGAGCAGTACTGGCATCTCTATTTCAGTCATTACAAAACACAGAGTCCCCAGACAGTACCAGCATTACTTGGGGAGATGACAAAATGCTACTGGTTCATAAACTGTATTTTAATTCACTCCAAAGGTCCAACACACTGTTTTTGCTTTCCAGTGTAGTTGCCAGTGCTGCCAGGAAGCTTTACTAATCTCAGTGATGTCCAATTGAAGTGTAAGGTGAATTTCAAATGGGAGACAGAACATTTAATTAAAAATTTTCTAATAGGTACATAAGCAAAGTAAAAAGCCACAGGTGAATTCAGACTTAAGGCTATATTTTAGATATATTTAGATGTCTTACTTTATCTGTGTTTGTATCTTTTACAGCTAATATATACATTTAACAGCATGCCTCAGTTTGCAGTAGCTACTTTTTAAATGCTCAGTATCCATAATCCAGAAGTGGTCAATATCTATGATATTGTAATGATCTAGAGTTCTAAAATACTCCTGTTTTCTGATTCTGAGAATCAGAATGCTATTGTAACAGAGGACAAACTATTACTCTAACTCTGATGTCATGAGCCTGAAGTAATTATTTACTCTCTTAGGTGCCTAGTTCTCATTTTTCTACTAGGGAAATAATAATAGGCACTCTTTAATGTATCGTATGAAACATACAAAACAGTATATGCAGTACAACACATACAGCAGGCATTTCATAGAGGAGGTGGTTTTGCCTTCTGTGTCTTTCCTACTATCAGAGAGAACTTCACTATTTAGACCCCTTAGGACTAGCTTGAAAAATCACACATGCCCCATCCATTATCACCATGCCCTGTGTCTAATTGAATACTCCACAGGACTGCAAAAGACTGTATCATCCCAGGGAATTCAAGTTCATCTCCACTTGGTCCTGTCTAGATACTGTTAATTAAGTCCTGATTAGTTGTGTCTAGGGAAACGACAATTAGTAAAACAAACACTGAGCCCTCTCAGGATCTTTTTCTTAATCTCAACTGAACTCTTCCTACCTTATTTGCAAGTCAAATAACAGAAGGTAGAAGGTAACATTCTGAATGCATTCTGCCCATCAAGAAGGTACACTCTCCTGCCTAGTTCATTAATCTATGGTAACATGTTGCCTGCAAATGTTGTTTGCTAAGCCAAATTTGAAATTTTGGCTAATGTTAAGTAGAAAACAAATGGCTATTAAAGATCCAATTTTTATAGGAGTACGTAGTAAACATAAAAGTAATATAGATATTGTCAAGAGGAAGAGAGTAGATAACATATGTATTGCATTTCCCTAAGTGCATGTTTAGCTCAGCACTCAAACTCAAGGATATTGTGGTTAACTGTGCATGTATGTGGTCTGATTCTTCATAGTTCTTCTACTGTAAGAGACTCCCTTCTCCTTGTCTACTCCATTTTAACTGATGTGAAAATGTACAGTGTAATACAAGGTGCTAATGAAAACTCTGGTATTGGGCCTGAGTTGTCTTCACGCTTCATAGATAGTAAGTCTTTTCTGGATAACCATGAGGTTATTAAGAGATTAGCTGAATTATTCAGGATTAGCTGAATCACATATTCACAGTGTCTCTAGTATAGCAGTGGAGATAGTCAGAGGACTAAAGGACAGTTTCTGCTCTCAAGGACTTCATGCTTAAGAAGGAACTAGCATGCAGGTTAACGATCACAAGATGGAATATTCTGAGGGAAATGTTGAAATATTCAGTATTCTCGGCGCTCAAACAAAGTATCAGTTTTCATCCCATCCATTTATTGAACAACTATGAACTACACAGGTATGGTACGGTGAGGAAAAGTGACATTAAAAATACATTCAAAGTTCAAAGGAAAGAGAGTTATATATTCTGGACTTCTTTCCTTGTAAAATTGTTTCTCTTCCAGGGAAGCAAACTAGTGAGACATCTTTTGATCTTTGTTATATCATAGAAGTGTTTCTGAGATTGTATTTTTCTCACTGCTACTTGCCTACTTGCCTTGATTCTGACTGTAAGTGTACATCATTAAAGTAGACAAGTTAAACAGAAGATACAAAAGCTTTCAAGATTATTTTCAACTATTATAGATATTGACTTCCTTGACCAAATTAATGAAGAAGGGCTTCTAGCTGATATATATATATATATATATATATATATATATATATATATATATATATATATATATATATATGATGACTCATTTTCAGTTAGTGTGTAGTACACTACAGTTAAGTCTGTGTCTGGTCTAAAATTGTTGTTTTTTTCCTTTATGCCAAACTAAAGTGTTTTCTCTTGCAAGGTCATAGAATCGCCACCATATATATCCATTATGACAATGTGCATAGTAGAAATATCAAGTTCTGTTTGCATATTTTTAAGAAAGAACTGCATTCCAGATAAAGTCTTTCCATATCCAGCATTTTCTCTTTGAATTGCTTTTAATGTAATTTTTTAGTTCAATAAAGCTGAAACATGTTTATACTAAGATTTTTCTCATTTTGTGGATAGGTCAGCAGAACACAAAAGACTAAGCGGTTTGACAGGGGTCATGCCGAATAGTATGTCTTCAAAGCCTGGACTCTATCTCCAGTTTCCTTAGTCTGTAAGCCAAAATACAACATTTCTACTTGGTTTTCCTAAAATATATTCAATTTTACTGTCCTTCTTTCTGTAACTTTCTAGCTTTCAAATACATCAACTTTATTCTAATTCACGTCTCAGCAAAAAACTTCACAGTTGTGGCTAATCAGTCATTACTGAACATTTATTAGGTGCAGAGTGATGACAAAATAGACAGCAAACTTAACTTGCTTTCCTCAGAAACTGCAAGTAGAAATATTGATGCTTAAGATCATTTTGATGCTGTATGAAATGGCTATAATAGTACAAAAATCTACTAGTTTTCCAACCAATGTAAGGATTATTAGTCAGAATGCACTGTGAAGGAATTCCATCTTTGACCCTACAGTTAGTGTGATTTTGCTTGAGGACAGAGAAGAATATCAAGATATCAGAGTAGCGTTTCCACAATTATTCTTACATATGTATAGTTTTCTAATACTAACAGAAGTGCCACCTTATTATGGGAAGAAAAGGATTTTTTTAAAGAAATGGTTCTTAGTTACATGGTTGTACATATGGAAAACAAATATCCTTGAACCTTATGTTGCACCACACCTAAGGAGAGTTGTTAGGAACCTTAGTCCTCAATGAAAAAGGCAAAGCTGTGGAGCTCCTAGCTGGCCCAGGAGAATGTGTTCGTTCCATTGTTATAGGCAGCAACTTTAAAGCCAGAATATTAAAGCGTTAACTACAAAATGATGGTTAAAATGATTTTTATTGAAGTCAAGAACTCTTCTCTGTCAAAAACGGCTTGAATAAAAAGAACAAGTAGACTATCAGAAACAGCAAATATGCTGCAACAGAACCGTTTGACAAAAGCCCTCTGAAATATGCAAATTAGTTTTAATGAATGAGGAAAACAAGCTAAAAATAAAATGGTCAAAAGACTGTAAGACAGTGCACATAGCTGGTAAGCATAGGGAAATGTGCTAGAAATAATGGGTGTGGTGGTATGTGTTTTTTTCTCCCAGCATTCAAGAGACTGAGGCAGTTCATTGTCAGCCTGGGCGACATAACAACATGCTATGTCCAAAAACAAAAAAATCAAACACCATGCAAAATTTGCTGAGTAGTACTGGTCATCAAGAAAATGCAAGTCAAAGCAAAATGGAGTGTCAAAGCAGTAAGTGTGATAGCATTACACCTTGATGAGAAAATAGGGCCACTGAAACACTGTGGGATGGTAGAGTAAATTAGTCTAGTTGCACTAGAGAACCCTTACAGTATTCACCTATTGACATATGTGTAGAAGGCCGCAGCCACATTCTCCATTATCAAGATGGCGCTGACATCCGGCTTCACCGCCAGGTGAACGCACATGTGCTCGGTAATTTCCCACTGAGTCCCCGCCTACTCCCGAGGCATCACCTGGGACTGGGAACAGCGGACCTATCCAAGAGTGACACGTCCATAGCAGGGTCTGTTTCCTATATAAGGGATGGGTTCCATCTTATCTGGGTCTCCGCCATGTTGGCTGATGCCCGCTCTCCCAAGGGGCATTAAAGCTTTACTGCAGAAGTATCCTATGTGTACCGCGTGGTTCTTGCTGGCGAGACGGTAGCGCGGGACACATATGTATACACATGTGTCAACAGACATGCAAAAATACATTCATGGTAGCTTATACTCACAATAGCCCAAGGTGTAAGCATTCTAAAAAAGGGCACTGAATAAATGAAATAGAATGTTCACGGGATGAAATGGCCCAAAGTAACAAAAATGATAGTGCTCCTGTAGAAGGACAATGGTACTTAGAAATGCACTATTAAAACAAATGATTCCAAACAGAAGTAATGCAATTTGTTTTATTGCATTTCCATAATTTTTTTAAAAATAGAGAAAACTGATTAATAGTAATAGAAGGCCCATGGGGTCTTCTTTGGGTAATTTCAGGGATCGTGAGAAATGAAAGGGAGTTCCAGAGAATGGGAGTGTAGGCAGTGTTTCCATCTTTCTCTCAGTGGTTACTATAGGCACGTGTTTTATATACACAGATAAAACTCACCAAATTATCTCCTTCAGATTAGTGGGTTACATTTTGTGTTGTACACTAGAGAGAATGATGAACCCTTAGAGATGTCCACATTCTCTCTTGGAACTTGGGAAGGGAAATTTTGCAGAGATAATTAAGTTCAAAGATATTTAAATAGGGAAATTATCCTGGACTCACCCCAATAATCAAACCACACTAGTCCTTATAAGAGGAAAAAAGTAAGAAATGATGAAAGAGAATTCAATCTAGCACTGTGGACTCTGAGCATGGAAAAAAGGAGGCCATAAGCCAAGGAACGTGGGCAGCTTACAAAGTGAGAAGGCCAAGGAAACAGATTCTCTCCTGGAACTTGGAACTTGTGGGCAATAGTGTACTCTGGAGACACTTTTATGTCCGGTCAGTGAGACTCATGACCTGTAGGACTAGAAAACAACACATTTCTGCATCTGAAAGGCAGTAAACTTGCATAATCTGTTGTAGAAACAATAGAAATCAATACATTCCCCAAAATTAGAAAAACAAAACCTTATACCTGGAGTGCCCATAAAACTCCATTCCTACAACTCAAGATAACTTGTAGCCCTATAAGATCACATAGGGATATCTCTAACCTCTTCATACAGTACAGATGCCTGGCACCAAGCACGTGTGCATTTTATATACTAGATGATGCACACGTGTTTAGTAAAATTGAGCCATTTGTGTGTGAGAGGTAGCGACTAGGACAGACACAATTGCACTAATGTGCTCTCTCAGCCCACTTAGCAGGCTTTCCCCTGCAAAGATGCATTAATGTGAGTGGCTCTGAATAATGAGACTGGGGTTGTTTAAAGCAGCAGGCTGGCATCAGATGAAACATTTCCATATCATTCTAGATTAAATAAAACATTTACCATTTCATGCTTTCTTTCCTGGTAATTTTGCCTTGTCCTTCACGTTGGTGATTTGTTCCACATGGCCACTCATTTGAGATAATAGCAGGCCAAGAGGCGTGACAAATAAGACAGGGCTGTACCTGATCACCAATATTCCATTATGCTCCCCAGAGCTGTGGGCTTGGTAAAACTGTCACTGTCTTAAAACAAAGGTATCGTGTTTGCGCTTACATATTAGGGATTCAGTGGCTGTGGCAGCCCTGATCAAATTATATAGCAAGTAGAGAGACATGGCTATAAAGAGAGGCTACATTCTAAATGAACTGCTTTGTGTGTGTGTGTCCAGTCAAACTGCAAAGATTTTTCAACACATACATGCACAGTACCATAATACAAACTGTGGGGTGTCATTAGAAAGAGAAGATGGATCCTAAGAGTAAAAGGTGTTGCAGGGAGGCTGTTTGTTTCCTGGCTGCCTGACAGCTCAGGCCTGAAATAACCACACAGAAACTGTATTAATTAAAGCACTGCTTGGCCCATTAGCTCTAACTTCTTAATGACTAACTCTTACATATTAATTTGACCCATTTTTATTAATCTGTGTATCTCTACATGGCAATGGCTTACCAGGTAAAGTTTCAGCGTCTGTCTCCAGCATGCCTTCTCTCTCCTCTGCCTCCTTTCTCCCAGCATTCAGTTTAGTTGTCCCCAACTATCTAAGTTCTACCCTATCAACAGGCCAAGGAAGTTTCTTTATTGTATTCACAGTATACAGAGGGGAATCCCACATCAAAAGGAGGCTCATGCAATGGATAAAATAAAACGTTTAAAATAAACAACCCATGAATGAGACCCAAACGTGATCTAAAATTTCAGAGGAGAGCAGCAGCATTTCACCAAGAAGGCTTTGGGGAGCTGGTACAGATAAAAGTAGCGGTGAAGTCTGAGCATCAAAGAAGGCATGTTGATGATGCCTGACACATCTAGGAACAATAGCTTTGCTTATATATAGCGATGTTCTCAGCTTCCAGCACTATTTTGCACTTCTGCACTTCTAGGGAATTGTGGGATAGTGCTCAGTACCTCTAACTTCCACCAATTTTTCTACTCACAGTCATATTTAAGGCAGCCATGTGTACTCTGAGGACAAACTCTCTCCAGTTGAGATCTACTGTTTGAGAGAAAAAGTTCATAAGCCGGGAGATATGGAAGTTACCTGCCGTGTCAACAAATTCAGAACTTTACTTCACACATGATGGGGAGCTGGTAAAATATTTGTCCTGCAAATAAAAGGCTGGAAATGTCTGTAAAAAGTTCATCTGACTGAAATATCAGAGAAACATGGAGAGGGGATTCTAAAGAAGGTGTGGAGGAACCATTCCAAAGGCATCACCCTAGTCCAAGCAGGTAAGGATGGGGTTTGTTGGCACAAGATTAGCGAACCCCTAGACCTGTGCATATTCTAACAATGCACAAATGCATGTATTTTACATTTAGGCCAGCATTTCCATGCTACGTTGTTTTTTTTTTTTTTCCATGAATACTCAGTACTCAGAGGTCCCTCCTTGGCTTTGGAAAATGAAGCATCAGCATTTTTTTGCACCTTCCCATGGGCTGCCTTGTAGATAGAGCAGCCATCAGTAATGCCCTAAATCATTCTGTAGCTTGGGGACTTTGTCTGGGCACACTCCCCAATCTGATGGTGAGGAAAAGCAGTGTGGCAGCCCAGGCTAAGCATGTGATCAAACCCCAGGGGCCACCCTCAACTCCACAGAGAAATTCATCAAAAATTTCTAAGGCTCCAAAGCTACCAGCCTAGGCAGCAAATACCTAGTTTTTTGCTTTCATTCCATACACTCTATAAATTTCAAATCTTTATCTTATGAAAAATATTTTGAAGGTTTTGTAGGTTTTTTCCACCTAGGATGAAGAAAGCAGGAAATGAAACATGTTGTGTGTTTCTAGTGGCAATTTTAAGGCCTCAGCAAACTGGGAAAGAATGCTAGAAAACTTGCCCTTGTGGTTGAACTCAATTGAATGCCACTGACTTAGTGACTTAAAGCTGCTGATTGACCTGAGCAGGGAGGTGTCCACATTAGGACACTGGACAAAGTTAGCAATGTGCTGTAAGGTGTAGGGCTGCTGTGACTGGCAGACCCAACAGCTGACACTTACCATGAGCTTATATTTGGGCTTCCCATTTCAGAGGGTTTAGGCCATCTCCGTCAGCTCTATGGTTTCTGGAGTTTGGGGGAAGCAGAGCAGCATGGAGGCAGGAGCACATGGCAAAGGCGACTTCATGGCAGAGAGAAAGCAGAAGAAGGCTACAGAGGGCCAAAGGACAAGGGGTACTCAAAGAACTGTCCACAGTGACATGCTTGCTAAACTTCCCAGAACCTCCTAAAATGTTGCCATCACTGGGTTCAAGCCCCAATCATGAACCTTTCCAGAAGATAGTTTATAAACAATTCGTGATGATCAGCAATCACATCTGAACAAAACAAAGCAACAATAAGCAAACAAACAAAACCTCCAAACCTATAATACTTAAATATTCATATATAGTTTCAATAAATACTTTTCACCTGGGCTGACAATGAAACCCCAATACCAGGCCTGAACAGCTCTCTTTTGATTCATCGGTCAGGGTTGTCGAAGGGACTCCCCAAACATACAGCCTATTGCTTTGCTTTTGGTTGTCACCTCCTCAAGGTGGAAAGTACTTCAGAACATGGCCCAGAGACCGCTAAGATGGGTCTGGTCTGAACACCTCATCCCTGAGGAAGCTTCGCAGAACTAGGACAACACCTCTGAGAGACAACAATGACTGAGTCATTTTTGCTATCATTCATAGCTTGGAGAATGAGATCAGAAACTGGTAACTGAGTTCAGATCCTGCCTTAACTTCTTTCTGGTGCATTTCTTCTCTATGCCTTGATCTCACTGCTTACAAAATGGCTCTTAAATAGTACCAACCTGATTAATAATGCTTCACATAAAATACATAAATACTCTAGCTAGCTGGAATTTATGTTAGATGCAAATTTATTATTAAGCTAGCACTTTAATATTTATCTTTAAAATTTTAATTGTTTAAAGTCTGACTACTAAAAAAAGATCCTCTAGAAAATTGTTGTACTGAGAAATCAACATTTAGCAGTTGTGGGTCTTATGATACTGATTGACAAAAAAAAAAAAAAAAAAAAAAAAAAAAAAAAAAAAAAAAAAAAAAAAAAAAAAAAAAAACCCAGAAAATTTCCCTAGTCATGAATCATCTGGGTAGCACAAAGAGATGAAATAGTGAGAATGTGGGCTGAACCTCGTCAGGGACACCGAT
The DNA here is from genome assembly GCF_982192425.1 of Myodes glareolus. Taxonomy (NCBI): domain Eukaryota; kingdom Metazoa; phylum Chordata; class Mammalia; order Rodentia; family Cricetidae; genus Myodes; species Myodes glareolus. The sequence goes on along the minus strand of NC_142031.1, from coordinate 80,769,160 downwards.
CCATTCTTGCCCGACCTCACGGCCTACCTGGCATAACGGAGAGCTAAAGAGAAGAGACTGCATCCTCCAGCGCAGCGTCTGGACCACAGAGAAGTCTCGAGTCCCATTTACTTGTTTCAAAAAAAGATACTTTGGCCCGTGCCACTGCATGAATCTTCCCTTATCCTAGACAACCTCAAAAACATGAAAAGTTCTCATTCTTTTTTTTTTTGTAATTTTATTAAATTATAAAAAGTTTCCATTTACGCCCCTCCTCCCAACACCCTCCCACTCCCCCCCTCCCTCTCCACCTCCCTCTTTGTCCCCTAGGGAAGTCAGGGTCTCCTGCCCTGTGGGAAGTCCAAGTTCCTCCCCCCTCACTCCAGGTCCAGGAAGGTGAGCATCCAAACAGACTGGATCCCAAAAATCCAGTATATGCAGAGGAAACCAGTCCCAGTGTCATTGTCAATGGCTTCTCGGAAAGACTGCAGGCCAGCCACATTCAGAAAATCCGGCCACATTCAGAGAATCTGGTTGGATCACATGCTCGTTCAGTCACGGTCCATCTGGCCTTGGTAAACTCTCATTAGATCCGACCCCTTGTATCAGTGGGTGATAGTATCCCTCGCAGTCCTTCGTCATTTTCTTCCTCCTTTTGCTCCTCGTTTGGATCTTGGGGGGCTCAGTTCGGTGCTCCAACGCGGGCCTCCATCTGTATCGTCATCCAACGCCAGATGAGGGATCTATGGTGATAAGCAAAATATTCATCAGTATGGTCACGGGCCAAGGCCGGTTCAGGCACCCCCTCCTCTGTCCAGAGAACAATCTGGGGATCTCTCCTTGGACCTGGGATCCCATATATAATCAAGTTTCCTGTAAACTCTAATATGACTCCCTTAGTTGAAATATATTCTTCCCTGATCCCACATTCATCCTTCATTCCTTCCCCCCATCCCGGTCAACCGAGCTTTCTCCATTCCTCCCCTACTCCCTTCTCTCTAACCCTCTCCCCTTCCAACAACCCTCCCACCACCCCCCCCCCCCATGCACCCAAGGTTACCTGGGACTCTTGACTATTTCCTACCTCCTGGCGGATAGGTAAATAATCTTCATCAGGTTCGTCTTCTTATTTAGCTTCTCTAGGATCACGAATAATAGGCTCAAAGACCTTTAATTATGGTTAGAATCCACTTATGAGTGAATACATACCGTGTTCCTCTTTTTGGGTCTGGCTTACCTCACTCAGTAAAGCGTTTTCTATGTCCATCCATTTGCATGCAAAATTCAAGATGTCATTATTTTTTACCGCTGAGTAAAACTCTAATGTGTATATGTTCCACACCTTTTTTAACCATTCTTCTATTGAGGGGCACCTAGGCTGTTTCCAGGTTCTGGCTATTACAAATAGTGCTGCTATGAACATAGTTGAACAAATGCTTTTGTAGTATGTTTGGGCATCTCTAGGGTATATTCCCAAGAGAGGAATTGCTGGGTCCTGAGGGAGGTTGACTCCCAGTTTCCTGAGAAACCGCCACACTGATTTCCAAAGTGGCTGCACAAGTTTGCATTCCCACCAACAATGGATGAGTGTTCCCCTCATTCCACATCCCCTCCAGCATAGGTTATCATTGGTGTTTTTAACTTTAGCTATTCTGACAGGTGTAAGATGGTATCTCAAAGTGGTTTTGATTTGCATTTCCCTGATCACTAAGGAGGTTGAGCATGACCTTAAGTGTCTTCTGGCCATTCGAAGTTCATCTGTTGTGAATTCTCTGTTCAGATCAGTACCCCATTTTTTAATTGGGTTAATTAGAGTTTTAGTGTCTAGTTTCTTGAGTTCTTTGTATATTCTGGAGATCAGACCTTTGTCTGATGAGGGGTTGGTGAAGATCTTCTCCCAGTCAGAAGGCAGCCTTTTTGTCTTACTGACAGTGTCCTTTGCTTTACAGAAGCTTCTCAGTTTCAGCAGGTCCCATTTATTCATTGTTTCTCTTATTGCCTGTGCTGCTGGGGTCCTACTTAGGAAGTGGCCTCCTGTGCCTATATCTTGTAGACTACTTCCCACTTTCTCTTCTATCAGGTTCAAAGTGGACAGATTGATGTTGATGTCTTTAATCCATTTGGACTTGAGTTTTGTGCATGGTGATAGATATGGATCTATTTTCATTCTTCTACAGGTTGACATCCAGTTATGCCAGCACCATTTGTTAAAGACGCTTTCCTTCTTCCATTGTATACCTTTAGCTCCCTTGTCAAAAATTAGGTGTTCGTAGGTTTGAGGGTTAGTATCTGGGTCTTCTATTCGATTCCATAGGTCGACTTCTCTGTTCTTATGCCAATACCAAGCTGTTTTCAATACTGTAGCTCTGTAATAGAGTTTGAAGTCAGGGATAGTAATGCCTCCAGAAGTTCCTTTATTGTATAAGATTGTTTTGGGTATCCTGGGTTTTTTGTTTTTCCATATAAACTTAATTATTGTTCTCTCAAGGTCTGTGAAGAAGTTTGATGGGATTTTGATGGGGATTGCATTGAATCTGTAGATTGCTTTTGGTAGAATTGCCATTTTTACTATGTTGATTCTCCCAATCCAAGAGCAGGGGAGGTCTTTCCATTTTCTGGTATCCTCCTCAATTTCTCTTTTCAAAGGCTTAAAGTTCTTGTCAAATAGGTCTTTCACATCCTTGGTTAGAGTAACCCCAAGATATTTTATGGTGTTTGTGGCTATCGTGAAAGGTGATGTTTCTCTGATTTCCCTCTCCGTTTCTTTATCCTTTGTGTATAGGAGTGCCACTGATTTTTTGGAGTTGATCTTGTATCCTGCCATGTTACTAAAGGTGTTTATCAGCTGTAGGAGTTCTTTGGTAGAGTTTTTGGGGTCGCTTATGTACACTATCATATCGTCTGCAAATAACGAAAGTTTCACTTCATCCTTTCCAATTCGAATCCCCTTGATCCCCTTATGTTGTCTTATTGCTATTGCTAGAACTTCAAGCACTATATTGAAGAGGTATGGAGAGAGTGGACAGCCTTGTCGTGTTCCTGATTTTAGTGGAAAGGCTTTGAGTTTCTCTCCATTCAATTTGATGTTAGCTGTCGGCTTGCTGTATATTGCTTTTATTATATTTAGGTATGATCCTTGTATCCCCAGTCTCTCCAACACCTTTATCATAAAAGGGTGTTGAATTTTGTCAAAAGCTTTTTCAGCATCCAATGAAATGATCATATGATTTTTTTTCTTTCCGTTTATTTATATGATGGATTACATTGATAGATTTGCGTATGTTGAACCATCCCTGCATCTCTGGGATGAAGCCTACTTGATCATAATGGATGATTTTTCTAATGTGTTCTTGGATTCGGTTTGCCAGTATTTTATTGAGAATTTTCGCATCGATGTTCATGAGTGAGATTGGCCTGTAATTCTCTTTCTTGGTTGTGTCTTTGTGTGGTTTTGGTATTAGGGTGACTGTAGCTTCATAAAAGGAGTTTGGCAGTGACTTTTCTTTTTCTATATTGTGGAATACATTAAGGATTATAGGTATTAGCTCTTCCTGGAAGTTCTGGTAGAATTCTGCATTGAAACCATCTGGTCCTGGGCTTTTTTTGGTAGGGAGATTTTTGATAACAACTTCTAGTTCTTCACGACTAACAGGTCTATTTAGATTGTTCACCTGGTCTTGGTTCAACTTTGGTATATGGTACTTATCTAAAAAAATGTCCATTTCTTTTACATTTTCCAACTTTGTGGCATATAAACTTTCGTAGTAAGATCTAATGATTCTCTGTATTTCCTCTGTGTCTGTGGTTATGTCCCCCTTTTCATTTCTGATCCTATTAATTTGCAAGTTCTCTCTCTGCCGTTTGATTAGTTTGGATAGGGGTTTGTCAATCTTGTTAATTTTCTCCAAGAACCAGCTTTTTGCTTCATTGATTCTTTGAATTGTTTTCTGTGTTTCTATTTTGTTGATTTCAGCCCTCAGTTTGATTATTTCCAGTCTTCTACTCCTCCTGGGTAAATCAGCTTCTTTTTTTTCTAGAGCTTTCAAGTGTGTTGTTAAGTCTCCAATGTGTGCTTTCTCTGTTTTCTTTAGGTGGGCACTTAGTGCTATGAACTTTCCTCTTAGCACTGCTTTCATTGTGTCCCATAGGTTTGAATACGTTGTGTCTTTGTTTTCATTATATTCAAGGAAGACTTTAATTTCTTTCTTTATTTCTTCCTTGACCCAGGGGTGATTTAGTAGTTGACTGTTCAACTTCCATGAGTTTGTTGGCTTCATGGGGGTACCATTGTTGTTGAATTCTAATTTTAATCCATGGTGATCTGACAAGACACAGGTGGTCACTAATATTTTTTTGTATCTGTGGAAGTTTGCTTTGTTACCAAGTATGTGGTCAATTTTCGAGAAGGTTCCATGAGCTGTAGAGAAGAAGGTATACTCTTTCCTATTTGGGTGGAGTGTTCTATAGATGTCTGTTAAGTCCATTTGATTCAGTACCTCCAGTAAATCTCTTATTTCTCTGTTAGGTTTCTGTCTGATTGACCTGTCCATTGGTGAGAGAGGAGTGTTGAAGTCTCCTACTATTAGTGTGTGTGGTTTGATGACTGCCTTGAGTTCTAGAAGAGTTTCTTTTACATATGTGGGTGCCTTTATATTAGGGGCATAGATATTCAAGATTGAGACTTCTTCCTGATGAATTGTTCCTGTTATGAGTATGAAATGTCCATCTCCATCTCTTCTGATTGATTTTAGTTTGAAGTCGATTTTGTTAGATATTAGAATGGCCACACCCGCTTGTTTCTTAGGTCCATTTGCTTGGAAAACCTTTTCCCAACCCTTTACTCTGAGTAGGTGTCTGTCTTTGTGGTTGAGGTGTGTTTCTTGTAGACAGCAGAATGTTGGATCCTGTTTTCGTATCCAATCTCTAAGTCTGTGCCTCTTTATATGTGAGTTGAGACCATTGATATTAAGTGATATTAATGACCAGTGATCGATGACTCCGGTCATTTTTTTGGGTAGTAGCGTGTATGTGTTTTCCTTCTTTGAGTTGTGCTTGTGGAGGGTCGCTAAATGTCTGAGTTAATGTAGGCAGTGTTGGGAATGTTGGATTCCTTGGGTTGTGATTTTCCTTCTAGTATTCTCTGTAAGGCTGGATTAGTAGCTACGTATTGTTTAAATTTGTTTTTATCCTGGAATATTTTGTTTTCTCCGTTGATAGTGAACAATAGCTTGGCTGGATAAAGTAGTCTGGGTTTGCATCCATTGTCTCTTAGTTTCTGCAGTACCTCTATCCAGGACCTTCTGGCTTTCATGGTTTCCATAGAGAAGTCTGGTGTAAGTCTGATAGGTTTACCTTTATAAGTTACTTGACCTTTTTCCTTTGCAGCTTTCAATATCCTTTCTTTAGTCTGAATGCTTTGTGTTTTGATTACTATATGACGAGGGGATGTTTTTTTCTGATCCAGTCTATTCGGTGTTCTGTATGCTTCTTGAACCTTCATAGGAATATCGTTCTTTAGGATGGGAAAGTTTTCTTCTATAATTTTGTTGAGTATATTTTCTGGACCTTTGAAATGCAATTCTTCTCCTTCTTCTACTCCTATTATTCTTAGATTTGGTTTTTTTATTGTGTCCCACAGTTCCTGAATGTTTTGTGATGAGAATTTGTTGGATTTGCTGTTTTCTTTGGACAGAGTGTTTAATTTCTCTATGGTGTCCTCAGAGTCTGAGATTCTTTCTTCTATCTCTTGTATTCTATTGGTTAAGCTTGTTTCTGAAGTCTCTGTTCGTTTACCCAGATTTTCCATAGCCAGCCGGCCCTCGGTTTGTGATTTCTTCATTGACTCCATTTCAGTTTTCAAATCTTGAACTGTTTCTATTACCTGTTTGATTGTTTTTTCTTCGTTTCCCAGAATTTCATTTACGGATTTACTCATTTCTTCAAACTTTTTGGTATATTTCTCTTCCATTTCTTTACTCATTTCCTCAATTTTTTTGTTATACTTATCTTCCATTTCTTTACGGCAGATTTTCACCTCCTGTTTAATTTCCTCTATTATTTTCATAAAGAAGCGCTTAGAGTCAATTTCTTCTATTTCTTCTGGCGTAGGGTGTTCAATTCTTCTAGTTTCGAGCTCCCTGGATTCTGGCGGTGTCATGTTGCCTTTCAGGTTGTTGGAGGAATTCTTGCATTGGCGCCTGCCCATCTCTTCCACTCTGGATGAAACTCCTCAGCACTTTCTGGAAAGAACTCCTCAGCACTCTCTGGGTAGGACTTCACAGCACTCTCTGGATAGAGCTCCTCAGCCCTCTCTGGGAAGAACTCTCTGGGAAGAACTGCTCAGCAGGGCAACAGGGCTAGCTGGTCTTCCCAGGACTCAGGAGACAAAGGGCCCGCCAAAAGTTCTCATTCTTATATGAGTGTAAAAATATTTCCATTTCAATGACAATCCCAACCAAATGCACGTCTCTCAATCAGCTTTACTTTTTCATTATGTACATAAAGTAAATGGGCTTGATTCAAGTGGACTGCAATGCTTGCTAGGGTAAAAAACAGGCAAAACAGCAGAGAATGAAGTCCTGACTTACACGTCTTGGGGAAGAGTCATATCCGCCTTATAGTGATTACACCTATGGCCCACAAAACTAATCTTTAATTGTCTATATAATGTAGACATATTGTCAGAATTTTTAAATCAATTTTATACAATCATGGTTTGGAGCCATCATTATTCCAATGAGATTCTTATCTGCAGCTGATGTGGAAGGAATTGTGACTAAAAATATCAGCTGCAGCACTTATTGAAAAATTTCTGCCTGCAGATTGTTATTTTTCTTATGCTTAAAAGCATGATGCCAGAAAGAAATGAATCCCATCTTACATCTGTCTCTTTATATGTGGGCTTTTAACTATTATAATTCTTAGGTCTAGGTTCACACATACCACCACCTTACTCCAAACAGAACACTGGGATTAATGGCATGATATTAAAAGCAGAAACCAAAAGCAATTGCTTTGGGAGACACTTAAGTACAGCAGTACCTAGCAGAAGAAAAGAGTTGATGCATAGCTGAAGTCTACCTTTGCATTAGTTACGAATATAATAATGTTGGAAAGTAATGGATCATTCTTCCATTTACTGGTACTCTGAAACCACGAATATCATTATGTGTTTAACCCTTGATACAGTGGGCTCATCTACTGAAACATTGAAAATCAATAGAAAATACAAGTCCAAGTGACTCTCTTTGATCCCCTACTAACTAGTAAGCTGCATTAAAATTGTGATTTCATTTTATCAACCTTCCTAGGAACTGCAACACTCAACCTATACCATGTCTTCAGTATACTCTTCTATGCTGTTCAGGCCCAAGGAAGATGATTTGTTCTCTGGATGTGCTTTCGGCAGTTGGAATGAGGCCAAAGATCAGGAAACCAAACTAGGAAATAGATTGCAATATGAGGAGACATAGGGGCTGTACAGGGAGCCCTGTTCTCACCATGCCCTTTCCTTTCTATTGTATCTGTTTAAATGGATCATCATCTGCCCAATAGCTACCGTAGAAAAGTGGGATATCCCAGCTAGTGCTATTCATGGGCAATAAGTTTCTATCAGAATAAAACCTGGAACAACAGGCATTTGTACCACCCCAGGACATACTTATCCTCCTTCCCAGTTCTTCCATTTATAAGCAGTAAAGTCAATTAAACATAAAGGATGTGAGGGCCAAAAAGAAAAGTATATCTTAGGGCTGAGATACATTGAAATTCCCTGGAGTCAGGAGATGTTCATAAGAAATGTGAAAGGGTTGTAAAAAATGTTAAATTACCATCTTAACTAATTTGCTTTAAAATGTACTGAAAGTACAGTGTCTCAGATGACATCAGAGGATAAGCCAAAAATTCTGTTCTAGGAATGGGAGTTCTTAGAAGGTGTTTTTAAGGGAAAAAACTCTATAACTTATACACTCTGTTGTATGTCTGTATTTATCTGTCTGTCTGTCTGTCTGTCTGTGTATATGTATGTCTATCTATAGTTATCTTCTAATCACATCACCATATAGAGATCCAGTTAGAGTCTATAGAAATTGCCCTAAGTCTGTTAAGCTGCATTCTCCTAACTGAGTCCCATAGCAGCTCTATTTAACACATTTTTCTTACATCATCTTCCAATCAAAGCATCTTTTAATCAAGAGTGTCAGGGTACCATTATTTTTCATCATCCCTAGCACCAAGTTGTAGAAACTAATAGCATTTGATTCACAGTTCAGTGTCTGCTTCCGCCATCTAGCTTCAACTTATGTAAAGGTTTATCAGCATGATAGGTAGAGAACACTCAAGCTTGGTTGCCTTTGTCCCAATTTGTTTGTTTGACCTACTTGCTCTGCTAGGGGAGATAAACAGTAGCAACCAGCTGCTTCAGACCTGACCATCCTGCTAGTAAAGGAGAGGTGTCACTCATGAGAAGCTAGCCACTGTGTTCACCTCCAGTTACAGAAGTGAGACACCAGAATATTTCCCAAGTGAGATAAATATAAATAAATAGTAAATATAATATATATTTTCTATACATAAATATTATATAATAAATATAATAAATAAGTATAATAAATAGTAAAGATTTGTCCTAAGAGTACAGAACAAAGAGAACATTTTAAAGCAGCGAGTGAAAAACAAGTTTATACCAATAAGAAAACCTTAAATTCAACAACTGACTTCTCATCAGGAACAATAGAGGGCAAAATATGGAAGGTGACTTGTTTAAATTCTTTTTTTTATTGATTTTATTGAGTTATACATTTTTCTCTGTTCCTCTCCTTGCCTCTTCCCTCCCCTTCAACCCTCTTCCATGGTTCGATTCTCCCAATTTACTCAGGGATCTTGTCTTTTTCTACTTCCCATGTAGGTTAGATCTAAGCAAGTCTGAGATTGTGGTTTGTAGGCTGGTTTTCTTTGCTTTATGTTTAAAAACCGCTTATGAGTGAGTACATATGATAATTGTCTTTCGAAATCAGGGTTACTTCACTCAATATGATGTTTTCTAGCTCCATCCATTTGCCTGCAAATTTCAAGATGTCGTTATTTTTTATGCTATGTAGTACTCCATTGTGTAAATGTACCACATTTTACTTATCCATTCTTTGGTCAAGGGGCATTTAGGCTGTTTCCAGGTTCTGACTATGACAAATTCTTTAAAAAAATAACTGACAACCTATTATCTTAATGATAGAAAATGTATCTTTTAAAATTGAAGACAAAATAGAGGTATATAAAGACTAGAAACACAAAAAGTTAGTTTGTTTCTGCAGACCCACTGTACAATAAATATTTTAATATGCTAAAGGAAGAAGCCTTGTCTAATGAAAATGAGTCCATATGTAGCTTAATCAGTGTTCTATTGCTGTAAAGAGACACAATGGCCATGGCAACTTTTACAAAAGAAAACATTTAATTGGTGTTTGCTTACAGTTTCAGAGCTTTAGTCCATTTATCATAATGGCAGGAGCCTGGTGGTGTTCAGGCAGACATGGTCCTGGAGAATTAGCGGAGAGCTCTACATCTGGATCTGTAGGCAGCAGAGAGAGACACTGGACCTGGTTTGGGCTTTTGAAACCTCAAAGCCTGCCTCAGTAACACTTCCTCCAGAAAGGACACATCTACTCCATCACGGCCACACCTCTTTCTCAAGTAGTGCTACTCTCTAACAACTAAATACTCAAATATATGAGCTTCTAGGGGCTAATCTTATTCAAACCCCACAGTGTGGATATTCAAAACCAAATGAAAAAACAGAGCACTGGCAATGATAATTATATAATTCCGAAACACAAATTAGCATATACATTTCATTTTCTCTTGGGTGATTTTAAACAATTTTATAAAACACTGTGTATAATCAGCTCTTTTGGACAATGTCATAGAGAAATTAAGAACATTTGTTTTACTTGCACCACAGAAAGGAGAATTAGATATGTTTGGGAAGACAAATGATCTGAAAGGTAACATGAATCCACAGGAACAAAGACTGAGACTCAGACAAGGTCACAGGATTAATAAAGCAAACTCTGTAGCTGTGTCCTTGTTTTCCTTCCTCATTGCTGCTTCTTAAATAGCCATAAGATTATATAGAGTAATTATCATAGTATACTTGGGTATTTGTAACTTACGTAGATGTAATAATTTAAAAAAAATAGCACAAAGAAAATGAGCAATCAGAGCAGAACTGTGCAGCAGTAAGATTTCTGCATTCTCTCATGTGGATTTGTGTCATGTATGCAGAGCTGTGCAGGGGTAATATTTCTGCATCGTATGTGGATTCATGTTGTATGTGAAGAGCTGTGCAGGAGTAAGATTTCTGTATCTCGTGTGGATTCATGTCTATGTGCTTTGCCTGCGTGCAGACTTGGGGAATCTTAGTTTTCCTCCTGACTGAGTTAAAAAGTAATGGTGTCCAATATTTCTAAATTGTGGGTTGCAAATCAATGACTGAATTATATGGTATATTTTTAATAGATGAAAAATATTGCACTATGTTAAATATAACAGTATGTGTTTAACACTATATTTAATATAACACTTAGTATGATTGCACACTCATGAGGCAGAAGAAGGAGAAATGTTTATTTCAATGGCACCTTGGGATGTAGATTGGGGCCTTGTATCAAAAATAATCAAATAAGATAGTAGTTAAGTAATAGTATGAGATACATTTACAAAGGGTAGATATCAAAGAATAAAAAATATAAGGTAAATCCCAACAAAATGATTCTGACAATATTAAGGTGATATATGTTGTATACATACATAACAACATGTATCTACTCTCACATGCTCAGAAAGAGCAATGGAGTGATAAATCAAAGTCATACTTATGTAGAATGGTGTAGGCTCAAATCCGATAAAATGATAATTGTTAAATGCATCAGAGGTAGATTCACTAGGAACTACAGCTACAGGCAGTGACACACATCTACAATATACCGGCTAGGCTTAGCAAAAGAAAATATAGCCGAGCAAATAGAACTTGGATCATTAAAATGACAGATACTTTAAATATACAAATAAATACAGAATTTCAAATTAATAAATACAGAAAAAATCACTCTGATACATTATAAATTTATACACATTTGTACATATTAATCATGCTGACAGAAACTGCTGTTATATTAGGACATTTACTAAAACTCTAAAAGAAATATGAGTTAAATATTAAAATAATCAATTTCTAGATCTTATACTAGACAGAAATTTCAATTCTGCATAAATCAATAACTACATAAATAAACCAATGAGAAGGCCAGTCAGTGGTCTGAGCTGTGCATAGAACTGATGTAGTATGTCTATAGGTAAGAATTACAGGTTATCATAATGTCTAGATTCAAGGTGCAAATACAGCATAAAGTTTAACTTTATTTCTATATGTAAGCCTTGGGTATCAAGGAAGATAACAAAAAAGCAAATGCCAAGAATCTACCTCCCAGAGACTCACAGCAGAGTAATGGGCTGAGCTCCCAAAGTACAGGTGAACAGTGGGAAGAGTGAGAACATGAGCAAGGAGGTCAAGCCCATGATGTATTCACCCACTGAAACAGTTGACCTGAGCTAGCTCAGCAACTTTAGTCAGACAGGGAAGAAACCAGCATAGGACAAAACTAGACCCTCTGAATATGGGTTCCAGTTGTATAGCTAGGGCAGCCTGCAGGGCCAGTGGTAGTGACACCAGGTTTATTCCTACTGCTTGTACTGACTTTGGGGGAACCCATTTCCTTTGAATGGATACCTGGCTCAGCCTAGCTATCATAGGGAGGGTCTTGAAACTTCCTCAAAGCAATGTGCCTTACCCTCTTTGAGGAGTGAATGGGAGCAGGAGAGGAAGTGGGAACTGGAATTGGTATGTAAAATGAAAAAAGATAGTTTATTGTCTTTTTTAAAAAAATAAAATATAAAATACAATTTGCATATTTTGAAAGATGTGCAGTTTCTATAGCTTTCATTAATTAGTCTAAATGTATAATGTTTTAATCATGAAAGCAAACAATAAATACATTTTGTTGTATTTCAAAAACAACTGCATCCCTAACAAGACTAAGATCCCCACTTTGCTAGAAAACATTTGAAATAATCTTCCTGAATCTCCATATTTGTTTGAAGGTTTGTATCGTCCAGGATAAGTCTTATATATTAAACTATGGTTAATTTAGATCAATTTCAGCTCTTAAGGATTGTGGACACCATCTTATTCTCCAGCTCTGTTAGATACCTATGCTTGAATTCCTTGAACAGTTATTGAACAGTTTGTTTGAACTGGGGAGGGCAGTAAGAACCATGCCTTCCAAATATCTAAAGTATCTGATGTAAAATATCTTTGCGTAAAACTTCTACACAAAAGCAATATACTAAAAATACAAAATTAAATGTAATCTGTGAAAAAACAATTATTTATGCTCAAACAAAATATATGCAATCAGTAACAAACTATAAAATTTAATAGAAATACTTAATCATGAAGAGTTAAATCTAAATAATTTTATGATTGTGTTGCATAAAATTCTCAAGTATATATAATCCCTTTTAAATGATGAACAAAAAGGCAATCTAGACAACTGAAAAAAGTCAATCCAGCAACCAAAATGAAGACAAATTTTATACCTGTGGAAAGAAACTAAATGTAAACTGGAGGGTGGTGGCCTTTAATCCCAGCTCTTGGGAGGCAGAAGCAGGTGGTTCTCTTTGAGTTCGAGGCAACCTGGTCTACAATAACTAGTTACAGGACAGGCTTCAAAGCTACAGAGATACCCTGTCTTGAAAACGCGATAAATAAATAAATAAATAAATAAATAAATACAAATAAATAAATAAATACAAATAAATATAATACTGTTTGCCCCAAAGGTAATCTGTTGTGGACATCACCATCAAGGTAGAGTCAGCACAGATGCAGGAATGGCTTGAACCAGCAAATGTGCTGACACCATTTTCCCTGTAAGAGATAACTATGACAGCTTATAAACCTTGAACATGTTGTTATTATTCACACTACAAGCATTTAGAAAACTAGAAATAGAAGGAAGTTTTCTTGTTTTGATAAAGGTCATGCAACAAAAGTCTACAGCAAATACCACACTTAATTTAACAAAGAAACTTTTGACAACTTCCCTTCAAGCTCAGGAATATTACTGTCAGGCTTGCTGCAATTGTTAATAATTAATAGAGTTCTCACTACTCTTCTCTCTGTGTGTGTATGTGTACACATAGACACACATGTAACATGAGGGCCTGCTTGTTGGGGTTTCTATCCTGTCCAATTCCTACAGTTGTTAGGTCCCCCCAAAAATTACACAGAGGTCTACATAAGTTATAAACTGATTGGCCCACTAGCTCAGGCTTCTTATTAGCCCTTGCAGCTTATATTAACTTATTATTCTTATCTATGTTAGCTACATGGCTCAGTACCTCTTTCAGGGAGACCAGTCACATCCTGCCTCTTCCGTGTCTGGGCAGAATTGGAGGGAGAGAGTTTCCTTCTTCCCAGAATTCTCCTGTTCTCATTGCCCCATCTCTACTTCTTATCTTGTTGTCCCGCCTATACTTCCTGCCTGGCTACTGGCCAATCAGCGTTTATTTAAAACATAATTGACAGAATACAGAATTTTCACACACTACACACACACACACACACACACACACACACACGAAACCTTCCTCACTCTATGTCACTCTCTTCCTGGATTATCAGTTTTCTGCTTACTGAACAAGGTAGTTTGTGACAGTCTGGCTGTTTTGTCCCAAACTGATCAACTAATGCATAGTGATTAGTTTTCCAACTCCCTGTTGAGATTGATGAGACTTTGTTGGATCTGTACTGCAGGGTAACCACCCCCTACTGATCCTTCTTTGCTTTTCTTAGAGCTGATCCTCTAACAGACAATTTAAACTTCTACTTCTATTCCAGAATGTCCTGTGAATGAGCCCAAACTAACATATACTGGAGCAATGATAAGATCCTAGTCACAGGACATAATAGAATCAGAAGGAACACTCTGAAAAGTTGCTGTGTCATAGGTTTTAAAATTAATTTTATGATTATTCTAGACTAGCAAATCATAGATCCAATTTCTTAGCAATATCTAAGAGGGCTTCATAGCATACAAAAAGCATATATTTGAAAGAATTAAAATCTGTCAGTAAGCTGAAATTCCCCTGATGCATCAACAAATTTGTTAGCAGTGCAAATAATGCAATTAAAAAGCAAAGAAGAAAATAGTTGCTGAAAATTAGAGACTTTTAACATAAATATCATCAACTTCACTTTTAGTAGTAAAAAAGGAGGGAAGTTTTTACAAAAATGGATGAAGTGCTGAGTGTAATGGCACACACCTGTCATCCCAATACTAGGGAGACAGAGGCAGGAATATCAGGAGGATGATCAGGGCTCCACAGGCATTTTTGTCTACACAGTAAGTTCTTGACCAGTCTTAACCAAACAAAACAAAGTGAAAGCTACTTGATACTAGATATAAACACGTATCATAAAGTCACAGTCATAAGAAAATCTATGTTCCAATAACATAAGAACCCAATGACAGATAATGGAATAAAATAGACACAGAAAGCCTAGGATAGACTGTATGAAGGGAAACTATTTTATGGAATGGTGGTGTCTCACACTGGTCGAGTAAATAATGAAATTTCTTTGCAGCAATGGTATCAGAAAAATAGGAACATGGTATTGAAAATCATAAAACCTCAATTTTACCTCTATCTCATTTCTGAATTCCAGATGGATTGGAAGCCCGGATGCTTATTTCTAAAGTGAAAAAGCACAAATACAGAAAAACACATATTAGTTTGAGGTGATGGAAAAGTTCTAACTCCCCTCCTGGGAGAAAAAAAAAAAAACTTTCAAAAAGAAAAGCTGAGCCTTTGCCCACATCAAATTTTATTAGTCTCTTTATTTCATTGACAAGGTTATCAGCTTTGTGAGAGGTATGAAGATGATATTTGTTCCATTTAACAGGCAACACTTGGTATCTTGAATAGCTAAATAATATAAATAAGTAACTGGCTGGAAGCCTAGTAGAGATCTGGAGAAAGCATCAGAGCAAGAAAATCCTTGGAAGAGACAGATAACTAATAACAAGAAAAGTATTGATAGCAATCATCATAATAGGAAGAGTTAATTCTATTTTCACAATAAATTTTTACATATGTGTATTTACAAATTTTACATGACAGTTCTCTGTAATAGGTATTATTAATTATATATATATATACTTGCCTTCATTAATGTTCTCAGCAGCACAAAGGAACCAATCACAAGACACTTGCAATGATCATATTAGAAAACAATATGAAAGTTGGGGAATATAGAATCTTGCAGAAAAAAGAGAAAATAGGCATGTTCTTGTATTTTTATGGCAATGTTGGTTGTAGGATCTATTCTAGAGACAAGTGAATCAGTGCTGAACAAAAATAAATATGAATACATGTATACCCCTGCATGGGGGTGCCACTGTCCTTGCATTTATATGCCAGCTCACCATGAAATGTTTGCATAAAACCCATCTCTAAATTATTGAAGGTAAAATAAATAGAATACTATCAAGTAATATAGAATATGGTAAGGCAGTATAATGTGGGGACATGGTACATCACTAAACAACAAAGCAATGAAATGTTTATACAAAGCCATGAATTAATGCTGGAAAATGAATGATATAAATATCCAGTACCTTTCATCACAACTATTAAGTACACATAGAACTTTAAGCTTCCGCATGTGTCTGTATCCAAAAAAATGGATCTCATTAATGGAGAGGAAGAGAAAGAGGGAAAAGCAGAGATAGAGAGAGAGGGGGAGGGAGTGAGGGAGGAAGGGGGAGGGAAGGGAAGGAGGTGAGAGGCAGTGGGAAGCTGGAAGTGAACATTGTGCAGTTATGTTGATACTACAAATAATTTAATCTTTATAAATTTCAGGTTGTAAAGGAAAGAGAGTAAAGAAAAAATGATTAAAAGGACGAAAGAAAGTAGGGGAAGGGAAGGAAAGAAATAGTACCACAAACTACTTAATAAGAAAGTATTGGATCATATACCTGGAAGGCTGAATCTGGTGACTCTATCATGCTTCTCTTGGTATCTCAGAGTCTTGGGGAATGCCTCACTTTCCCGCATTTAACCATGAACTGAGAAATGCAAATGTACCATCTCCAGCCTCACTTTACCAAGAAGAGATGAGAGTTTTGATAACTTAGAAGAAGAATTTCCTTTAAAAACATACTACCGATGAACTAAAGCAATGACCACCATGACATGATATTCATAAAGGTGTAATATTGGCACACATACCTTGGCTATAACCAACAGCTCTCTAATTGAATTTTAGATCCTCTCAACAAGAGAACATCATGCCTGATGCTAGATACTTACATCTAGTACATGGCTTCCTAAACAAGACCTGAACAAAGATAATATCGGTAAACATGCTAACATGGAAGGAAAGGATCCTATGTGATTTCAACATTACACCAAGAATTATAGGCCACGAAAGAATGCTAATAGTATGAAAAATAGTCTGCCCAGGGAAGAGTCCCCATTGGTTATTTAATACCAAGTGGTCAACCTTAAAATCTTATACTTACTAGTTAAATTGCACAGCCAGAATACAATTTTTCTATCTATCTATCTATCTATCTATCTATCTATCTATCTATCTATCTATCTATCTTTCTTTCTTTCTTTCCTAAATACATATTATTCATACATACATACATATATATATATAATGTAACAATTAAAATAATAAAGGTCATAAATTTGAGATAGAGCAGGGAATTACAAGCAAAAGGTTGGAGAGTGAACAGGGAAGAGGGTGATGCAATCATATATTAATTAAAAAGTTCTTTAAATACTAAAAATATACAACAAATGTCAGCCTTGAGGTCATTGATTCTAATTTGGTCTCAGGTCTTCTCCTGATGATGTGGGATTCCCCTTTGCATGCTATGAATATGTGTTATTACTACTGATTATTAAAAATGCAGTTTCAGCCAATGACTTAGTAAGGTAAATCAAGGCTAGAAATCTGAACAGAAACATAGACAGAGAGTAGGCAGAGTCAGAGAGTTGCCATGTAGCGGCTAAAAGAGTAACATGTCAGCACTAGTAAGACACAGTCTAATGGCAATACACAGACTAATAGAAATGGGTTAATTTAAGATGTAAGAGTTAGCTAGAAATATGCTTAAGCTATTGGTCAAGCAGTGTTGTTATTAATATAGTTTCTGTGTTAACATTTGAGTCTGGGTGGCCAGGAAACAAACAATCTCTGCATATTTCCCGAGTTATTGAATCAGTGGCAAGGGGACCCAGTTCATTCTACCTAGAGGATTCCATCCCACTAATGAAGTTGGAAGTAGGGGTGACTGACTTCCCCTAAAGTAGAAGCTCTCAATCTGAACCAGTTTTGTCTTCCAGGGAACAAAGGCAGTGTCTAGAGACATTTCCCCCTTCATTCTCTTATGTCTCAATGAGAGGACAATTTCTGTTGGCATCTAGAAGAGGTTAGGAAACCAAGATGTATTCCTGAATATTTTACCATGCACAGAACCCGATCCATCCACCCAACAAATACTACCTATTCAAAAATGTCAACATTTCTCCTCTAAGGCCTTATATGTTATTAGAGAGTATAAGTAGTACATATACAAGAAGAAGGGATATTAATTTCTTGTATATTGAATACTACAAAATCTCAAATACAGGAGAAAGAAGACAATGTGTCCAAGTGATGTTTCTTTAAGCAGTGGGGATTGGAGATAGATTAATGTTTTCTATAGGAACAGCTATATAAAGCATTTTAGATATGCTAAGTCCAGAGTCTGGAATTCTAGTGACTTCAATTTGTTATGTAAATTAGTGAATATTTAATACTTTGAAAGTATCTTAAATACAGAGTCAGTATCTAGAAATTAGATACCTGTTTTCCAATAAAATAACTCAAATATTTTTTTTTATTTTTTTAAAGTTTATTAAATTATGAAAGTTTTCATTTCCGCCCCTCCTCTCAACACCCTCCCACTCCCCCCTCCCCCTCCTCCTCCCTCTTCATCCCTAAGAGCAGTCCAGCCCTGTGGGAAGTTTCAGTTCCTCCCCACTCCTTCCAGGTCCCTGAAGGTGAGTATCCGAACAGACTGGATCCCAAAAATCCAGCATATGCAGAGGAAACAAGTCCCAGTGTCATTGTCAGTGGCTTTTCAGAAAGGCTCCGGACCAGCCACATTCAGAGATCTGGCCACATTCAGAAAATCTGGTTGGATCACATGCTCGTTCAGTCCCAGTCCAACTGGCCTTGGTGAACTCTCATTAGATCAGTCCCCTTGTATCAGTGGGTGATTGCACCCCTCGCGGTCCTGAGTTTTTTTCATGTTCTTCCTTTTTCTGCCCCTCATTTGGACCATGGGGGGCTCAGTCCGGTGCTCCAATGTGGGTCTCCATCCGTATCGCCATCCATCGTCAGATGAAGGATCTATGGTGATAAGCAAAATCTTCATCAGTATGGTTATAGGCCAAGGCCGGTTCAGGCACCTTCTCCTCTGTCTAGAGAACAGTCTGGGGATCTCTCCTTGGACCTGGGATCCCATTTATAATCAAGTCTCCTGTAAACCCTAAAATGACTCCCTTAGTTGAGATATATTCTTCCCTAATCTCATATCCATCCTTCCTCCCTCCCCCCATCCCAGTCCACCTAGCTTTCCCCATTCCTCCACTACTCCCTTCTCTCTAACCCTCTCCCCTTCCAACAACCCTCCCACCCCCCCATGCACCCGAGGTTACCTGGGACTCTTGTCTATTTCCAATCTCCAGGCAGATAGCTACATGATTTTCAACAGGTTCACCTTCTTATTTAGCTTCTCTAGGATCACGAATAATAGGCTCAAAGACCTTTAATTATGGTTAGAAACCACATATGAGTGAATACATACCATATTCCTCTTTTTGGGTCTGGCTTACCTCACTCAGTAAGGCGTTTTCTATTTCCATCCATTTGCATGCAAAATTCAAGATGTCATTGTTTTTTACCGCTGAGTAGAACTCTAATGTGTATATGTTCCACACCTTTATTAACCATTCTTCTATTGAGGGGCACCTAGGTTGTTTCCAGGTTCTGGCTATTACAAATAGTGCTGCTATGAACATAGTTGAACAAATGCTTTTGTGATATGATAGGGCATCTCTTGGGTATATTCCCAAGAGTGGAATTGCTGGGTCCTGAGGGAGGTTGACTCCCAGTTTCCTGAGAAACCGCCACACTGATTTCCACAGTGGCTGCACAAGTTTGCATTCCCACCAACAATGGATGAGTGTTCCCCCTCATTCCACATCCTCTCCAGCATAGGCTATCATTGGTGTTTTTGAGTTTGGCTATTCTGACAGGTGTAAGATGATATCTCAAAGTTGTTTTGATTTGCATTTCCCTGATTGCTAAGGAGGTTGAGCATGACCTTAAGTGCCTTTTGGCCATTCGGAGTTCATCTGTTGTGAATTCTCTGTTCAGTTCAGTACCCCATTTTTTAATTGGGTTAGTTAGAGTTTTAGTGTCTAGTTTCTTGAGTTCTTTGTATATTTTGGAGATCAGACCTTTGTCTGATGTGGGATTTGTGAAGATCTTCTCCCAGTCGGAAGGTAGCCTTTTTGTCTTACTGATAGTGTCCTTTGCTTTACAGAAGCTTCTCAGTTTCAGGAGGTCCCATTTATTCATTGCTTCTCTTATTGTCTGCGCTCCTGGGGTTCTGCTTAGGAACTGGTCTCCTGTGCCTCTATCTTGTAGACTACTTCCCACTTTCTCTTCTATCAGGTTCAAAGTGGTCAGATTAATGTTGAGGTCTTTAATCCATTTGGACTTGAGTTTTGTGCATAGTGATAGATATGGATCTATTTTCATTCTTCTACAGGTTGACATCCAGTTATGCCAGCACCATTTGTTAAAGATGCTTTCCTTCTTCCATTGTATGCCTTTAGCTCCCTTGTCAAATATCAGGTGTTCATATGTTTGTGGGTTAATACCTGGGTCTTCTATTCGATTCCATAGGTCGACTTCTCTGTTGTTATGCCAATACCAAGCTATTTTCAATACTGTTGCTCTGTAATAGAGTTTGAAGTCAGGGATGGTAATGCCTCCAGAAGTTCCTTTATTGTATAAGATTGTTTTGGCTATCCTGGGTTTTTTGTTTTTCCATATAAACTTGATTATTGTTCTCTCAAGGTCTGTGAAGAAGTTTGATGGAATTTTGATGGGAATTGCGTTGAATCTATAGATTGCTTCTGGTAAAATTGCCATTTTTACTATGTTGATTCTCCCAATCCAAGAACAGGGGAGATCTTTCCATTTTCTGGTATCTTCCTCAATTTCTTTCTTCAAGGACTTAAAGTTCTTGTCAAATAGGTCTTTCACTTCCTTGGTTAGAGTTACCCCAAGATATTTTATGCTATTTGTGGCTATCATGAAAGGTGATGTTTCTCTGATTTCCCTCTCTGCTTCTTTATCCTTTGTGTATAGGAGGTCAACCGATTTTTTGGAGTTGATCTTGTATCCTGCCACATTACTAAAGGTGTTTATCAGCTGTAGAAGTTCTTTGGTAGAGTTTTTGGGGTCGCTTATGTACACTATCATATCGTCTGCAAATAACGAAAGTTTAACTTCATCCTTTCCAAATTTAGTAAAAACCTGATTGATAATGGCATTTCAAACACATATCAAATCTAGAAAATAATATTCCTTTCTAGAAAGTTGAGAATATTATTAAGTAGAAAATGTGGGGAAAATGCTAACCTTATGGTTTAGAAAATTTCAGTAGTGAACAATCAAAATCCCACCTTACTCACTCTTAAGTGACCTGCAGCTGTGAGTTTTTCCTTCTTAAGATACAGCATCTGAAAATGTTAGTAACAGCATCTATCCCTTTTATTTATTTATTTATTTATTTATTTATTTATTTATTTATTATTTTTATTGAGCTCTGCATTTTTTCTGCTCCCCTCCCTGCCTCTCTCCTCCCCTTCAACCCTCTCCCATGGTCCCCATGCCCCCAGTTTACTCAGGAGATCTTGTCTTTTTCTACATCCCATGTAGATAAGATCCATGTATGTCTGGCTTAGGGTACTCATTGTTATCTATGTTCTCTGAGATTGTGATTTGTAGGATGGTTTTCTTTGCTTTATGTTTACAAAGCACTTATGAGTTGGGATATATGATAATTGTCTTTCTGGTTCTGAGTTACCTCACTCAAAATGATGCTTTCTAACTCCATCCATTTGCCTGCAAAATTCAAGATGTCGTTATTTTTTTCTGATATGTAGTATTCCATTGCATAAATGTATAAGATTTTCCTTGTCAATTCTTTGGTTCAAGGACATTTAGGTTGTGTCCAGATTCTAGCTATGAAAAATAATGCTGCTATGAACATGTCCTTGTGGCACAATTGAGCATCCTTTGGGTATATACCCAAAATTGGTATTGCCAGGTCTTGAGGAAGATTATTTCTTAATTTTCTGAGAAATTGCCACACTGACATCCAGAGGGGTTGTACCAGCATGCATTTCCACCAACAATGCAAAAGTTTTCTCTTTACCCCACAATCTCTCCAGCATAAGTTGTCACCAGTGGTTTTGATCTTGACCATTCTTACATGTGAGATGGAATCTTAGAATTGTTTTGATTTGCATTCCTCTGATGACTAAGGATGTTGAGCATTTCCTTAAGTGTCTTTCAGCCACTTTAGATTCCTCTGCTGAGAGATCTCTGTTTAGTTCTGTACTCCATTTTTTATTGGATTATTTATTCTTTTGATGACCACTTTCTTGAGTTTTTTGTATATTTTGGAGATCAGACCTCTGATGTGGAGTTGGTTAAGATCTTTTCCCATTCTGTAGGCTGTCATTTTCTCTCTTTGATCATATCTTTTGCTTTGCAGAAGCTTCTCAGTTTTAGGAGGTCCCATTTATTAATTGTTTCTCTCAGTGTCTGTGCTACTGGGGTTAAATTTAGGAAGTGGTCTCCTGTGCCAATGCATTTAAGTGCACTTCCCACTTTCTCTTCTATGAGCTTCAGTGTGGCTGGCTTTATGTTGAGGTCTTTGATCCATTTGGACTTGAGTTTTGTGCATGGTGATAGATATGGGTCTATTTTCATTCTTGTACATGTTGATATCCAGTTATACCAACACCATTTGTTAAATATGCTTTTTTCCCATTTGATATTTTTTGCTTCTTTGTCAAAAACCAGGTGTTTGGAGGTGTGTGGATTAATATCCGGGTCTTCATTTCAGTTCCATTGGTCCTCCTGTCTGTTTTTATGCCAATAACAGGCTGTTTTCAGTACTGTATCTCTGTAGTAGAATTTGACATCAGGGACTGTGATGCCTCCAGAAGTTCTTTTATTTTACAGTATTGTTTTGGCTATCCTGAGTTTTTCAGCATCTATCTCTTGATAGCTGTGTTAAGTCTAATGAAGAGATGAGAGCCTTACCATGCATTAATGCTCAACAGTCTAGTAATTGTTAGCTTTCTAAGATATTAGTGTTTCATATGAATTTTGAAAGAGATCAAAATTTTTCAGACATCAAGTGGAAAGTTAGACTGAATATAATTCCCTAACAGCAGTCAAGCCTGGGCAAACCTATGAAGTGTCAGGTAATTCCTCTGAGAGGAATGGTAGGAGAATTGTGTGGTCTGAAACCAAGGTTGCATGGAAGCTGGAAGAGGGAGAACTAGGCAAAGGCTAGCTCAGCTACCTTCCCACTTTTCTAGCACAAACTGCTACTTGATTTATCTTTGCTTTAAACCAATAGCTTTTTCTTCAGAGACTAACTCTTCTAAGATATTCTGGATTTCATCCAAGACTGATGGGGAACACATTTGAAAAACAGGCTTAATTTAGGTTTGGTTTTAGGTTGTACTGTTAAGGAAAATTGTTGAGTATTCAGTAATGGAGGAAGACGTCCCTTGTATTGTTAAAATTCCCTTGTCAAGTCAACTCATGGGGCAGTTATAATCTTGGGGTGTTCTGTGACTTCTCGACTCACAGGCCCTTTACCACGTAAAAATTCTCCAAGGACTCCGCTTGTAGGTGTTGTCTGAAAACCCATGGCAGAGAAAAATGAGAAATATCCCAGGTGACTGAATTAAGTTCAGTGAACTGATGAACTTTACAAGGTCCAAGAAGGATGTTCACTTTTGAAAGAAGTCCAAGGTCATTTATAAGACTATCCCCTTTTAATGCTTTTAATAATAAAGAGATTACTAAATAAATTGCTAAATAAAGATTAGTGTTTTAATCTGTCTTTGAAGTTCTGTTTTGCAAGGATAACAAAAGAGGCAAATGTCGCAGAAAGGTTATTATCTTATATTTTCTTTATGTATACTAAAGAATATAAATTTTAGAACCAACGTCAAAAACGATCATACAGCTAGCTCTGGGTGGTAGCAGAGTAGTTTTATTCTAGCTACCAAATGTTTGAATGTTCTTTTTTATTTCTTTAAAAATCTGAGTTCAAATATACAATGGACATTAAGACGGGTTTGCTTTATTTTTTGTTGTTTCTTTACAGATCAAACATATCTGAGTTATTTTTTCTAAACGACAACTTCTCTGGACTGAGATAGACCACATCAAGTGTAATGCCTCCTGGGGGCTTGACAAGTAGGCAGATGCCATGATGTGTCCTAAAGGTAAATTGAGGTCATGTAGGGACAGACAAAACATACAGGCTAATTAATACTGTAGTCTACATTACTGCTTATCAGCATAATGGCATGGCATGACATCCCTTGGAGCCCTTACGGTGATGCTCCCAGAACTCACAAGGACATACTCGACCACTGTTTAAATATCAATCTCAAACTAGAAACTAGAAAGAGAGATGTATTCTGTCTTTAATTTTTTTTTCTGAGTGTAAGTTTACCAACACAGGGTTTGCCACTCAGGGGCTGTCCTTGAGCATACAACTTGGAGAAAGAGCTCTCACTATGCATGCCAACCAGATCCTGCTTTGCTGCCAAGAGCAGAAATTTGTATCTGGTCCATACGTGTGCCTCCTCTCTGCTGCGGGCAGGGGTGCAGTTGCATGCGTGCCTAATTGCTCAGCCCTTTCTTTTCCTTTTTCTGTTTTCAAAATCTATGGACCTCTTTTATCTAAAAACAGCTTCTTAGCTTCATTACCTTTCTGCCCCTTTCTCCCTGCTTTTTGTCCTTTCTTCCTCCTTTCCCTTTCTTTCTCTGCTTTCCCTTCCTCCTCTTCTCTCCTGCTTACCTCCTCCATTCTCCCTCCTCTTTTCATTTTCTACTTATTCTTTTTGTCTTTTTACAAAAGAAAGTTTAAGGAAAAGAATTAGATACAACCATGTCACTTAATAAAAATCAAGTAGAATTAATACAAGCAAAATTGTTATTGAATGTCTGCAGCCTGCCCAGGATTTAGGCTTGGGCTTAGATTTTTCCTCCTTAATTTCTATCTCTTCCTCCTGTCTTGCCTTTGTCATTTTTCATATAATTTTTTTCATATAATATTATGATGATTTTCCCTACCCCAACTCTTCTCAGATCCTCCCACC
Organism: Myodes glareolus; assembly: GCF_982192425.1. Lineage (NCBI taxonomy): Eukaryota > Metazoa > Chordata > Mammalia > Rodentia > Cricetidae > Myodes > Myodes glareolus. The sequence continues at coordinate 80,744,572 of NC_142031.1, read as the reverse complement.
TTCCCATTCACTTTTATTCTCTTTTTTTATCTCTTTTAAACACCTAAAGGTTCATGACTCTCAAAGAAGTCTTGTGTATAAAAATAAATAGATATCGTATTTTACAGTGTAATTTAGCACTTGCCAATATCCCATTCATGTAACACTTCAAAGTTCACAACTGTTAGCCCTAGAACAGGAAAACACCAAACTGGATTCTGTTCCTACAGTCATAACTTCAGGGTGAGCTCATCAAAAGCCTACTTGTTTATTCCAAGAGTACTGAGTGTGACTCTGCGCTACAGCCCCAGTGGAGGACAGCAGGACCCTCTGTGGAGTGATGATGCGCTATGACAGATGCTGCACAATTATGTTGCTAATCAAACATACAGTAAGGATATTCACTTCATAGAAAATAGGAAAGCAAGACCTAGGCATAGAGGGTTGTGGGCGGTTGGGAGGGGAGTGGGATCTGGTTGCAGTTGGTAAAGAAATTCCTAGGAAACAAAAGACAAAGTACAGAGTGCCTGCCTGTCTGCTGGAGGACCTGGAGGCAGACACCCAAAGGAGCAGAATGCATTTGGAGGCTCATCTAAAACCTGGGACAGAGAGGTGTCTGGAAAGCAGAGGACCTGCGGCACCAACTGCCTTGCAGCCTACCTGGCCTGCTCTCTGCTGAGTAGAAAACCATGCTGACAAAAGTATGTTTTGGCTGTCCACTGTTACCCAATATCCCTCTCCTTCCTCCACTGGACTTCCGACTTCTGATACATTTTGGGAGGATGCTGTTTTAACATTTGATTTCCCAGTGTCAAGCTGCCCTCTGGAATAGATCCAAACAACATGCCTACAAGATGAATGTCTACTGAGGGGCATTTCTGTAACGTTTCTCTCCTGACTGGGTTTATACAGGAGTTAGTCAGGTCAACGTTCCGCTATAGTTGAAAAAAGAAGCCCGTTGCAATTCTGTTTTGCATATCCACATTTGGGTACATGGGTTAGTTATCTAACCAAGTGAAGGAGGAGGAGACTAAGTAAAAATGTGCAGAAAAGGTACATTAAAATAGACACAAATTTATGCAGAAATATAAACTAGGTGAAACTATACAGGATGAGTCAGAGGGACAATAAACTTTGTGATTTCTAGGTTGAGAAGAACACGATCCTTGAAGATTAAAAAATTTCCATAGATTTGGACAGTAAAGGAGCTGGCTGCGTATTATGATGATCTGAGGGGAGTTGAAAGACTCCAATGGTAGTTAAATGCATGCTGTACTTATAGTATGGGAAATTTGTATAAGAAAATTACTTAAAGTGGGCTATCTAGAAGTCATGAGTTAATAGTTCGTTATCAGTAATTGGTATCATGGTTGAAATTAATCTGTTTGATTAGTAGATGTCCTAGTGGGTGATAGAAAACAACACACATTAGTTTGCATAGAAACAAAAGGAGGGAAAGTGAGGAAAAAGCCAGAAAACAGGGTAAATGTGGGTCATCTTCTGGAAAGCCATGGAAAGAGAGAGAGAGAGAGAGAGAGAGAGAGAGAGAAAGAGAGAGAGAGAGAGAGAGAGAGAGAGAATGTGTGTGTGTATCTGTGTGAAAACAAGAATTTTATTTATCTCCACAGCTCTTAAACACACACATGTCAATTTGATAATTAAACTAATAGTGAACAGATGAGAGTAGAGAGGAAATTAGAATAGAAACATGCCTAAGGTGAAGATTATTTTCACTTGGAGGAAAGCCAGTACCTGAAGGACCTTACTGAAGCCAGGTGATGTGGAAGGAAGGAAACATGGTGGTAAATGTGATGAGATAAAAAAAAAAGTAGGTAAAATTCAGGATAGACATCACCTTTGTGATCAACTCCAGATTACAGAACACACTGCATATCCCATAGCTACCAAAATCTCAAGGCTAGACCGGGCCTCAAATGTTCCCTGTTTCTCCATTGTTTTTGAAATATCTTTGAAGACAGCATTGTTCTCGCAAAAGTGTTTAGACAGCTGTTCTCCTATGTGGAAGGATGGAAGGGGAGCTCGGGGAAGAGATGAGAAATCTTCTCTGTAAGTAGTTTTACATAGGCTTTAACCTCTCATCCACTCTCAAGTAAGAAATTAGACTCACATTAGGGAGTCACATACGAAAAAGAAGACATGAGATTAGAAGGCTGACTTCTCATGAACAAGGGTTTCTGTGGAAGAGAGGAATGGGGGTGGAAATGACTAAAATTTATTATATAAATGTATGAAATTTTTAAACAACTTTTAAAAAGAATGGAAAGTGGCAAAGCAGCCACAGTGTCCTAGAAATTCAGTATTATGAAAGGGACCAGCCTCTCCACAAGACAAATCTAAAGTTGTGTGATGTTTGCCATCTGTATACTTGTGAATACATCTATACCACCTGGAGACCTTTTAAAAATATAGTCTCTAGATCCCCACCAAAATAAAAAGTAGGTCTCCAAGCTCTCTGTGTTTCATGTCTCCTAAACTATAACTTGCTTTTAAAATGAATATTGCTCTAAATATTTCTGAAGACCATGTCCTAGCAGCAAAAAGTACTTTTGGTTGGATTTAGAATTTCTTTGTCAAGTTTCTTGGCCTTGTAAATGTCATCTTCCCACTCTTCAGCATGAAAGTATTTTTTTTTTGTCTTTTTTCCTGCCTCAGGACAATGGCTTATTTTTGTGTCCTAAGCCTTGAATGGGGCTGAGGGAGGTTAGGTTCACAGAGCCATGAAAGTGCCTGATCCCAGGTAAGGAAGCTAGACACAAAAGGAAGAAAGAGGAGACAGGTTTCCATCCTGCTCCAGATTGCGTGAAGGCTCCACCAAGAAGGCAGAGCTCTTCTGACCAGCTGGCTTCTAAGCGCCCGTTTTATTTGGAATTCCACATTGCCATTTAGTTGTTAGGCAATTTGCTTAAGGTCACTGAAGCTGATGACCATGCCAGCATGTGCATACATAGACATGTGTGTACACGCACATGTGTGCATGTGTGTGTGTGTGTGTGTGTGTGTGTGTGTGTGTGTGCGCGCACACATGTTTCTGTGGTTCTATTTTCATCTGAAAGTAGCTATATTTTGGTCAAAAGGTGATTTTTTTTGTGTATGTGTGCATAACATGACCTTGCTATTATGGAACAGAGAGATGTCTATAGTGAACTAAATGTTTGCCCATCCCCAAGTCCTGGTGATGAACTGAACAGTAGTTGGTAGGTGAATGGTAACAGTAAAGGAACTACTAACACTTTCTAGAAGAAGGTAGGACAGTCATAGGACACTCATCTGGGATTCTAAACATTGCCCATTCTTGTACTCATTCCCCAGGAACACATGGTCTCCTGTGTTGGGAGCTAGAGTATGGAGAAGTAGAAGGTTAACATATGGGGAGACCTCAGCAATGCAGTTTTCCTGAGACCAGCATCCATATTGCAGCAGGACTCTTTGATGATGACTTTGCTAGTCAGGATTCTTTTGAAGATCAGACCTGATTGAATGAATATATGTTACAAAGAAGATTTATTATTTCAACTTACACAAATGAGACTGGGTAGTCTGACAAAGGCCACCTGCATCTTAAAGTGAGAAAGAACCAGGTAGTTGCTTAGTCTGTGAAATTGGATAGTTCAGCAATGTTAATCAGGTACTAAAACATGGACAACTGCTGGTCTTCAGTCTATGTGGGAGGTTAAGGGAGCTGGATTTCAACTGTAGTGAAGGAAGGCAGCAATGGGATAGATCCACTTACAGCAAGTGGTAAACAAGGACAAGAAGCCCTGCTTTTCCAGGGGACTTCTTTATAGTTGGACCTCTGCTGACACACTGCCTACTCTAAAGGAGGGTGTTCTCCCTTCAGTTACTAATTCCTTGAAGACACCCAGATAGGTTTCGTTGTTGTTGTTGATTCCAGTTTTAATTATATTTATGTTTAAGATCAGCTACCATAGTGATGAAGCTGTGTGTGGGTCATTAAAGTTGTTCTTTCTGGGGTAAGTAGACATTTCTCCATATCTCCCCAGTGAAAGTCACATAGCATTGTATCACAAGATTGGAAGCATAACCAGGAATCTGTGCAGAATCATTGGAGGGAGATGAGAGTTCTAAACAGTCACCTGTTCCCCTTCTGCAATGTGACTTCCTTTTTTTTTTTTTACATTTGCAAAATCAATGTGTTTAATGGGAACCTAAAAAAAAATCTCAGACTGGAAGATGACTTCTGCAGATAAGATGCACAAGGCTTGCATTCTCCACCTTTCAAAGAAGCAGAGTTCTGACTGACAGAAGCTTCTAGGTCCCAATGAGTGGGACTTCTGCATTTCTCAGCATCCACATCTTCTCTATTAGAATTGGGGGTCTCCAAGTCCTTGCTTTTATTTCTCTCAAAATCTGCCTCAGAGACAACCTGGAACCCAGCTCCCTTTCCCTCATGAAAAGAATAGATTAGTCTATTTTTATAACTTAATTTTCAATATTCTAGTCTTTATCTCAATGTCTTTTTGTAAATTTTAAGATGATCATATGCATGAAGGGGAAGACATTAAACTTCCTTCTTTATTTCACAACACTTTTAATGAATTCTTTTTCTTTTCTTTTCTTTTCTTTTCTTTTTTTCCCCCTGAGGCAGGGTTTCTCTGTGTTATAATCCTACCTGTCCCGGAACTAGTTCTTGTAGACCAGGCTGACCTCAAATTCATAGAGATCTGCCTGCCTCTGCCTTCCAAGTGCTAGAATTAAAGACATTTGCCACCACCATCCAGCAATGAATCCTTTTTCATTGACCAACTTCTGTTTAATTTCTTTTAAATATAAGGAAGCTAAGACAATGGGTTTATGATTTTAAGTGTCTAATAATAATAAGAGGATTAAATAGTACACTTCCTGTGGGAAGAGTGAGAAGATAAACTCTGTATTCACCTCATTTTATTGGTACTCCCAACCAAAATTCCAGTGGGAAATGCAGTTCCATTTTATGTATGAAAGGACTTAGTAAAATAATTTAGTAGATAATGTGTCTCTTCTGAGAAAACCATTGGCTGCACATGTGGACATGAGTAACTCAAAACCAGATCTCTTTGGAACACTAGAGATTTGAAGCTTAAAGGAACCCAGAAATTAATGTAAGTTTTTTTTAGATAAATTAATGTCTCTAAGGTCACAGAGTTAGTGATTTAAGAAGAGTTGAATTGTGATGTTTAACAGAGGAACATAGACACAGTAAAAGTGAACTATTACTGAACTTGCACACATTTCTATCTCATGTTCCTAATTTTTAAGCCCCACACCTGCCACCATATACCTGTCTTGTCTTTAGTTTACAGCGTGTGACAGTGATCACCATTTGGAGAAAGAGGGAGTAGTAGTCAATTTTGTCATCTTGATGGGCTCTGGAATCAACTAAGAGATACATTTCTTCTATTTTAGTGAGGGAATTTCTGCAAAGTACTAAACCTAAGAGAGACTGCCTTCCCTTGGTGGCCAGCACTCTCCTCTAGGTGACTCAGATAATTTCAAGATCAGAGGAAAAAGCAATGTTGCTTTCCTGTCTTCTTCCACCTCTAGCTGGTGTGCACCCATCTCTTTTCTTGCTGTTACCTCCAGGCTTCCCTGACACTGGTCTCTGGCTTCATTGGTTTCCAGTGTGGGCTAAAGACCAGTGACTCTCAAAACCTTGAAAGTCTTCAGCACTAAATTGGAACTGCTCAGGAAGCTTCCTACATGAAACAGTTTTGGGTCCCCAGCCTCTCCAATGTACAAATGACTACTGGTGTATTACCCAGCTCCTAATCTGTAGGCCATTGTAGCAAGCCCCCTTTTGTAATATGCAAATAGCCTAGCTCTTCTGCTCCTTTACTGAGTCCCATCTGATAAGGTAGAGTGGTGTTGGAAAGAGTTTCGTCAGATGTCTTAGCCTTTGAGTATATTTGGGAATGAAATGGCTAAGAGTTAGGCAGCTAATTAGAGGTTAGCACTCTTGATGGTCATCAGGGATGGACTCCCTCACTCATAACTAGCAGGAAGTGAAACTTCATGATCTAATTCATGGTCAGAAGGCGGCGTTTGAGATTTATCTCTAGCCTGGTTGAGCACATGATAACCTGACCAGCCTGTTGTAAAATGACTAACAAAAGTCTTTCTGGTAAAGAAAAGATATACTGTTGGCTCTCCCCCTAAGAGGTGTTCCAAGTGAGCCTGTTAATCTCCTGAACAAGAAAACATTACTTAGACAAGCAGAATTTTTTGAAGACTAGAACTGGACAAACGCTACCTAAATGTGTAGATTGACAAATGGTTTCTTCAGCCATTGCCTGTTCACGACCCTTGACAGTGCTTTCCCTTCACTGCAATAAACTACTTATTTTCTATGCTATGCTCTCTGTGTTTTGTCAAAATTAATTCAGCAGGAGTCACAAGGACTAGGGAACAGAGGGAAAGTTGGAGTGAAATTCTTGTGACATGTTCTGCTTTGAGTTTTTCATGCTTGCCCTTAAAACTGGAGAGTAATATTTATATTTTTGCTAATAAGTCATGGGTTGGCACTTCTACCAGCAGCAGCATTACATAGAGGACTGAGAGGCCAATCTTGGTAGTTATCAGAGAGTTTGAGATACAAAGTTCAAGCACATATCTTGACAATGGAAAAGCAAGGAATCTGTTAAAGTACAGTCAATAAAACTTAGAGAAACTGGGGTTCAACCTGAGGATCTGAAAAAAAAAAAACAGTCAGCACTGACTCTCATCTTAACCTGAGTCTGAAATGGTGATCCTGAGTCTTGAAATCTCAGAATGAGACTGTGTCTCAGAGTTGTCTGCCCCCATTTTATATTCCTTTTTATATTCCTCTCTAGGGTTTGAATTAAAGGCATGTACCACTGGGATTAAAGACATGCACCACTAGATTTCTGTGGCAACGAGTGTGGCTACTGTGATTAAAGGTGTGTATTACCATAACCTGGTCTGTAAGGCTAACCAGTGGCACTGTTTTACTCTCAGATCTTCAGACAGTCTTTGTTTATTGAGAAATAATTGAGATGGAACTACAGTCTGTAAGGGTGGCAGCTGGTATTTGTGACTTTGACACTCCTCTTGGAGAAAGGAGGAAAATTGGTGCCCTGTTTGTGGTTCAGAAGCAGATGTTAGCTACGAACAAACTGGAAAGAGTTCAAAACAGATGCCAGTGATGTGGGCTTATTTCTGGGTCTGTCTCTCAGCTCTCTTCACCTGGGATGAAGGGAAAGATGTGGAATTTTCAACGGAAGTCAAACCTGAGTCACCAGAGCTGAGCCACGGAGGGTTGTGGAAGCTCTTAAATACAGACCGGAGAAAACAACTCAAGCATGGTGAACTGCCCAGAGGACAACAGAGCACCTGCCTGGCCACCCATCCTCCTTTCCAAGATCCATGCTCAGACCTCATCCAAGAAGTCAGTGAGCCGTACTGTTAACACACAATGCTTATTGGGCTTCTCTAGGGGAGCTGAGCTCTTTGCATCAAGGCCCCCTGTGATCTGCCTTGTAAGACACCATTCTTTCCCTTCATTCACAGAGGAGAAAACTGGGATTATAGTGAGCAAAAATCACATCCCAGGAAGCTTTTGGATATGAAGAGAAAATTGAGGTTAGGGAAGGAAAATGATATTATCTAATTTAAACATAGTTTTATATGCACTGTTTATAAGGATTGTACACTGCCATCTGGGCTGATGCACAGCAAAAACAAAAAGAATCTATATAAACAATGATCTTAGTAATGCATTAGTGTTAGTTTATATTGGAATTTACCATTCTAACTTAAAATTAGTTAAAATTGGGTGCAGAGTTGTTCTGTCTAAGCTGATTTTGTGAATCTAAAATTTTCCTAGAATATATTTCTTAAAGCAAAACAAATAACTTAAATATGGCTCTGAAACCATGAAGCTTCATGAAGTCAACTGGAGTAGGTGTATGGGCTGGTGGGAAGAGGTAGAATTGACCAGTGAGGATGTGTCCCACTAACACTGTGAGGAAGAATGATGCTGTTGAGAGAGCATTCCACAGATGTAGTTAGGGCAACAGATGAGCTGATCAGTGTCCACTGGAAACAACATTGGTCTCCCTTTCATAGGTTGATGAGATCAAGTATAACACAGAGAAGAAGGAGAACCTCAAACAAATATTTGAATAACCCAACACTGTCAAAATAGAGTTATATAAGATAGTAAAAATGGTTTAGTGTTTAACAAACAAAATGTTTAGCTATAAAGGATGAGGAGGTAGCCACTCAGAATAGTGTCCTGAAAGACAAAATAGAAGACTGCTTCAAGCTTAGGAGATGACTCAGTGGGTAAAAGTCTTTGCTGTGCAAATGTAAAAACTCATGTTCAGATCCCCAGCATGTATATAAAAAGCCAAGCGTAGCTATGTGTGCCTGTACCCTAAGAGCTGAGAGGAGTCAGAGGGTAAGGGTATCACTGGAGTTCATTGGCTGCCTGCCTAGCTGAAAAATGTCAATCTCTATGTTCAATGAAAGACCTTGTCTGAAGATAATACTATGGAGAACAATAGAAGTTTGCGTTCATAATGCATGCATGGGTACATGCGTGCATACACACACACATGCACACACACACAAACACACATATCACATTTTCTAAATGAATGTTTCAATGAAATGATATTCAGTGGCAGTCTATCTGTCCATTCTCTTTTGTTCCTTTGTGTCACCATCTCAAATCAAAACAGAGGGCATAGTCTTTGTCCCAGCAAAATCAGTGACTGACCAGTCCTGTTACTAGGCTCTCTCCAGTATTCTGACTACTGGGCCAGGAGAAAGTTGCTCTAACTCTTACTACCTGGATAGCTCAGTTGGTAGAGCATGGGACTCTTAATCCAAGGGTCGCTCCACATTGGGCTCCAGATATTATGATTTCTTTTTATTGTTTTATTAAAAAATAAAACTTTGGAGTAAATACTAGGGAGTAAATATTAGGGATCTCCGGGAAAGTTCCGTGGAGTGATGGAGAAACAATCACCTGCCCTCTACTTCACCTCCACTACTGAAAAGGCCATGCATCCCTTCAGCCTCTCCTTATTTCTTCTCTGTATGTCCCTCTATCTCCCTCTGAATCAGTCAGAAAACTCTATAGTCCACTCCAGCCAGCTAAACATTGTCTCCGCCCACCCAATCTATGTTGGACTCTGTTGGTGGTCTCAGAGCAATCAACACAAGCAAATCTTTCACAACAATCCACAGGAGGATGGACTGGAAGCAGTGTGATTGCAGCTAGTTGTGGTACACACTGGAGGGAAAGTGTGGGTTTCCAGTGGCCATGTGGCACTTACATAAGCACACCTACTTCTTGCATATTGTATGGTCTGTTGGAATAAACTTTCAAAAACCTTTAAGAGAAGAATGACCTCATTTCAGAAAAAAATACATCCCTTGGAAGAATGAGGAAAGATAGACTTTATCCAGCAGCATCACACCTTTTGATACAACTTCTCAAAATATTACAACTTTTCACAACAAAAACACAGCCATAAGCATTTTAGATTTATGAGTCTGGAAGAAAACCTTTACTTCTAAGAATGGAGTGAATCAGGGACAGCTTTCAGGCAAAGACAGTGCAAGCGTGTTAGTTTAAAACAATGACAGTCTACGGCAACAGACAAATCAATAAAACTATTTTTAGGATGAATTCTTTTTTTTGGTTTGTTTGTTTTTATTTGAGACAAGGTTTCTTGGTAGTTTTGGTGCCTGTCCTGGAACCAGATCTTGTAGACCAGGCTGGCCTCCAACTCAGAGATTTGCCTGTCTCTGCCTCCCAAGTGCGGGGTTAAAGCTGTGCACCACCAAGAATTCTTATATTTAACTAGCTCACATATTTTAAAAATTGTCCTTGTGTTATGGATACAAGGAGCTTGCATTAAATGGGAAGATGATTAAAGGGCTCCTGGGTGAGGGAAAAGCACAATGCAACAAAGAAAATGGTGTGAGGTCATCTACTAGCAAACTCTGAATAAGCTCCCTGGAATGTTCACAAGGCCGTCTTGTGTGTACAAAAGGGGTGTTAGCAGACAGAGACTGATCCTGATGCCTATGTCTTTCACGGTTTTCTACACAGGGCATGGTGGTGCTCACATTCTGAGTCTAGTACCTGCTTCTGGCCAGAACAACCAGACACAGATAGAACTTCAAATAAACACTTCCCTCTAGGCTGGCTCACCAGAGATGATCAGAAACTTAGTTGGACCTGGCACACAAGTCCTTGGATGGATTATAAAATCAGTGACTTGGATTATAGTTAACTAATTAGGTCATGTGCTTATAGACTTTTAGTGGGAGATTTTTTTAAAAATAATTTTCCCATTGGAATTCCACATTTCTATATTTGTGAGGAAGGCTTCATTTGATAAACATTGTCATAGGAGAGTAGGGGTAGAAACAGTATTCGTGGGAGATTTTTTTAAAAATAATTTTCCCATTGGAATTCCACATTTCTATATTTGTGAGGAAGGCTTCATTTGATAAACATTGTCATAGGAGAGTAGGGGTAGAAACAGTATGGATAAATGGTCCTCCACGCTGTTCGTGGTCTGTTCTAATTTCTTAATTCAAATCTTCCATTTCTAGGATTGAAATTTTCCTTTTATTGCAAATAAAGTATTCAATCACATGGAGAGGGACTTTGGTACAACAGGAAGAAGTGCATACTTGGGCATACTTGGATGTCTAACAAATGGGCTTGGAACTCAGTTCGTTCATTTACTAAATCTAACATTTTGGACAACTAGTTTAATCTGACGTTTTGTTCTCTACTTGACAAAGACACTTCATGAGGCTAGAATGAAGAATTAACCACAGTGATGTACATGTTAGGCACACTGACCATCAGGTGGGGGATTGTCCTTACTGTGAAGTCTTAAGTGGAACCTATGAATAGAAAGAAGCCTTGGTTACTTAGCAATGGGTGCTTACCAGAAGGTGGAAAAGGCAGTCCCAGTCTCAACATTTCAAAGGGGTGGAGGGAGCGAAAGTTCACTGTGACTCCTGCCTAGAACCACCTGGTAAGTGGACTTAATAGTTATTTGTATTTTCTATGGACTTGAGGCATGAATATTCTAAATTTTCAAAGTCATTGAGCTCCTCAAACCTCTAAGACTAACAAATGGGCCGGTCTGAGCAGAGAAAAACAATATTATCTGAAGGGGTGGGGACAGTGTCAAACCAAGTTCCCTTGTGATTTATAGTGGTGAATTCTATACAAAAAACCTGCCCCATGGAGAATTCTACCCCAGTTACCTGAACGTTTTCTTCATTTTACTCTTGACTTCATCTTTCTGAACAAGTCACAAGTTGTGAATATGTTTCCCTGATTCTTTATATAACTGTGGAAAAGTCACAAATCATTTTTCCCTGTTGGAAGAATTAGCCTAAAATTTGCTTTCTGCTTAGTTAGTACCCACCTGTCTACCACTGTTTTTTTCTGATCATACATCTAAAACTCAGACAAGAACTTTTGATTTGGAAGTTGAGACTGGAGTTAAAAACTGAATTCCAGAAGAGCATGGCTAATTCTAAATCTAAAAATCTGAATTATTAAAGAACCAAGTTGGAAATGCACACACAGATGGGTTTTCTCAAGCACACTTTGCATTTCAAAGACACCACTCTGGTTCCTTCTGAGCTGGCCTGTGCAGGGTATGGTAATGGTACAGGCCTCCTAAGTGATGAAGTTTAGATTCTGATTTCCTTCATCAATCACATTCAAAGCAGTTTGAATTCTAGATGTACCTTATGTGGTGACTGATGGTTTTTGCACTCTTCAGATTGGGATTATTATGATCCCTGGAAGACAAAAAAAAAATTCTTCTGAGGAGAAAAGAAAGAAAGCGTATGTGATAGCCCAGTGGTATGATATTGAATATGCATTTTAGTTCCCAGACGAAGCTTTATCTCCTTGGCATAAAATAGGTCTCCATTGTGAGTCTTCTCTGTACTCTGTAAGCCAGAACACTGGAGCTGGATGGATCATGTTGCCCATTTGAACTGTGACTGATGTGCACAACAAAGCAAATGATACCACTGTTTTAAGAGCACAAACAGCACTACACTCCCAGTTCCTGAGTGTCTTAGACAGCAAACTCTTCCTATCATCATACTATGCATGTGGAACTCCCAATTTTACAACTGGACAATATACAGACAGCAAGAGACTCTGGAGCAGTTAGCCCTCAATAGATGTTTTATCTCAGCCCCCCTCCCAAGGTTTGGGGCTCTATGTGGAAGAGGCGGTGGAAAGATTGTAAAAGCCAGAGTGGTATGCGACTTCAAGAAAACAATATCTTCTAATCACAGTGAGCTGATGCACACACGAACCCTAACAGACTGTGACAAAATGCACTAGATCAACACAAACTCACGCCAGACAAAATCCCAGCACAGAGAAGTGAGAGAGGGCAAAAAAAATCCCACCCCATTGCAAAGAGCTATTTGGAATTGATTGATGATGGGAGAGCAAAAATCATTTCTCTTAAATGGAGTAACAGTGGGTATGTATGTCAACCATGCTCCAAGCCTGAAGTGACAGTTGGTACGTCAATCACACTCCAGGACAGGATAGGCTTCACTCTGGTTTAGCTGGCTAACACTAACAGGAATTCATGTGTGTGTGTGTGTGTGTGTGTGTGTGTGTGTGTGTGTGTGTGTGCATTTTGTAATTTGCTTCTTTTTTTAAGAAAGAGAATTATGTTAGGTAGATTAGGAGAATCTGGAAAGAATTATAGGAAGGTAAAGAATATGATCAAAATGTATTATTTCAAATACTAAAAAAAAGCATAAAATGAATTAAAAACCAAACTCTTAGTTGTGATGTATCTAATGAAGCATTCCTCCCACCACATATTCGGGTCCCATACCACTTGTTCAATGTTCTAAGACCCTCACAGGCAAACACAGATGTGGTCATCGATGTACTGTGTCACACGCCCCTGAACTTTTGTGTTTTTAATAAGTTACACTGTTTCAGTTGCATGGTGCCTGGCACCACACTTCCATATCATAATAGATGGCAGGAATAGGGGGTTAAAGTCAGCAGTGCTGGGTGTTCGGGTATCTACAGACTTAGAAGTAGCCCTGCCCTGCCAATTATATCAGTTCTGTGAACCTTTGTCTGACACTTCCAGAAAGCCACAAATCTAATTTATTTTGCCTAATCCCCCAAAATGTAATGTTTTCTGCTTATTCATTGCCCAGAACCAACTGATTTTTAGCCTTATAGAAAACAACTACAATTTGATTTGTAGTGTTGGTCAGGTTTGGTGCAGATACTCCCCACATAACTAAGTCGGCAATGTGATACAGAACATGGGCACTGTGGCAATAAATCCTCCCACACCAGCAGAGGCCACCTCTATCACACCACTAGTCTGTGAGCTGCATACCAGATAAGCATCATAAGGCCATATAATAATCCATGACAGACTAAAGCAGGAAACTGTCCTTCAAGAATTAGGAGGTACAAGCTACCAGCTGGTTGCACACCACTATAAACATTTTTTAAAAATTAGTTAACATAAAATAATCATAGAGATGCTGGTTCCAGGCTATTGTTTGAAAGATTTAAAATGTAAAGATGAGAACTCAGTACATTCCCCAAATTCTATCCTTCACACTTTCTTTGCTTTGTCTACTCAAGAGTTAGATTTATCCAGAGCAATTTTCACCACTTCCTTTATTGTTGCATGGCAGAATTTATTAATTATTATTATTATTTTAGATCTTCTATAAAATTTATTCTTTTTAGAATTTTATACATGTAAACCACATTTACATCATTCTTCCTCTTCCCTCTTTCTCCTCTAATATCTCTCATTTCTGCCCCTACTCTTGCTCAAATTCATGACCTCTATTTCCATAATTAATATTGTTACACACACACACACACAAATCCTAATGAGTATCTTTAGGGTTATACACATTTTTGTACAGATATTTGGGGTTGACCACAAGGGAACTGATAACCTATCCAGGGACTTGTTCCTAATGAAAACTGATTCTCTCTTCCTCAGCAGCCATTGATTGCTTGAAGCTCTTTATCTGGGGTAGATAGAGCAAGTGAGAATTTCCTTTCTACATTGACCTGCCTATTGTGTGATTGCTCATTATGTAGGTGTCCTCTCTTTTTTAAATTTATCTATTTTACATTCCCGTCACAGTTTCTCCTTCCACCTCTCCTCCCAGTCCTCCCCTTTTCTTCCCTCAACCACTCCTCCTCCATTTCTGTTTAGGAAAGGGCAGGTCTCTTATGAGTGTCAACAAAACATGGTATTAAGTTGCAATAAGACTAAGCACCTCTCCACACATTAAGGCTGGGTAAGATAACCCAGTGTGAGGAGCAGGGTCCCAAGAATCAGTAAAGGAATCTGAGACAGGCCCTGTTCCCACTGAGTAGCACAAGAGGATCAAGCTACACAACTGTCACATATAGTCAGAGGGCCTAAGGCTGTCCCATGCAGGCTCCCTGGTTGTTGGTTCAGACTCTGTGAGCTCTTATGAGCCCACGCTAGTTAATTCTGTTGGCTTTCTTGTGGTAAGACCTCTGACTCCTACAATCCTTTCTCCCCATCTTCTGCAGGAATCCCCAAGCTCCACCTAATAGGAAGCCATATTATTGAGATTTCACGATTGCATTTTCCTTGTCGTGTAATATTATCTTGCAGAAGATATGCTGACCCTCTGAATCATACCATCTTCTCTGACGTTTCCTGAGGCTTAGATATAACGATTGCTTTGTGGATGTATAAACAGAGTCTGGGTACCCCACGGTCAGTTGTTCTTCATAGTTTGTTCAGTTGTTGGTGTTCTTTAAAGTATCTATCTGCTTCCAAAAAAAAGAGTTTCTTAACAATGAATGAGAGGTTCACTATTCTTGATCTATGAGTATAAGGACAAATATTTAGAAAACAGTGAAAAATTACACTGTTTTAGAAAAATGGCAGTAGCAGGTTATTGTCTATGACCTCACCAGTCATGGGTAGTTGGATAGGTTTACATTACCAGACATGAATTCCTTCCCATTGACCAAACCTTAAGTCAATTAAACACCTGTTGGTTACTTCCAAAACATAATTGTTGGTCGGGCCATTATTGTGATTCACAGGCAATGGAGCTGGGAGAGACTTTGGTTGCTTTTCTACTTAGGTCGTTTTTTAAGGAACCTTCAGCTATTCTGAGCACTAGTTCTCTAGTAGAAGTTGGGATGCCTTTGGGTCAGTCTCAGCTCTATTTCTTCAGCTTTTATGTTCACAGTATGTGGGGTCAGAGGCAACAAAGACAATGGAAATTGCCTATATTGTTTTGGGAGTTAGTTAGGTTTAGGATTAGGATTAGAGATAGACAAGGTTAGGTTTGGGGTTAGGCTTTTGACTATGGTTAGGGGTTTAGGGTTAGAGCTCCATGTACTGCAACACGAGTGTGACAAGTTTAGGGTCGTGACTACTGTTAGGGGCTTGGGGTTAGAGCTCTGTGTACTGCGACAGGCATGTGACAAGGTTAGGGTTGGGGTTGTGACTACAGTTAGGGGTTTAGAGTGAGAGCTCCGTGTACTGTGACATGAGAGGGGATCAGTCTTTTTTACATGGCAGTTAAACAGGATGCATGGTTCAGATTCAGGCAGGTATATCCTTCAAATGTCATCCTTAGCGACTTATTTCTCTTACTCTTATAGGAAACCTGCTAAAATCCCTACAGCTTTTAGAATAGTGCCGTAAACCAGTTCAGTATGCAAAATATGAGTGTGTGGACATTTTATAATCAAATAACAATAACAGAATATACATTTAAAATCACTATAATATGTTAATTTCAGGTATTTTGTGGACACACACACAAATGTGCATAAGTGCATACACACAATACAACAATTGATACCCCGTGTCACTCACTAGTGTGTTCTAAAATCAAAGAGTTTATATTCAAAATATTGAGATTCTCAGAATTACCTAGTAACTAAACACCAGCTCTCCAGCCCACACTATAGCTGCCAGTTCCATAACTACTATTGTAAGTCTTCATGCCCGACAGACAAGGAGAGGACTCACTACCCAATATTATCTTGCTGCAGTTTCCTTTCTACCATTAACTAAGACATGTAACCCAATAGAGAGTGATCAAAATCAAACCAGCCCCAAAAGGAGAGTGAACATAAAATAAGTGAACATAAAATTATGCAAATCTTTAGTAGTTTTAAAAAGAAAAAGGGCCAAAGTGCGTGGCATGTGTACACACACACACACACACACACACACACACACACACCTACAAGCATGGTGAAGACAAAAAGAGCAGCAGACAGAATATAATGGATTGCTAACAAAGTGGCAGAATACTGAGTCTCTACCACATTATTTACAATAAGGACAAATGTTGCAGTAACTCCAGAGACAGTAACATTGTTTACCAGCTTCCGTCTATACTCACCATTAATGTAACAACTATATCCTTTGATATATTTAACCTGCAGAATTTATAGTATCTGTACAACAGTCAAAACATGACCAGAGCACTGTCGGCTATAAACATCTAAAAATGAAAACATCCCCTGTTTCCATCAGTTGATGAGTGGTTGAAACTATTGTGAAACATTCCCACAATGAGAAGCTAAATGAAATACCACAGTTAAAATGGGCATAAAAGAAGCACACCACTGGCATGTATAGCATTGTAGATGAATCTTAAAAGATATTCTTATGAAGGTACAAGAAGCGTACTGAATACCGAATAGACTGGATCAAAAAAAATCCCCTCTTCATATAATAATCAAAACACAAAACATACAGAATAAAGAAAGAATATTAAGGGCAGAAAAGGAAAAAGGTCAAGTAACTTATAAAGGTAAACCTATCAAAATTACACCTGACTTCTCTATGGAAACCATGAAAGTCAGGTCTTGGATAGATGTGCTGCAGAAACTAAGAGACCATGGATGTAAGCCCAGACTACTATACCCAGCCAAGCTTTCTTTCACCATTAATGAAAAAAACAAGGTATTCCAGGATAAAAACAAATTTAAACAATACATAGCCACAAACCCAGCCTTGCAGAAAGTAATAGAAGGAAATTCACAACCCAAAGAACCCAACAACACCCACAATAACTTAGACATCTAAGAACCCTCCACAAGCACAACCCAAAGAAGAGAGACACACAAATTCTACCACCAAAAAAAACAAACAAACAAAAACAAAAACAAAAACAACAACAAAACCGAAGTTAAAAACCACTGGTCATTAATATCACTTAATATCAGTGGTCTCAATTCACCTATAAAAAGGCACAGATTAAGAGAATGGATGCGAAAGCAGGATCCACTATTCTGCTGCTTACAAGAAACACACCTCCACCACATAGACAGGCATTTACTCAGAGTAAAGGGTTGGGAAAAGGTTTTTCAATCAAACGGACCTAAGAAACAAGCATGTGTGGCTATATTAACATCTAACAAAATTGACTTCTAACTAAAATCAATCAGAAGAGATGAAGATGGAAACTTTATACACATAGCAGGAACAATTCATCAGGATAAAGTATTATGTTATATCAAAAAGCCTGGCAAGAAGGTCCTGTGATGATGTGTCGTTTCATTTGCGTGACCTGCTGGAAAGGGCAGGACAGAGGACCTGTCAGTTGTTACAACTGGAGTCAGGGAGGGACGTGATTTCTGAAAGACGGGAGAGAAGATCTGAGGTGACAGAGCTATTCTATAGTATGGTTATGGTGATGGTTGTATGGCTTTATGGTTGCACCATGGTTACATGATTTTGTATGTTAAGCAATGAGTTCTGTGGCTTCATGCCAGTCATTTCCAAGTGAATACAGTACTATCAGCCCAAGCTATGAGAGATCTTGAACTGGAATTATCTAGGTATGTTTCCCCAGATTAAGACACTGTAAGAGCAAATGTTTTAAGCTTCTAAATTTGGGGATAACTCACAATGAAATTAGAAACTAATATATACATAGAGAATACCACAATACATCATATGGCAAATATATTCATGCTGTATATTATATAATGTTAATCACCTAGTGTCTGTATTTTCATTAGTTATGTTATGCCCATCTAGCTATTTATTTACCTTTATTCCACTTTCTTCCAACGTGGTCTTTCTGAGCTAAGACTCATTGAAAGGTATATCCGTATTCCAGTAACCTTTTCCAAGCCGAATTCTTGCATTCTAAGTCTGAAACATGATCATTCATATTGTATCAGTTTATTTCTCCATGATTGCCTTTTAAATGACTGGCTGAAATGATTTACCAAAATTATTCCCTATACAATTTCAGGGAAGAATTTTTTTTTTAAAAAAAAAGACTGATAGCATTGTTGTTAAAGGCTGTAGTTTTAAACTGGTTATAATTATTTTAGACAGTAGTGCATCCATTTAGTAGTACCTTTGCAGACTCTACTTCTGTGCAAGATGTCAGGTATAATAGGGTGTGAGACAATGCAGTCTCCTTTCTTGAAACTTGCAGTCTTGAAAAAAAGGAAGACATTCAAGGAAGGATCAGACAATGTATTATAAACCTTTATAAAGTGCCACAAAAAAAACCTTGTAGTATTTGATTGTTTCAGATTCAAAACTGTCTTTTTTCCCCAAGCAGATGTTCATATATACAGGGCATTAGTGACTCAGTATTGATTATAAAAACACATACAGGCTCATTCAGGAGAAAAAAAAAGAAAATATCAAAAAGAATTTTGAGAAAGGAGTGGAAATGACCAGAGTAAACTCGTGTCCTTCTGAGTGTTGCCCAGGTGGTGCTGTCCTGCCTCTTTGTGAGTGAGAGGAAGGGCTGTGGCTGACTCTGCTTCTGGAGCTGTGAGATTCTTCAAACACATCAGCTGCTACACCGTGACCCACATCCTGCCCACACCTTGAACCATCAGAATTCAGTGTGCTGATACTTATAGTAGCCACCAGGGTCTACTAACGGAACCCATCAGCTACTGCATAAGGCCCTGCATGGCCTTTGAGCTGTTTATGGGCTTGGTGAGCTGGTGCAGTATGGTGAGAAATCAGAGGGGCGCTTGCCCTGGGACTGAACTGCTGTTGTCTAGGCAACTTTATTAAGAGCCTTCTGTTCCAGGGAAGCTGCAGCCTAAATTAACTCCTGCGCTCTTGGAATTCTGTCTTTCTGCCTTTTATAAAGTTTTGGTCTTCCTTCCTTCCTTCCTTCCATCCTTCCTTCTTCCCTCCTTCCTTCCTTTCTTACTTCTTTCCTTCCTTCCTTCTTTCCTTCCATTTTTCTCTCTGTCTCTGTCTCTCCCTCCTTCCTTCTTCCTTCCTTCCTTCTCTCCTTCCTTCTTTCCTTTCTTCCTTTCTTCCTTTCTTTCTTTTTATCTTTCTTTTTTCTTCCTCCTTCTCCTGTTTCTGCCACATCCCCCTTCTCCTCTTCCTTCTTTTTTGACAGTTAGGGACTGCTCAACCTCTTCAATTGAGTTGTGTTTTTCATATTTTTTTATTTGTAGTCCTAAAATATTTGTCAAGTGGCATTCATTTTAAAGGTCTCTTTGCCTCAAAACACATTTCTTAATTCTGTTACAATTTAGATAACTCATGTCAGTATCAATACGCTTTGAGAATGAGATCTAACTTCAAACTTAGTTCTTAAATTCTGATTCATCCTCTGATCCTAAGACCCTCCAGAAAACATAGCCTGTAAAGTTACATGGGTTTTTCTTTACCTAAAAATGAAATAAGAAAGAAAAGTATATTTCTCTGCAGGTTAGACACAGGGCCTCATAACCATCAGTTATAGCTTCAGCGTGTCTTCTTATGGTTTTCTTAACATGGAAAGATTCATTACCATTGTTTCCAGTACCCAAAAGGCAGCCATTTATTTGGCTGAGCAGGGGACCAGAGTAGCTGATCCTCAACCTTCATAGATGTTTGCTGAGACTCTGGGCTCATTTGAGGTCATTTGGAGATATTAAGCCAAATATACTCTCTACAAAATATACTCTCTACAAAACCCTAATAGGTCAACCATATCATTATCTCAATTCTATAGACAAAGAATTTGAGACTAGAATGTAAAGTAACGAATCCAAAGTCTCAAAAGACAGTGAGAGCTGGGTTGAAGCCTGGGAAGCAGGCTGCATGTCCAGGCCTTTAATCGCTGTTGTAGCTTGCCGTTTCAGATACTCAGATCCCAGCAGGAAAAGTGCGAAGGTGCAGGTCCTAAAACCAAATTATAAAATTGCAAATCAGATTGGTTCATGGCTCCAAGCTCAATTTATTTAAACTCAATTTCCATTAACCCATTGAGTAGATAGGTGAGCCGAATTGGCAGCCTTGTTAAATGATCTTTTTTTACTTGACAATCTGCAAGATTTGGAATCTAATTTGAATCTCAGCTTCATTTTAGCTACGTCTCGTCTTTTATTTTTTTATACTAGTTCACTGGCTTTTTGATTCAACCGGGTATAAAATTGGTTCGCTGTTTCAATTATCAAGTTCAGAAAAAGGGAATATGTGAAATCTATGCTAAATCCAAAGCAGAAGACATTCTATGGGTTGGCTTTTACTGTCTACAAGTGGAGAGGGAAAGGAGGTCTTGGGCTGGTCGGGGGGATGGCTTAATGAGTAAGAGTACTTGCTGTATAAGCAAGAGGACGTGAGTTCAAATCCCCAAACCTACATAAAATCTTATCACAACCACATGCCTGTAACCCTGGAATTGGGGAAGCAGAAACAGAATGATACTGGGAGATTGCTGGCCAACTAGTTTGGCCAGATCAGTGAGCTTAGTGAGCTTCCAGTTCAGTGAGGAACCCTGTCTCAAAAAGTACAGAGAAGAAATGATTAGAGGCAGATATTTCATGTATTCTTCTGGTTTATTGATGTGAATGCATGGCTTATGCACTTACACACATGTGTAGACACCACACACACTCATACTTTATACCCCATACACAAAAGAAAAGAAGAGATAGAAGGAAGGATTTCTTCCTTCTAATATTTAACATAGTTTTAGGGGCGGGCGGTACACAACACTCCACTGTTAATAAGAAAATCCTTTCTATTTTGAAGCTTTAATTTTAAGTAATGCACTTTTAAAATGTAACTATCAATAGAAATCATAGCTCAGAAGCATTCTCCACAATTTTTTGGAAATTGTCCAACACACCAGTCTTATGGGAGACAAAGCAAACATAAAATGTGAAAAGAATATGAGAGAAATAGTAAATAGGTATTTTGTAGATGGTTAATTGTTTCTACATCCTAGGGCTAAATTGTTTGGATTCCAGATCTCTGTGCCCTTTTAGTAATGATATCACCAACTACATTAATCTTTATAGTCTTTTTATAGTGAATTTGAAACAATTTTTGTTACATTTTTGCACATCTATCTATCTATCTATCTATCTATTTATCTATCATCTATATATCTACCTACTAACCTACCTACTATCCATCCCTCTACCTACCTGTCATCTATCTACCTATCTATGTATCTATGTATCTATCTATCTATGTATCTATGTATCTATCTATCTATCTATCTATCTATCTATCTATCTATCTACCTACCTATTTTTACAAGGGAGAGGGCCGCTTATTTGTCCTGGACACCCAGGTAGCTTACACCCCACTAGCTTACACCCAAAATTACCACACAGAAACTGTATTAATTAAAACACTGCTTGGCCATTAGCTCTAACATCTTATTGGCTAACTCTTACATATTATTTTAACCCATCTCCATTAATCTGTGTATCACCACGTGGCTGTGACTTACCGGCAAGATTCTAGCCAGTGTCCATCTGAGGCGGAGGATCCATGGCTTCTCTCTGACTCTGCTTTCTTCCTCCCAGCCTTCAGTTCTGTTTTTCCCCACCTACCTAAGTTCTGTCCTATCAAAAAGCCAAAGCAGTTTCTTTATTCATTAACCAATGAAAGAAACACATAAACAGAAGGACACAAACCTATCTGATATCTATATATCTATCTACCTACCTACCTACCTACTATCTATCCCTCTACCTACCTATCTGTCTATCTGTCTATCTATCTATCTATCTATCTATCTATCTATCTATCTATCTCACCCACTCTATAATATACATCCCTAAATATGTGTATGCATAGAATATAGTAGTGATTATACACCTAGTAAGAAGTGAATAATTCAGATGGTCAAGTAGTTATTTAGCTTTCTGTTAAGGTTCATGTCTTGGGCATGGCTGGAGATATGGCCCAGTAGTTAGGAGTACTGGCTGCACTTATGAAAAGGAGACAGAGTAGAATCCCTGCACTCACAACTACTTGAAATTCCAGTCCCTGGGGCGCCAATACCCTCTCTGGACTTTGTGAGCACCTAGAACACTGCAGTACACAGACAGACATACAGACAGACAAAACTCCCACATAAATAAATAAATAAATAAAATTTGAAAATGATAAGATTTGTATCTACCAGATAGTATGTAGAAGACATGAGTACCATACTGGAAGAAATTCTACATTTCTAAATGATATCTAATAGAAGAACAGAAGCTGGTAGAAGAAGGAACACCAAGGTCAAGTGGGAAGTGGGAAATCAGTGCTTTCGGTCAAGTGTATGAAACATTTTACATGGGTTAGTTGAAATTGAGCAATGTAGGCTTAGATAGTTGTTTTAAGCACAAAATGTGGATGCAAGCAATTTGGTTAAAAGGAAGAGAAAGGTAAGATCAAACATCTTAAAACTTAGATTACAATTTAGCTTTACCATTCCTTATGTCCTAGTGTTGAAATGACAAGCCACTTCAGACATTACATTGTTGTGGTCCAGAACTCTTTCTGATGTCATTATATGAAACTTTTCCCGTATGCATTTAAAAACGAATGTCTAAGACTGCTACCATTGTCTGGTGATTCTGCTTCTTCAACCTTTCAGCACATCAGAAGCTGAGATTCAGCCACTTTGTCACCTATGAATTCATGTTCTGTCAGTGATATCCCCAGGTCCCCACCCCTCAATTTTTTTTGACCTTTGCTGAAATGTCAGCTTCCTAGCCGGACCTCATGTGTTCATTCCCTTTGTAAGATCAATTGTCCTTCCTAACATTTTCCTCTGGCTCCTCTCCCCAATCCTATTTCCCATTGTCTGATAATAATGCAACTTCATTTTTTTCCTTAGTAACTCAGAACACAGATGTTTTTCTTATTGTTATATCCCCTTACCATAGTATGCATGTATACTTGTTAATGGTAACAAATTAAAAACAATGTTAGAATGAATACTAAAGCTTCAGTATATAGAGAGACTGCATGGCTGACCTGCAGAGATACAGGTGACAATTACTGCAGAAGTCCACACAAGAGTGAGGGTGAGTTCTGAGCCACTGATTCTAGAAACTTAAGGAAAGTTCAGGGCTTAGACAACTTAGGGCTTAGTGATACACTGGATATGCTATAAGCTATCAGTAAAAACAGTGATATCATGTAGACAAGAGAAAGTGAATAGTCTAGAGATGGAGGGAGATAGAGATAGATAACAGATGATAGACAGACAGATAGATAAATAGATATGGGATGTTTGCAATTGTCTTTTGTGATAGAGTAAATAGCTATTTGTATACTGGGAAGACATAGAATCTGGTAGTTGTCCAGTCCAATGTTACAGACACAGATGCTCCCTAAAGAGTCACTGCTGTTGAATCTATGTAGAAAGGTTGAAGAAGGTGGAATCACCAGACAATGTGGCTAGTCATAGACACTCATTCATAAAGAAAAGGGGTTTACATGTGCTTTCAACCTGTCTTCATCCAACTTCCTCCCCTTCATGCTTCCAGCTGTCTACCTTCAAGGCAGATTTTGACTTCCTTAGTCATTATCTCACATTCCAATGCTCTCTGTTGGTGCCTGCATAGGCACACAAGTGTGCTTTACCAGTCCTATGCATCTCTTAACCTATTCAAGTTGATAATCAAGATGATAATCACACTAAAACTGTTCAGATCTGACAGACTGATTCATTTCTAGAACATTATTTACTTCCATTCCAATTGTCATTGAACTTTGCCAAGTGGAAATCATTACCTGTGATTACACTTATACCTGTGGAATCGTTTTGGAATCATATGGATAAATGCCTTAAGCAATTCTGTGCTTTTATACAAAAAATGTTATCTAATCTAGTATCTAGAAAAATTCAAAATACTTACGTTTTTTTCTAGGCCAGAATACATACCATGCAGCTGACCTTGGACTATCCCTTAATTCTAGCCGCAATGTTTGATATGAAGTACGACACAGGATAGCCCAGTCATATTTCACACAAACAAATAACGTGGCAGTCAGTCTTTAGACCTGCAGTGTTGGAACACATATTAGCCTAAGTCAATGAGCTTGCTGGTGACATTACACATCACCATTGCAGCATTAGATAATATGGTTTAGGCACTTGAAGAAAATCAATGCCTTCTATAGACATGCAGAATCTAGAAAGAACAGGTTAAGGGAGAAAACCTATGAGGCAGATATTAACAGACTGCATTTGAAGTGCCTATTGGGTCACCCAAGTGCTTTATTCAGTACATGTTTATCTAGTTTGGTTCGTAGTCTAGGATTGACAACTAACGACAGGCTGTACTTTGGCAGCCAGTGCGTCATAACCAATTGTTAGAGTAGTGAAAAGAGTGTGTGGCATGAGGCCATAGGGCATTTCATTTTAGAAAGGCCAATAATGTTCCCTGGAGCTAAAGAAGCCTCTGCATGCTAGAGGTGAGGGATAAACTGAGAGCAGTATGTTTCAGTATTGATTTAGCAGCTATGTGCTGGACAGGGGAGTGCATTCTTACGTTGTCATTTCTCTAGTTCTGCTTCTCTCAAGCGGTCATGTCCTTCCTAGCTCTTACCAGAAAAAGGGGCCCCAGAGGGCTCAGCAGATCATTTTGTGCTGTCCTTCCCCAGGCTGCAGGCCAGGGCCATTTCTGAACTTCTTGTCATGGAAACACATAAGTTGCAAGTTCCTTTGATTCTCAGGAAGGACATGGAAGGGCAGGAGTGCTCTTTCCTGCTCAATGATCCGTGCAACTAGAACAATATCCATTGTAGGCAAATGCATGGCAGGGATGAGTGGACGCACAGCCCAGCAGTTCTTATAAATGAATTTAGTTCAAGTTGAATTAAGGTGATCTGTGAAAATGTGTTTCAAAATGATTCTCTTCAGTATTTGGGACACCGAATCATTTTGAAAAATGGTTTAGTGCTTTTGGTAAACGTTTTTATTAAACTTCCATAATTCTATAGAAGTTAGTCTAGGGATCTATAATGAACTTTTGAAACATGTCAAATATTAAATGCTCTTTAATATTGGCTATCACTTTTCTAAAAGAAAAAAAAAGGAAGATCTCTCCATTTTGCTTTGTTCTTTTCTGATTGCTAACTGCTACATTGTAGATGAGTAAAAAGACCATGTTTGCCAGTCATAGAAAAAATAGCAACACCAACAATGTGCTAAAAACTAGAACTTTCAATAATTATTCTTGGTTCTTAAAAGGGGCCCTTTCTCATGGCAGTTTCTACCAGCAGAACTTTCATATTTCATGCAAAGTGTATGGCTTTCTGACTCCTCTCATTGCTTATTGATCTGCCTATGTTAAATTCTTTTGACTTAGAATTGCCAGACTCCCACAGTGTAGTCTGCTCTGGAGAGCTGGGAATTGTCAGGGAAGCTAAAGAAGTTTGTGGCTGCAAGGAACACATCTGGAGGAGACGGAAGGTACAGCTTTGCTGACCTCTGGAGAAAAGGATTTTGGTCTCTCTGTTCAGTAAGATGGGAACTCATTAGCTGTTTCAAATGCGAGGCCCACAGTAAGGTTTATTCTTGAGAAGAGGCCACTTGGGTAACTAGTGAAACAGGAGGCTGCTGCTGTGTTGTTGCCAAGTAAGAAATGCTGAGAGATTGCCCTAGGCTAAATGTAGTGATTGTGGATGTGATGCGTTTGAGGGAGAGGAAGTAGCCTGGCTAGATGCAGAAAGTAATGCAGAGTAAAGCAAAAGGCGGCTGTAAGAGTCAGCCCCAGGTTGATCAAACCCCAGAAGAGGAATGGCCTTTGCTATTATACGTTTGGTAATGTCATTTGGTGGGCTGACTTTGGGCAAGATGATCACACATTCTAAGGATAAAGAATTACTGAGACATCAAAGTATCAATGTCTAGATTTCTGAGGTAAGCTGGTCTGGAGATGTAGGGATTGTTGGATGAGTTTGAAATCTGTTGCACTCATTCTAATTGAAGGTAAAGTCATGGATAAGGTCTTATAAGAGGAGAAAACTAGTGAACGAGGATCTGAGGGTTGCGGAACTTCACATTTTAATGACTAGAGTAAAGAGGGTGAGATTTGGAGATGGCATACAAGGGATGATGTTGAGAAAGAGGAGAATTGTGGCAGTGAGATAAATACCTTGGGGAGAGGGACAGAGGGCTGTGTGGTGAGAGAGGTAGTTAGCCACATCAGTGATAGGAGAAGTAGGCCTCGGTTCTCGGCCCATAGAAATTTTGTGAAGTAGTGCTGGGATGAAAGTGCAGTGCCACAGGTCACGTGATGAGTGCCTGTGACTTCTCAGGAAGTTTGACTCTGACGGGATTATGGAAATGGAGTGTTAGCTGAATCAGGTGGGACATGGATGCTCTTAGGTTTTGAAGAAAGAAGTTCACGGGAAACAAGAAGGGTGAGTTTTTAAAGGGGCTTATTATAGAGAGAAAGCTTATAGGGAGAAAGCTCCCGAAGGTGCTGGAAAGGTCAAATTAGGCCTTACACAAGAGGGCACCCCTAAAGAGGGAAAAGCCCACAGAGTTGCATTGTAACAACATGTTTTATGGGACTCATGGAAGAAACTGGACAAAGATAGAGGTAATTTCTGTCATATTTGGTTAATTTACAGAATATCTTATATGTTGAATAAATGGTGTGTGTGTGGGGGGGGGGGGGCGTTCACAGGCTCTATGTGCATTCCCCTGGCCTAATCAGGAAGATAATTTTGTACACTATGCATATTCAACTCATCCATTTAGAAAACTGCTTGCACCCGGAAGCTCCCGCTGTTCATTTCTGGCATCCACTTTGGAAGCTGCTGCCTTGACTCATCCATTGGCTTCGTCCACCATGGCTACTCTCGGATCTTGGATACATTGCTGGGCGTAGACTTTGGTGGTATATGTGAGGTTAGGTAGTCAATGTTCCCTTTGCTCTCACATTTACATGACCAACTTGTAGTTATAGCATTGTAGAAGGCTAACTCTACTACTCTTACTGAGACGTAGATGCAGTTTCTCTTGGTTACATCTCTTCTTAGCCCTCTGTCTACAGGGTGGTCTGAATGGCCCTCTTTCAGAAATAGGTGGAAGAGCCTTGTCAGAAGCTTTATGAAGGGGCGACAGGGCCTTGTGTATGGCCCATTGTCTGGGCAAGAGATGTACCTGTTGTCTATATCAGAAAAGTTGTACTGCCAGGGATGGATCATGGGTACCATGGGAAACTGTTAGAGATATTCATAAGTCCAAATAGTGTTTAGGAAGCAGATGTCTACAAATGACCCCTTTCTCCCCATTTCTTACTGTTTAGCATCCCCTACAAGAAGTATTTAAGGCAAGTGTTAGTTCCCAGATGAACAGATGTTTTGTTACTGCTACTCCTATATTTGTATGCATTTTTCCTCCTTGAGATATACTTAGCTTTGTTTGGGGAAGACGAGAGAATTTAATTTCCTCATCAAAAAGTTGAAACAATGAAAGATCTTTCTCTGTGAGACATTCTAATTTGAGGCATTTTAATGATGTAGGAAGTAAGGATAGGGTTTATAAAATGAGTGACTATCTGAATTGGGGATGAAAGCAGGGATTTTGAGATTGCAATTTAACAATTAACGTATCACAAAGTTTCATTTTGTTTTCACTTTAAATGCCCAAGAGGACATTATTCATAGACATGTCTATTGCTAACTATGTTTTTAGAATTTGGCTACCGTATTTGCCCCTCTCTCCTACATATGACAAACATAGAAGCTAAAAATTGTCAGAATAGAAACATGTACCCACCCCTCCAAGAAGAACACTGAAGAGTCATTGTTATCATGGCCAGTAGTAGAAACGTATCTTCCTGATTTGCTCTGGGAATAAGGATGGAAGGAAGACCAGGGATCTCAAAGTCACACTCACATTGGAAAAGCGAAGAGAATGGTAATGTTCCAATGGCTGTGATTAGAGCCATCTGTGCTTTCTTACTTTAGGTCTCTCGATGCTTTCCAATGCAAAGTAGCCTCTTCTTTGTTTGTTCTGGAACACAGCTGTTGTCTTAATTGAGCCTAAAAGATAATAGAAGCATTGTTCTCTCCCCATCCTCACCCCTTCTCCAGTGAAGCCCTTGGTAGAATGTGAGGAAGACCTGAAGGAATTAGTTTTCCTAGAAAATCTGCATTATTGTTTTTATTTCTCCAAAGGTAAATACTGTTTTTAAAAACAGCGGATGGGGATTATACGTGTATATGTATACGCATATGTATAGAGTATGCAATTGCGTGCATGTGTGCATGCACATACTCTAATGCATTTTGAACTCTGAATACTTGCTTTTTTTTTGATAGACACCCACTTGCACCACACCACACCCCCACACCCTTGTCACAAGAACCTTCAGTGATCCAGGTTAAACTTTTGAAGCTTTACCCCTTGGCATTTTCCTTCTTTGAACAGAAGGAGTTAAAACCATAGAGCACAAACTGATTTGCTCTTTTCTCATTATCTGCCCCTCCCCCAATACTCTGCTCTTTGAGCAGAATTGCTTCAAATTCTATTCTTTTCTCTATTGTTAGAAGCTAGGGAGTTGCTTAAATGTCATCATGGGTGCTTTGGTCTACTGAAACAAAGTTTTTGGAGAACATAAAATGTGCCTAGTCCTATAGACTCTCATGAAAGAGAGTAATACAAGTATTTAGAGTTAACACACACATACAAATTTATAAATGCCACATAAAAGCAAAAGAAAATTTTATTGGCTACCGAGAGCATTTCTATAAAATTGTTTGCCCTTGTACATTTTAGTTTCACAATGATTGCCTTGCCATTTGACAAGGAGTTTGTAAAATTATGTTCTGTTGGCAGAATAAAATGTAAATTCAGTATTTGCTCTAGGATGTTTCTTTATTACAATTATAGTTAGTTATAATATATAAAATGTGTGACTTTACACAGAACTGCACTCACTGTTTCTAATATTGCTAGAAGTTAGTGTCCTACAAAAGCATATATATATATGTGTGTGTGTGTGCGTGTGTGTGTGTGTGTGTGTATGCATGCTTTGTGTGTGTGTGTGTGTGTGTATGTATATATGATTTCTCTCAAAGTAGAAACTGAATTGAAATGTACAGAATTTCCAATCATAATGTAAATGGTCCTGGACCTAACCTCTAGCCATAAACTGTAACCTTGAACAAAAAGAATATAACAGAAGTTTTTATACACTGCTCACCCCATGAACAGGCAACCCATGATTCGTGGCCTCACATTCACCCTGGCTTTCTGCTGGACTGGTTTTCTGACCCTGACACAGAAGTAGTACTGAACAAGAGCTAAGAGAGGTGATGTGGAGGTGGGAGCTGGTGCTTCTGAGCTGATGGAACTCACTGGCACTGTATAGGAAAGGGGAGAACTCTGCATATGGGCATGTTGGCTTTCTGAACCACAACTGAGGAAGGGTACAAGGTGAGATTCCTTGAGGCTTCTCATAAAACAGCTGCCAAGAAGAAGAAAGAAAAGAGAAGGCAATTAGGGTCATCCTGTGTTGCCTAGAAATTGCTGGCTTTCCCCAGCTAGAGTGGCAAAGGGTGTGTGCTTGTGTATGTCCAATCTTTTATCGAAGAGACCAGAAAGAGCTCACCTTTGCATTGTGCACAATGCCCTAGAAGAAGGACAGCTTTAACACCTCCCCCAAAAGTTCAGCAGGATCATGAAGAATTGTCAAATTTTTAACTTCCTGTCATCTAAGAGAAACATCTAAGAAACATCTAAGAAAAGCAACTTGACACTCTTTAGGAGAAGCCAACACAATCTCCCTCACACTGTATCATACACAATGAATGTCCTGTGGATTTATTAAAAGAGAAAATATATATGTAGTATATATTATATGTTTAGCATTTCCGGACAGTGAGACACCTCAGAGGGAAAGGTGCTTGCTGCAAAGCCTAGCGACCTGAGTTCCATCCTCCGCACTCTCACAGTGGAAAGCAGTACAAGTTGTACTCTCCTCTGCACATGAGCTTTGGCACCTGCATAAACACACACATTCACATACACAAATGCGCACGCACACACACACACACACACACACACACACACACACACACACACACACACACAAATGTAAGAGTCTGGCCTTTTTTAAAAAAAAATATTTACTGTTTTAGTTTGCCATATTTTTTGCTTATCATTGCTACTATTTATTATTTTACATGTGTATGTTTTGGGGACAGGTGCTAATTTGCAGAGTGTACTTGTGGAGTTCAGTGGACAGTTTTTTGGAGTCGGTCCTCACTTTGGGCCTTGTTGGAATAAGTCTTCTCTTGTTTGTTTCTTCTAGCCCATGAACTTCCATCTGATTCCCTGGTTCCTACTTCCATCACTAGGTGAGAGAGCTCAGATGACACATTTTCTCCATCACATTTGTGTTCCAGATACTAAAGGGTTGTCAGGCTCTGTTGGAAGTCATTGCTGGATAGTCAGAGGGCATAGCCTTCCAGTGGCCTGGCAGCTTATTTCAATAGCTCATCAACATGGAGCTCCCTTTCTCTAGTAGAACTTCCTGCATCTACCAGCCCTTATCTGGAGAATGTCCCTGGATCGGACCTGGAGGACTGACCTTATCTGTAAGTTGGCTCTAAAGCTGACTTATCTTTAGCTTGAACCCTGACATATGTTCCTGCTAGAAGGCTCCTTGCTGCACACTCGATAACTAAGACTAATGCTAGGAGCACTGTGATAGGAGTGTGCCACTTAATGAAAATTAGAGTTTGTACCCAGGCTCCACAATTCTATATATGCCTTATATTCTGAAATAAAATTGAGCTGGTTCACTGAAATCTGTCTCCTGGAGGGCTGTTTCTGTTCATGCTCATGGGACGTATACAAAATTTTCTGTCGCCTCTTCTGCCTCCTTCCCCTCTTAAACTAAGCGCCAACAGACAGAAAGGCCAAGAAAACCCTCCCACAAGGCTTATGTAGATTTTACACACTGAGCCTTCTCATCAGTCCCCCAAAATCAAGACAAACAAAAAAGCATGAAGAAACATTGAAGACAATGACTGATGTAGCAATCAGAATCATTAGAAATTGGGGTTTACTTCAAAAATAGCATAGAGGCTGGGAACGTGTTCTTGTAAGGTCCTTACCTTTGCTATATATTAAGGTAAGCTGAAAATAAAAATATGATTTGCCAGTTTTTATCATTTGTTAACTGTGACAAGTTTAAGTCAGAACTCCTGAAAAGTCAAATACTAAGACAACACAAAATTCAGGACAGTGAATGTGGTGGGTTCAAAGGATGTTTTGTTAACCCAAGCAGCAGTACAAGAGGAGAGACATCATGTCAAAGCATAGTATGAATGAAAAAGCCATCACAAATTACTGAATGTCCCTCCAAACTTATAATTATATCCTTAAAAGTAACAAACTAAGCATTTCAACTGAACTTAAAAACTGTCAAACTGAATAAAACAGCATATTTCTAACCATAGAAGAGAAAGACATTAAAAATACAGGTTTTTGGAAAGAGTTTGAAGTTGACGTGACACAAGACATACAGTTTGGGAAGTACAAGTTTGGGAAGGCACATGACATACAGCAGTGACCAATTCATGAAGATGAAAACGTAAACCAAATATAAAGAAATAATTTGAAGGTTTCATAAATTTCAAGCATAGTTTTAGAGTTTCTAAAGCAAAAAAATGGACATGGCAATGAAATAAATAAATCCACAATCACAGCTGGACATTTTAATATCCTACACTCAGCAATGTGAACTGTTAGAGGAAGTAGATAGCAAAAGGATACACAAGGATGGAGGTCTAGAATGCAATGCAGTCAATACATGTTGTAGGAGACTGTTTGATTATTCCCAGCTGCCCAGCCCCAAAATAATCACACAGAAACTGTATTAATTAAATCAATACTTGGTCTATTAGCTCTAGCTTCTTATTGGCTAACTCTTATATCTTAATTTAACCCATCTCTATTAATCTATGTAACCTGTGTACAAAAAGGAGGTTGTGGCTTACTGGGTAAAGTTCTGGTGTCTGTCTCTGGAGGGGCTACATGACTTCTCTCTTACTCCACCTTCTTTCTCCCAGTATTTAGTTTAATTTTCCACGCCTTCCTATATTCTGCCATGTGCAGGCCTAAGACAGTTTCTTAATTAACTAATGATATTCACAGCACACAGAGAGAAATCCCACATCACCTCCCCTTTTCTGTTTAAAT
The DNA here is from genome assembly GCF_982192425.1 of Myodes glareolus. Classification (NCBI taxonomy): domain Eukaryota; kingdom Metazoa; phylum Chordata; class Mammalia; order Rodentia; family Cricetidae; genus Myodes; species Myodes glareolus. The sequence continues at coordinate 80,712,088 of NC_142031.1, read as the reverse complement.
AAAAAGGAAGGTTTTAACTTTAACAAAATAAAATTACATACAACAAAACAGGTATCAAGCAATAATTACAGTTATAGTATTTATATCTGTTTTATCTTTTATCCTAACAAAGGAAAATATAACTATATATTCTTCAACTCCATCAAAGACTCTAGAAGGATACAATATTACCTAAGTAAACAGGAAGTGCATTGTAAGCAACTACCAATACTCAAGAATTGACAGAGACATCTTGCTGCCTGGACAGTCACCCAGTGTTCTTCTGTACTGTTGGGACATCTGTCTTCAGCCTACAAGCCCATTGTATCCAGCAGACTTTTCCACGAAGTAGAAACTCTCAAAGACAGTTCTGCCATATTGGCTGTTTGTCAGTCAAATTTTTTTTCCTGTGTCCTGTAGAATGTCTAGTAGACTCTTTCATGAAGTAGACGCCCTGAAGGACTGTCTCACCTTTAGTCAAGTTCAACAATCATTTCTCAGTGGGTCCTGCATGTCCAGTTCATACAGAATAACATCAAGCAGTCCAGGCAAGAGCAGTTTCTTGCCCAAATAGTTAACCAACTCCATAAGGAGCCTCTTCAATGCCCATCATCCTCTTGAAGTAGATTGGTGCTGCCAGAAGTAGATAAGTCTCATTGTCATGAAAATTACTAAGTTCTTAAACATTTTAAATGCCATATTCTATAGTCTTTGAAAGATCTGAAGGTATCTATCCATCTGAAATACATCCCTGTACATCTAGAAAACCTGACTACAAGCTTGACTATTATAGAAGACTCTTAATTAACCTATATTTCTTAATTATACATTACATTTTTAAATGAGCTGCACAAATACAATACCTTAATCAAGAGCAGAAATATACCTATAACAGAATTGACCTAAAATTTGTATCAATAAACTAAGATCCATATCAATGCAAAGTATCCATTTCTATAGCATATTGCCCTTTAAATATAAGCAAACATTTATAAACAATATTTGGGAATATATGGATGTAGTTTTCTCCAAACTACTTCCTGTTTTTTGTTGGGTGAAGTAATTTTCGGGGTATTCGAGGCAATCTTTTATTAATCCACATTAGTCTGGAAGGATTCCACAGGTTCTTATCTTCTGTAGAAACAAAAGCACAACCTGTTTTCCAAAACAACATATCCTTAACCTCAAATTTTGAAGTCAATAAAACTTTAAAACATATGTATTGATTTGACTTAGCAGCCCTCAGAATCAAATGTCTCTTTGCAGTCAAAAGAGTTAAAGAAAACACAATAATATACACAATCCAGACTTTCTCTGTGTATTCCATCTCTATGTGGCTTATTTTTCTTTATTCTTATTAATTTTTTTTACAAGTTTACTCTGTCTCTTTAAAGACTTTTGTTTTATTTTCTAAAAGCATTTGCTTCTTTTTATAACTTTTTATAACTCTCTATACTCTTTTTTCTCCATCCCAAGCCTACATACATTTTTTAAACACACTGTGACACATTTAGAAGTCTTTTTAATCTAAATCTGTCTTTATTGTGTATCTGTAATCCTTTTCGGACCAGAACTGCTTCTTAAAATGCTAAGAGCTTCTTAAAACCTAACCAGTGGCATTTGTAGAACAGATATGGCCCGGCGTGCTTGCTTCACCCAGTCCAACATGGCGAGGGAGAGGTCTGTTTGGTGCTAGTCATGCTCACAGCCCAATTTAAATGCCCGGCCTCCTGAAAGAGTCAGAGTTCACACTGGCAACAAGGCTCAGAACACTGCTCTTTCAAAATCATGCGAGTTTTTTTTTTCTACTGCTGATTCAAGACAACCTCTCTTAAAGGAGCTATGGTGCTAAGCAGTGCTTAACTCTGTTTTTTGTTTGTTTGTTTGTTTTTGTTTTTGCCTAGAATTCCTTCTTAAACTCTCTCAGATTTTAAGTGGATTTTAGTTGGCCACGTTGCCACCAATTTGATTACTTGTACAGAATAATAACCCCAATAAGCATGAAGCACAAGGTTAAAAGAGACTATCTGGGCTGAAGATGGCTCTGTGGTTAAAAGGGGTATTACTCTTGAGAGGAGCCCAAGTTTGGTTTCCAGCATCCACAACTGGTGGTTCTCAATGGCTTAATTCCAGGTCCAGGAGACTCAGTTCCCTCTTCTGACCTCTATAAGCACTACACACACATAAGCACAAACACAAATATATATAATTGAAAACAAATTAAAAATAATCAAGCTATCATTATGTTTGGAGATATTTAAATCCTAAAGATTGTATTCTTCATGTATAATGTAATTAAGTTAAAAATTAATAGCAATAAGATAAATGCTTGTAAAACTTCCAAATTATTAGAAATTATAAAACATTGCTAAATATATCATGAATCATTGAGCCAATCACTTAAGTTAAAAAAATTTCAAAACAAATAAAAAAGCAAAGATGACTTTTTGCAATTTTTATAATGCAGAATAACCAGTTCTTTGGGCTATATGCATAGCTAAAATGAATATTTTTAAAACAAAAATATGTTTAAAAATAATAATCTAGGTTTGTACACTGGAAAACCAGGAAGGGAAAAATATTATCAAAGTAATCAGATAAAAGACATTATAGATGCGATAAGAAGCAATAAAATGGAAAAGTAAGCAGTCAGATTCAACAGTGAGTACTTTAAAAAGCCTAATGAGATTGATAAGTCTAAGCAAGCCTGGGCAGAGAAGGAGGAAGATTTCCAATACAAATGAGGTAGGAAATGACACTGCTGTGTTAGAGCTATAAAAAGACAATAACGTTTATGAATAACTCTATATTTGCAACTTATGATGGTAAATTAGAAAGTCTAAATACTATAGTTAAGGATGAAATAGAATTAAAAACCAAAAGTCTTGCCTGTAAATACATTTTCTGTGTTCATAAGACATTTTATTAATAAATTTTATGTATTACATGAAGAAAAAGTCTAAACTCTTTAAGATAAAAGACTATTTACCTAATTTTGTTATAACAAAAGTATTAATGATATATTCAGAATTTTAATACCTCGCAATAATAATAAAATATTAGAAATTTGAATTCTATAACAAAAATAAAATATCATGATCAAGAATTAGTTTTGTATAAATAAAAATAAATTTTGTTCTTAAATAAAAAATTTAAGCATCTGAAATCATTAGATATTGTTTATTAGTAGATGTGAATCATTCTCCAGTAATAGAATAAAGGAGAAAATCACATAATTCTGAGGAGAAAAAAAAATTAATCTTCAAGGTCCAGTCATGATTGTAAATCTGAATAAACTACACCCCTACATTTAAAAAAGTGAACTCATGTATACACTGTGTGTTGTCCCATAAGACTAGGAAAAGCTGATGGCAGTGACTTTAATTATTTTCTTAGTACAATAATATAGATTATACCAAATAAAATTATCAGAAAATAGTGTAAAAATAAGAAAGAAAAAACATGCTTTTCATAAAGAAAATATTTATAAATATCAAAGTATTAAGCTGATAAATAAATTTGATAATATCACAGGATAAAGAAGTTAATTCACTTGACCGAGTAATTGAAAAATTAAGTAGAAGTAAATTTTTATCATCAAAAACCAAGTACTTAAAAAAATAGATGAAAAGCCTGTACAATTAAAGCTCTCATATTGCTGGGAGAATTTGAATATCTCTCTCTATATATCTATATCTATATATATCTGAATATATATATAGTATCTTCAGATACATATATTAATTTAAAAACAGATTTTTTTAAAGTTTATAAATGCTGAATATCACTTGGTTTTTCATTCATATGTAGAAATTTTATGATTTGTGTAGGTCAACTAAGAAGAGAAAGAAATCCACAAGAGAAAATATGTTTAAGAGGGAAAAAGGATTTGTTCTATATAAAGTTATTGTAATGACTTGAAAGAAAGGAGTGGCACTTTTAGGAGGTATGGCACTGTTGGAGGAAGTGAGTCACTGTGAGGGCAGGCTTCGATGTTTCTTCTGCTCAAACTTCCCTCAGCCTGACTTTTAGCCATCTTCCTGCTGCCTTCTGATCAAGATGTAGCCAGTATCACGTCTGCCTGCACGCTGCCATGTTCCCTGCCTTACAACAATGTACTGAACCTCTGAATTGTAAGCAACTCCCCTCAATTAAATGTTTTCCTTATAAGAGTTGCCATTGTCATGGTGTCTCTTCACAGCAATAAAAAGCCCTAACTAAGACAATTATATAATAAAAGTCTTCAGTTAAGAGAATAAAACAAAGAGAACTCAACGAAACCTAAGAACTGGCAATGGGCACTGTTTTCCAGGTGATCACAGAGAGTAATGGTGTTTACAGCTCACTGAAGAGCCCATTTGCCTCAGGACCACACATACCCATGCCAAGCTAGTGCTGGCTTCTGTGACGTGGTAACCCAGTATTTCCAGAGCTTCTGAACATTTTAAGAAGACAGATGCCAGGATGTTTGTGTAGAGGTTTCTAGAATAATTCAATCCATCATTTTCTATGAAAAGAAGAAATAAAGTTTACTTGTAATTTGAAATTCCTATTCAGTCACAACTCTAAGACACATAGCTTCACAAAGAAAATGGCCTATGAGATACAGAGTTGAATTAGGGTTGAAAAATATAATACTTCTGTGTGTTAAGCAATGACTTCTTTCAGGTAGAAAGATAAGTCTTCAAAAATTTAAGTACAGGGCAATAGGAATAGCTTATTCAATAAAGCACCTTCCTCAAAAGCAAAAAAGTGTTGAGTTCAATGGCTGTAATTCAAGCTTAAGTTGGGTATTCATGTTTCATTTCTGCTGCAGTTACAAATACTCTGACCAAAAGCAACACAGTGGAGGAAAGGCTTCATTTAACCTACAGTTCATAGTCCTCCTATCAGGGGAGACCATGTTAGGAGCGCCAAGGCAAACCTGCTTGCCACTAATCAAGGAACTAACTTCACAGTCAAATAAGTGTTACTGGAACAATGTTTGGTTTGTTTGCTGGTTGGCTAGTAAACTCATGCTTCGCTACCCTTCTTCAGTACTAGCTGTGTAGGGAATGGTGTCCCCACCATGGGCTGGGTTCTCTTACATCAACAGTCAAAACAACCTCCCCAAGACAGCCCAACTTGAGTAAGGTTATTCCTCAATTGAGATTCTCTTTTCAGATAATTCCAGGTCATATCAAGCTGACAGTTAAAGCTAGCCAAGGTAGTGGTTAGAACAATACAACTGTACAAGAGATCTGGACAAGATCAAGCAAGTCTCGCTCACAACCTAGTTGCGCAAGGAAAACTTCTATATGAGCTCCTGTCAAATCTGGAGCTATTTAAATGATAGTTTTTAGCACATCCTAGCACACATTCTTATTCTCTGTCCAGCCCTTTACTTGATAATTGGCTTGTGCCTTCACAGGAGGGTGGTGGAATATTCTGCTGACTGCAAGGGATGGTCCCTCCATGTGGACAGCCTGACTCTTCGTTTTTATGGATCTTTCTGTGATTTATATTTGATTGATTCAAAGTAATTATGGCTTCCTTTTTTGCATTGTTGTAGATTGTCATTTTATGTTGGAATATATTCTTAAATAAATTGCTTACGTTTTGCATGGTTTTAATGAGTATTTGTTTCTTTGGGATTTATTTTTGTTAATGATTTATTACACCTTATTTTATAATGATTTGTGCTATGGAAGTAATATTAGACAGAAAGCAAATTCAAGCCAATGTTCTAATTCAAGTTCTAATCTGGATAGTAGAACAGGGAAAATAATTTGCCACCTTGACAATGCAATTTTCTCAGGGCCTGCTACAGCTCACACAGTGCAGTGGGGGGGATTCAAGAGGTTTTGCATCAAAGAGGAAACCTTGGAGATTAGAAGCTAGGTGTTCACCATGGGAAGCTGACCATGACTAACTGAAAGCAACCATCAAAGCTGATCCTCTTAAAACTACATAAGTTGCCACAGACCTCATTATGGACCATCTGAGATTGTTTGTATTTAAAGCAGGTTGAAAGAGTAAACAACCCGATTGAGTAGGTGCTTTATGAATTGAACATTTAAAACAAAGTAAACAAAAAGTCATTTTGATGGTTCATGAATTGAACATTTAGAACAAAATAAACAAAACAGTTTGAATTGTTTTTCTCTTTTTTTCTATAAAAACAAACCAAATAATTTCTCAATTAGATTGTGAGAGGCATGGGTTGCATGGCACAAACAGCAAGCGTTGACTCAGTTGTTGAGTGAGAAATGCCAAAGTACTTCCCTAGACTAAACTTTCATGCACATACAAAGGTCACAGTCACCAGTGGTTGCTGCTGGTCTGGTCCTCTATAGTTTGTGAATCCTGGTGAAACCAGTTAAGAGGTGTGCTCTACAAATCTATGAGACGGACTCAACATTGACATGCCTGCTACTGGCACCGATCAACAGAAAGGATTTTTTTTTATGACAATGCCTGACTATACAACCAGATCTTCAAAAAGTAGAATGGATAGGGCTGCAAATCTTATGTCATCTACCATAGTTACCTGATCTCTTACCAACTGGCTACCACTGCATTAAGCATCTCAACAATATTTTGTGTGGAAGCCACTTACTTCTATAGCCATGAGTGTATAGAAAATGTCTTCCAAGACTTCATTGAATAGTGAAGCATAGATTTTTTAATAAACAAATTTATTTCCTATTGGTAAAAGTATATTGATTGTAGCGGCTCCTATTTTGATTAATAGAGACACATTTGAATCAAGTTGTAATGTTTTAAAAACCATGGTCCTCATGTGTAATTCCTTTTGCACTAACCAGGTAGGAGGTGGGCTTCACAGTCAGGCTACACAAGGTTTGCCTTTGACAAGTCACTTAAACTCTCTTAGTTTTGGCTTCCTCTTATCTAAAATGGTTATGGTTTAGAGTCAGGGGAAGAGAGGCAAAGTGAGGTCCTCAGAGCCTTGTGGAAAAGTTTCAAAATGGGCATCAAAGAAGAAGAAGAAGAAGAAGAAGAAGAAGAAGAAGAAGAAGAAGAAGAAGAAGAAGAAGAAGAAGAAGAAGAAGAAGAAGAAGAAGAAGAAAAGAAATAAAACACTTGGTAAAGTGGAAGGCTATAGCTCTCCCTCCAAGTAAAAGTAACCACTGGCACAAAGGCAGTGTCTGAAGGTGACCTGGGTGAAAATATAAGGTGTTGAAGGGAGAGGTGCTACAGTAAAGTGTCTGTCCATGTGACGAAGAACGTGGGAGAAAGCCCACCCTGCAATTGCGATATAGAAGTCAAAATCCTTTGTGCTGCCAGGCAGTTCATGCTGCTGGATCTTAGCCTTGCTCCATCCTGCTTCTTCCTTTTCAAGTGTGCCTTCCTTAATAAGTTTCCTTGGCCTCTGTTGCCACTGTGTCTCTGTTCAATTATTTATTCTAAGATACAAGAACCCCTGGGGGTGGAGCACAAACCCACCTACCCTCTGGAAACAACTGTATTACCTGTGCTGCTTAAATCACAGTTGTGAGTACCTAGTGAAACAAGGTCCACAGATACTTGGCAGAGAGTAGAAAAATATAGGAGAATTTCAAAAAATATAAATCTCATTTACTGCACCTACCGCCACACGCAACATCTAATAGATGTTTACTGATCATTATGCAAATCAACAGGGAAAATAACCAAACACAAGGAGACACATACAGACCACTCCTAACACATGCACAGTAGAGAGGATGATATTAATGAAACTACCTCAAAGGACCCATACTGTGCTTAGAGTATCACACTGATTAACTGAGAAGAACTTTAGTGAGGAATCTTTGCGAAGGGATTGGAAAGCTGTATGACCAGAACATCTCAGCCTATCTTTAGCCCCTTTAGGAATCATTCCTTGTTGCTAGAGAAATGGCTCAGAGTTTGAGAGCTCTGGGTGCTCTTCCAGAGGTTCTGAGTTCAATGTCCAGCAACCACTTGGTGGCTTACAACCATCTATAATGAGATCTGGTGCCCTCTTCTGGCCACATGTGTACATGCAGGCAGAACACTATAGTTCACTCATAACACTGATAGAAGTGGGTAGAGCTACTCCAGGACTACTGTATTTTGAAAAGTGTACTTAATTCAGAAATTAAAATAATCAGTTCAATATTATGGATTTCTTTTTGCCTTAATTTAAGGGAAACATCAGCAGGAAACGTATCTACAATGAAGAATTACAAAACATTTTGACGCATAGTACACATCCGTTGCTTCGCATGGCTATGATCACAGCAACTTTGAACCGGAATACCATTTTCTAATGCTTACAAGTTTGTATATTAAGCCCTGTGGATGAAAAGAAGGAACAACAAAAAAAAGCATTTATCTATGACCAGAAGAAATAAAGATGAAGAAATAGAAAATAGTGAAAACTAGCCATTAAAAAAGCTAAATATTGTTTTAAGGCATTTTGTGTGTGTGTGTGTTTGATACCCATTTTCCAATATGAATAATGTGGTATGGTACCTCTGACATAATTGGGCTTTGAAAATTCCCATACCTCTGAATAGGGTGGGATGGGAGAGACGGGTGAAGAGTAGAGATTACAGTTGTGTGGCTGCAGTTAGTATCCTGTTACCTCTGCCAACAGTCTTCCTCTCATTACTTCCTCTCGTGCATCAAGCGTCTCACTGATATGGTCGGTGTTGTGAGCCATGAGGTGATGGTATGTTACTGTGGACTAAATGTTAACAGTATTATATGCACTCTACAACTGTCAGAAAACCCATGAATGGGAGAAGATAAATATGGCTAATCATTTGATTGTGAATATGCTTTTATTTTATTTATCTGGAACTTTAAACTAGTCAGAGTATGTAAGACTGAAATGTTTTATAAAGGGAATATCCCTAGAAATAGATGGATATAAAATTATTGCTAGTAGATTTGTCCTTTTTTCCTTCCAGCAATGTAATGAAGAAAAAAAATTTTTTTAAAGGAAGCATGTCATTTTACTCTTCATTCTCAAAATGGGAACTGAGAAAGAAAGAGAAATTATATTTTTTAAGTTTTCTACACTGAGAGAAATGCTGTATTTCCTAATATGAACAGTTGTAATTAATAATATGATTGTGTCCATTAAAATGTACAAACAGAACTTGACTGTAAAATCAGTGAGAACAGCATGTGACTCTTTTGTACAAGGGTTATCATGCATTCTAAACAGCAAGTGCTTACAGCCTCCGAAAGTCACTTGCCTGGAGCCCCTGCTCTTAGAGTTCAGACCGTTAGTAGCTACTTTGATGGAGTCAAATTTAGATTACATCAATATTGCTCCAGCTACCAGTATCCCTTTATCCTCTGTATTTATTTTCCATTCACAGATAATTTAAAGTCCCTGTGTTACCTAGCTTCGCTTTTCTCCTCTTATGATGATCCAACTGGGAGATGAGTGAGTTTGTGTAATAAGATATTCTGTTCACTGAGAGAAAGAGAAAAGTGGCAGGGTCCATGTTAAAGAAATGGCTACATCTAAAATAAATATTGTTTTGTCTTATCCTAAAAAATAGAGTCATTCCTTGTTCACCTCTATTTCTGAACTAACATCCTTGTGAACAACAGGTAAAAGTTTATGAAAAGCATGAACCTGTTAGACCACTAGTTTCCACTAGGGTTAGGAATGTTGCCAGATAGGATGTGAGGCTTGGAGCAGATATCCTCTTGATTTGCTTTAACCTGACAACCTAATGTACCTTCACATTACCTTGATTTATGACTTTCTTTGCTCTGGGACCATAAAATTTCATGAAACTATTCACACCCATATTAGGACATGGGATTTGGTATAGCCTGGATTTTTGTTACTAGGTATGGTCGCTCACATTTGGTTTCAGAATAAACTGTCCCTTATCCCATTTGAGGAGAGAGTTGTGCTTCCGCATCAGCATTATATGGGGACCCACTGTTTGTTTTGTTATTTTCTGGACTAGAAAGGCATGATAGACAGATCAAAGGCTAGGGGGAGGAGATTGCCCCAGCTCTGGTTTATGCTGTTTCGGTCAAGGTTAGAAACCGCTACCCCATGTTCATACTCTCTGGCTGTCTGGGTGGGAGATCCTGAAGCTGTGTTTCTGAATCAGCCACTTCTGGATTCAGGAACACAAAACACAACCATGTAAATCAGCGTGAAAATTAAGTATGGTATGCTATATCAGTATCAGGCACATTACCATTGATTGAAAATGGTTTCACACTTAGACATTTTCAATGGACGATAAATAGGGTTAATGGATTGTGACTGAAATATTCCTGCCCTACTAAATCTTCCAGGAAGCTTTTTAAACTGGTAAATACATATTCTTCATAATGGCTTGCTAAAGTCGGCCCTAATGCAATTTCAAGCTGGTTAGGCTGTGCAAAATGCAAAACTCTGCTTTTCCAGACTTTCAAGCCTTAACACTTAAAAAAAAAAAAGAGAGATTGAAAATATTGGAAATGAAGCTTTAAAACATCCAGCTTCCTAATCTTTTGCTATCCTGCACATTAATGTTGTCCAGTAGACTGCAAGGTCTATCGTTTTGCATTTTTATCTTTGCAAATGTGGGAATGTTTGGGGCTATTCTTTGAATTGATCTGTGTAATACAACAGGAGGAAGAGGGATTGGGATGTGTGAGTCACTGTTGGGGGAGGCTGCTGGTTTTTCCTGGCCACTCAGACCAGAAATAATCACCCAGAAGCTATATTATTTGCAATATAGCTTAAGCATATTCCTAGCTAGCGATATGTCCTAAACTAACCCATCTCCATTAATCTGTGCATCACCATGAGGTCGTGGCCTACTGGCAAAGCTTCTGGGGGGTTGCAGCGGAGGCGTTTGTCCCTGGCAGCTACATGACTTTTCACTGACTCTGCCTACTCTTTCCTCCTCTATCTGCTTGGAACTCCTGCCTTGCTCTATTCTGCTAAGTCACTGGTCAAAACAACTTTATTCATTAACCAATAAAATCAAAAAATAGACAGAAGGACTTCCCACACCAGGTCAGTGCTACTTTCTGTACTGTACTAAGCCTCAAAGGACTCATGAGTGCTGACATTGGCCAGAGAAGGGATGTGATGGGCAGTCACACTGGGTGAAGCTGACATAGGTTCTCTAAGTGTGACAAAATCTTTTCCTTCATTTGATGAGCTCAAGTCCAGGAGCTAGAGGGGCAATCAAAGCCACCTCTCTACTGTAGCTTCTGAGTTCATAGTCCCACACCAAGAAGAATTAGGAAACACAACAAGGAGTGGGTAGAGCAAATGTAGATTTATTAAGAAAACTAAGAAAGAATTCATGAAAATGAGAATGGTTCTAAGGAATGGATAGCAATGTGCTGTCTTGCTTAGTGTCCTTTTATGAGTTTTATGGTGTAGGTAGAATTTTTCATCAGTATCACAGGCCCCCTAATAAATGGATATTTATTACTAATTATAAATGCTCAGCTGAAACTTCAGGCTTGTTGTTATCTAGCTCTTGTAAAAATCAACCCATATTTGTTTCCTATATTCTACCATATGGCTTGTTACCTTTCTTTAACATGGCACGTTCATCTTCCTTCTCTGCATGTCTCTTGATGACCCCATCTTTCTTTGTCCCCACTTTCTCTCAGTGTGGCTCTTTCACCTATCATCTCCCTGCCTAGCTGTTGTCCAATAGGATCTTGATTAAAGCAATGAGAACAACACATCTTCACAGTGTACTGAAGGATTATTCCACAGCATTATGGTGGGAATTGTACAAATACGGAGTAATCTGTACTAGGAGTGGGAATCTTTGAGCCTGTAGTGGGTTGTGTGGTTTCTAGGCCCAGCTGGAGTGGCGATCATGTGTTACTCCTCCATTCAGAGGAGTAGTCAGGCATTAGAGTCACTTTCATGTTCTCTACTCCCCACTCATTTTTCTTATTTTGCAGGCTATTGATTTACCTTAAGCTACACAATTAGTCCCTTACTTGCTCTTAGGCTACTTTAGTGGCTTAAAATCTAACATAGATCCTTATCCTTACTTCTTATGGAGCATGAACTCCTACCTCAGAGTTACCAGGCATCAATTTTAATACGGTTTCAAAAGCTTGACAGGTACATTTCATTTATAATAGAGTTGCTGACCTGAGTTTGAGGTAGATCAAAGATTTCGGTTTGAGTTCAAGGGGGAGTTGGGGTTTATTGCTGTGAAGAGATGTCATGACCCCGGCAGCTCTTATAAAAGAAAATAGTTAATCGTGGCTGGCTTACAGTTCATTACTGTAATGGCAGGAAGCATGGCAGTATTCAGGCAGGCATTGTATTGCCAGAGGAGCTGAGAGTCCTTTATTTGGATCCACAGAAAGCAGGAAGTGACATTGACACTGAGTCTGGGTTGAGCATTTGAAACCCTGAAGCCTGCCTCCACAGTGACATTCTTCCTTCAACAAGGCCACACCTCCTAGTAGTGCCACTCCCTATGGGCCAAACATTCAAACCCATGAATCTATGGGGGCAATTACTAGGCAAACCACCAAAGGCAGATTGATCTTTGGGTGAGAATATGTAGATAAGAAGAGTCATTAATACATGTATAGACAGGGAAAACAATAACTTTTAGGGGCTCTGAAAAGAGTTCAAGCTGGAATAGGTAACCCCTTCTCATAGATTTCAGAGGTATTGGGGAATTACACTCTGGTTGATGTGTAGTCTACAGTATCTGCTTGAAATCAGGCTGATTTGAATTCTCTGACAGCAGAGGAAAGGAGGGAATTTTGCATTCTGGAAAACTGGGAGAAGGGTCCTATTAATTCAATATGTATCCTATGTATGTTGTGCCACCCACAGCCCCTGATAACTTGGAGCTCTTCTTCTGCAGCCACTACACAGAATAAGGGGTGAGAACAGAGAAACTCAGCTATAGATGGACATGATCCACAGTAGCCTGGTCTGTATTCCAGCAGTCACTCTCGGAGGTGCAGCCCTGAGTGATATTGATAAAGTAACCAATAATGAGGAAACCCTTGCAGCAGTATCTATGGGAGATGTTGTACATCAGGCACCAGAAAAATCATACCTGGCAGCTAGCTTTCCAAGAACCTGGCAAATCCCAGATACTAAAAGCTGCCAGGCCAGGCCAGTGAAGCATGTGTGATGGTCAGGCTGCTAGTAAGAAATCATCAGGCTTGAGGGTCATGGAAGAGGGAGTTCTCCTTCTAACCACTTTCAGCCTTCACCTCCTACATTCAGAGATGGGCACTAACTTTAAGGAAGTGGACAGTATCACAATTGCCCCTCTTTAGAACCTAATAGTGTGTGAAAGAAGGAAGACATCTTAATCACTTATTAAGGTTTACACACCACATGAAAGGGAGAAGGTGTGGGGCATCTGGACTTTGTTGGGGCCCTTTGAAAAGCAGCTGTCTCCTTTTAATTATTTCTAAACATCTATATTTCACTTCTTTATTCTTTTAAATCTACTTAGTTGTATAACATTTTTTGGCCAAAAGTATAGAATAAAAATTGTACCTCTGGACTTGGGTAATGATGTGACATTCTAAGCTGCCTCAAAGTTTATAAAATCTGGTAGAGACTTTCTGGTAAAACACAAATACACAGTATTACCCCACTTCTTGAGAGTTAATTGAAATGGGTCTATCAGTCACTTGCTTAAGTGATGACATTTCAGGAAACCTATTTATTCCAGAGACTTTAGGAAATGGCTCAGTGGTTAAACTGTTTGGTGAGCAAGCATGGGGATCTGAGTCCAGAGCTCCATGGACAGCTGTCTGTGGAACTGGGCACTATGGTAGCATTGGCTGTAGAAAATGAGTTCAGAGCCCCATGGAAAGCTGTCTGTGTTACTGGGCTCCTATGGTAACATGGGATGTGGGATTGCTCATATGTCAGCAGATCAACATTTGAGGTTGTTCTCTGACCTCCACACATGTGCCATGTGGCAAGGGTACTTGCTTGTTTACATACCTACGCATACTTGTAGCATGCATAAATACATACAAATCAAAGAGAGATTTTGAAGAATAGAAAATAGTATGTATGTTGATGCAAAGTTCTCTCTGGTCATGGCTGTTCTCACACTCCGAGATTATTCTTCTCTGCAAGAATCCCTGTTTCTATGGCCTACTCTCTTAAGTGTTATTCCCCTTTCTCTGCAATCCTCTATGTATGTATCACTCTGTGTATTTTTTATGAATTCATTTGACTGAGAATATGATGATGGGATAGCCACAGGTAGTCTAGTGGCACATCTCACTAATAGGAAAGTTTCACTTGGTACCAGATAGATGTGTCATTTTTAATTGTATTATATTTGAGAGAAAAGGTGATGAGACTATTCTTTAATCCACATTCTAGGGATAGTAGAAGTTGTTCTACTGTGTGGCATGGAGAAATACTTAAGTGCCTACTAAAGTTTGGGTAAAGAATCTGAGTTCAAGCCATTTCCTAGCTAGATTTCTTGTTGTTTTAATTGACTAAAATTTCTTCTGCCCTGGTATTTGAAGGTTTAAGTCACAAAACAATCCCACACCAGCTTGGAATTATGATTAATAAAAGTGTTATTTATTCAAGAAGAAAAACTTACAGATCACTGTCCTAAACAATGGCCCTCGGTGCAACCAGGAACAGAGTCTAGCAGCCAAAAGCAAGAGAGCAAGAGCAGGGCTACTGCTGCTTTTTAAAGGAAAAGAGACCACACCCCCAAGTGGGCTGGTATCTTAAAGGCTATTGGCTGAAGGAGTGGAAAAAGCTTCTGCAGCAAGTATTTAGTTACAACCTTTGAATAAATGTAATAATATCCTATGATTTTCTTATAGCTAAATCTTCCTTATGGGATTGTTTTCCATAATTACACCGTATCTTTTAAGTTAGACATGGTTATAGATATGCAGAAGAATGGAGAATAAGGGGTGCTTAAGAAAGAACGAGAAAGTCCAGTATTTCAGAGAAAATATGCTTAGGCTGTTAGCCAGTATTTGAAAAAAAAATAGGAGGGAATAAGTGAGAAAATTAAAACTGACATTACAATGTTTAGTTAGAACTAACAAACAAAACAAACAAAAACAGTCTGGGAGGGCCTTCTGGGGGTATAAGTGTATTATCTCAGTAAGGGCAGAAACAGTCCTTCTGTTCTCTTAGCATACTTTCAGGTGAAACAGGTTTCCTACAGAACAGTCTCCCAGCCAAGTGATCAACAGGCCTAGCTGGATGAACGCTTAAGAGAGGTAACAATGAATTGTGATGTTTTAATTACTGGAACAGATCAAAATGCCATGTTTCTATCCAGGACTAGGGAGAGAACTCAGATTCCATTCTTTTGACCAGGAGGAAGTAGCTCTCACTTTATGAGACTCCAAAGCTCTGGTGCTCCAGTCTTTTCCTAGAAGAGTTTAAAGTGTAAGGAAGAGAAATTATGAAACTCCCCTTCTAGAGTAACCGGGTATATTAGCTTTACTCCTGTTACTGTGATTAAAATGCTCCAACAAAAGCAACTTTAAGAAAGAAAAAGCTTGTTTCAGCTTGCCATTCTAGGTTATAGTCTTTATAGAGAACTCTAGGCAAGAACTTGAAGCAGTTAGTCACATCCCCAGTCGAGAGCAGAGAGAGAGGAGCTCATGGCTTACTTGTGTGTAGTTTGTCTCTACGGTTATAGAGTTCAAGACCCAAACCCAGGGAATGGTGTCAAACACAATGGATGGGCTTTCCTATACCAGTATGGACCCTCATACTGGGGAAACTAAAGGGAATGCTCGAAGTGGGTCTTGGGGTAAGTGTTCATCCTCAGTGAATGACAAGCCTCCTTTTTGTAACACAGTGATTTCAAGTGTTGGGACCCTAAAATTATTTGGAAGATGATTTGAAATCAGGCCACAGATGAGTTTAGGTTTTTCTCTCTTGCTTACTTTTAAGCCTCAGAGAAAAGTCAAAAGACCCCAAATCGATGGAGTTACACTGTCACAGGACCCTCCCTAAGTGTGGACTAACTGGAAATTGGACAAGGTAAAATTAAGACAGCAGTTGAATACGCATGGCCCAGCGAATAATAGCCCCAAGAATCCATAGATTCAGTCCAAAAGCTGTTTATTAGAAAAGAGAGTGCTGTCTGGAGAGAAGCCTCCATCATATCCTTATGCATAGCTTCTGGAGGCAGGTGTGTAAAAGAGGGAACACAACAAGGAATCAGAGTAGCAATGAGAACATAAGTCTGGCATTTGAGAGTTACGACCAGGGTAGAAATAATGATATTTCCAGTGTCTAGTCAACCACAAGACTCAAGGTCTCTTTCCCTGAACTACCTGAGCATTCCTATTCCCAGCTCACATCAAAAACCCTTTATAAACTTTACAGTCCTATATAAATGCTAATTATCTCCATTAGCACAATCATTAATTTCTTATTAGGAAATAACCTGACAAGAATGGTTTATTTCTCTGTATCAGAAGTCCGAGTACAGACCTTTAGCATGGCTATTGGTTTCTAGAGAATAGAGACCAGAAGCAAGCTTGCCCCACTTATATTTGCATCTTGATTGGATATTTCTTCAACAATATCTACACAATTAGCTAATTAAATACAATTTCTTCAGTGATTTGGAGACAGTAACAGTAAATCAATTAATTTTTGGTGTTAGTCATAGTCTCAGGAGACATAAAAGAAGGCACTCCTTAGGGGGCAACTTTCCTAATCTCTCATTGCCCTTCTTTCACTTCCAGTGTCTCTCCCTTTCCCTCTTCCCCTTTCTCCTCTCCCTTCACCCTTCTTCCTTCCTCCTCCCTCCCTTCCTTGCCTTCCCTCTTCTCCTCCCTATTCTGATATCTTTAGTGTTTTTGACAACTTGGAAACAGAAGAGAGTTTCTGTGCTTTAATTGCCAAAACAAAAACAAAAAGGAAAAGAGAGAATATGAAAATCTCCTGTCTACATTCCTCTCATTTCACAACAGAAAAACCATTTCAACCCTTTTTTCCATGGTGGAAGAGCACAATTAAAGGTTTTGTTGTTATTTTGTTTTTCTTTTTAAATTGCTGTTTAAAAAAATGTGCTAGAATTCTTCTTGTGTCTTATGAAAGTCTAACATTTTCAAGACCAATAGCGTCTGTACGTCAGAAATAAGTTGTTGTATTCTGCATAGGGTAGGGATACTCCAGTCAAGAACAGATCACAGAAGTTACATAGGGCTACACCACTCAGGGAAATGGTAGCCATTGCATTCTGGGTAAGTATACCATATATACTGATGAAATTGCTAATGATGCCTTTCTTAGGCTATACCCTCACCATTAGCCAGCACATAAATACACAAGGATAACTCAGTCTTCTGAGTCACCTCTCAATCCCAGAATCCCCTCACATTTGATTTCATACGTCTAAGCAATGCCATCTTCAGAAATAAGGACAGATGAGATAATAAAATTCATATTCCCAGAAGCTAGTAACTATCTTTATGGCACTTCCTGGAGTAATTGATTTCTTATTGCAGTGGGCACTTGACAGCTCCACGTCTCTCCTTGCATGCCTTTCATCACAGACATAGAAAGCAAACCACTCAGGATAATGGAATAAAGTAGTACATTAGGATCTGCAAGCATATGTGCATTTTTCCATAACAATGCAGAATAGAATTAAGGCATTTAAATCAATTGCACATGTATTCACCATATAATTTAATTAGCACTTATGGAAGGCTCCATAACAGCTCCTATTACAATGTTTCCATTATAAATAATTGCAAACAAAAATTTTTTGTAGCATTAGGGTTGGTGTTCTCTTTGTGATCATGAGAGGGCAATTTATTTAAAAGCTTCACTGATGTCATGCACACAATAGTTATTTACCATTTTAGCAAAATGCAATGAATGACACTTAAGGGAATAGTGTTTGTCACTGTGGTACTCATATGACTTAAATTAAGTATACACAATGAAGCCAATAGAGGTAGCTAATTATAATCTACTTAAGTTACCTGATTTTAAAATAAAGAAGAAATTTTGGTGAAAAGTAGAGGGTAAGTTTAATCTTTGTGTAATATTGATAATGACAGACAGTAGCTGTTGGCTAGATAGCTAGAAAACATCTATGATGATGCTACTTTTCAGAACAGTACAAAGACCTACAAGTAATGTTTATTTCACTTGCTACAAAGCGGGAAATCAGACAGGACCTTGTAAAACCCGTATAAGGTCAAATTAAAGGGATCAGCATGTAAAGTTGTGTCAAAGTGCCAATATTACTCCCAGCATTGAAAACTACCTTTGTGTAAATTCTGAGTGGAAATCAACAGTGACTTGTTGCTGCATTTCCTTTTAAGGAGAACTGATACAGATTTCAGTGATCCCCTAAAAAGCTATATGAACTTAGAAAAATTCAGTGATTTTCTACTGATAAATAAACATTGCTGATTACCTTAGTTGAAGTAAACAAAAATGGGTTCTGAAAAGTTTCTGCACCCCAATAAGTCTCTCTGCCAATGCAATAATCTGAATCAGACTAAATCAAACCAAATTTTAAAAAGCCTAGGTTTAATGGATGCAAATGCTCCCAGATGACGTTTCAGCCCCCAGAGAGCAGATGAGAAAGGAAGACCAGAAAACCATTTGTTTGTTTTCTGGGATGGCAGTTTAAATAGTCTTTGGGAGTGGTCTTGAGTGTCTTTGGGGAGTGGTCATAATTTGGCAGGCTTTCTTAAGGGTGGAGTGTGGACTGAGGCAACTCCCAGGGGAGGGAATTTGGGATGAAACTTCCACCCGAATGTTCCAGACTCTTTGGAAAAAAATGGATGCCAGGGGCTGGGGTGAAGCTTCTACCCAAACAGGTTTCTTCATTCTTCATAAGAAAACACAGTTTTGTTTTGTTTTGTTTTTCCATTTTGGATCAGAAACTAAGACACAATCAGAATACTTCTGGATAACTTACTATGTGATACTACAGAGGAACCTTGTTCACATAAAATAACATTGAACCATGAACAAACAACTTATAGAAGAAAGAGTTTATGGGGTGTGATCCAGTTTCAGAGGGAGAGTCTGTGTTTATTGTGGCAGGAGCACAGCAGCAGGCAGAAAGGCATAGCCCTAGAGCAAGAGGGGAGACCTCACATTTTCATCTGCAAGAAGGAGACATAGAGAGGCACACTGGGAACTGGGATGGCTTTTTAAATCCAAAGCCTGACCCTAGCTACAGACTTTCTACAACAAAGCCATATCTTCTAACCTTCTCCAAAAGTTCTGTTAACCGGAGACTAAATATATGAGTCTGTGGGAGCCCATCAAGAAAAAACAAACAAAACAAAACAAAAAATAATCAGAAATTACAATAACAAACAACAGAGTTACTTCCTGTTTCTCCTTTCAAAGATTTTTTAAACAAGTTTATTTATTTTTATTTTAAGTATGTTTGCCAGCCTGTTTGTCTGATCTTGGAGTTACAGACAGTTGCGAGCTTCCATGCGGGTGCTGGGAATTGAACCCAGGTTTTCTGGAAGAACAGTCAGTGGTCTTTACTGAGGAGCCATCTCTCCATCCCTCGTTCAAACATTTTAATGACTTCTCAAAGCATAGTAGGGCTCACCTCAATCCATTTCTTTAAGAGAACACCAACTTGTCAGATAAATGAACTGGTGTATTTTTGCTAGTACTTCCAAATGTATAAACACAGTCACTTTATGTGAGGCCCTGTCTTCCCTGTTCCTCGAGGCCAAAGCGCAGGATGTAGAAATGTTTATGCTAACCAGTTTAGCTTCCCCTGCTCTGCCAGCCAGAGGGGATTAGTTCAGAACCACGTTTCCATCTTGATATGCTAATTTCACCTGCTAAGGAGGGTCCTCACAGGCGCCCTGAATCTCCTCCTATCTGCCTCTCAGGGTTCCCAGCTCAATACCCCCTGCCCGGCAGCTCCTGCCACTGGTGCCAGTTCCTCAACACTTTGATCTCACCCCTGGCTGAAAGGGGGTCTCACCACTCCTGGGCCAAAAGTATTTAACCCTGGATTAAGTTGAATAAATGGGGCATTCTCTTTTTGAGGATGACTCAAACTCTCTATCTGTATTTATGTGTGCGTCTGTGTTTTAATCCCTAGGACAATATAGAACTCGTGGGAGGTGGGTGGTGATGCTGACCCCATGGCGTGGAACGGACACCCACAACTTTACTTCATAGAAATTATCATTTAATGCTGTAAGAACATGTGCACCCCTTCTAGGACTCTCCTCCCTCTAAGAAGCCATGTCCTACAGCCTGAAGAAATTAGACAGTTCCTCCCTGCAGCTCTTTCTCCAAAAGTGTGTGTGTAGACCCAATAGTTCGAACTTCCGTGTACTCTTCACTCTGGTTGGTGCTATTGTTGACTGTCTACCTGCTAGAAACAGAGACTAACCCTGAGCTCATGATGTAATATTACTCAAGAAGACCAAGCAGCTACTTACTAGCACCTGATTATATTAGAACACTTATGTCCTGAAAAGGCCAGGGTCTTTGTTGTTCTAACAGTAACAAATATGAACTCCAGACACAGGTTTGCTTTTCTGAGTGACACTAAGTCTGTACTGCTTTCCCGGGGGTTTATAGAACCCACTCTATCAGTATATGTATCCAACTGTGAGTCAGATATGATCCCAGGACTCATCTTAAAAATACAAATGCTGGGATGGACCTGTCAACTTGTCATTCATTGGCAGATCATATACTGTAGCATGTAGAAGCTGTTCTGAAGATAAGGAATTGAGAGGTTTGTGAGCACCAGTAGGATGCAAAGAGGCATTTATAATGGCTATTAGAAGGAGGAAAAGCAGCATCAGTGACGGCCTATAGTGGCAGGAACTGTAGTTCATCCAAATAATTTTCTGTTCAACATTTTAGCCAGACATAGAAGCCCAAGGGAACACTAGAAAGGGTGCTTCCTAAAGAAATGGGAGAACATCTGTGTCCCACACAGGGGAAGACTGTGAGAATGATAGAGACAGGAATCTTGGCTCAACTGTCAGAAGCTTTAGTATCTGCCATTTCTACTGAATGCTACTTGCACTAAAGGTCCACTCTTCCCAGGACAACCTGAATGCAATTAGTGATGAAAGGAGCAGTGGGGGGACTTTGTTGATTCAGGTACATGTACTGTGATGCTATGTTAGACATGGACTGACTGGTGCTCTGTTGGACCCAAGTCTAGCCTCTTCCTCTGCTTGTTCTGCTGTTCCCACTGTCTTTCATGGTTTAATACTAAAATACCCTAAATACTACTCTGCATTCTAACCATCTGCTTTAGAAAAACCCATGAGCGTAGTGAGGAGCTGCGGGCAGGCCTGCTTTTCGTCCTGCCCGGCTCCCGCATGGCTAGCTTAGCCCCAGAAATAACAACACACAAATTGTATTCATTTGAACACTGCCTGGCCCATTATCTCTAGAGAGTTAGTTACTGGCTAACTCTCACATCTTTATTAACCCATTTCTAATAATCTAGTGTAGCACCACAAGGTGGTGGCTTACCGGGAAAGATTCAGCATGTCTGACCTGGTGACTGGCCCCATGGCGTCTGCCTCATTGCCCTCTTCCCAGCATTCTGTTTTGTTTACTCCGCCTACCTAATTTTCTGTCCTATCAAAGGGCCAAGGCAGCTTCTTTATTAACCAATGAAAGTAACACATAGACCCTCATCTATCACATGAGGACCAGAAAACCTTCCCTAAAATTAGTAGGGAAAGGTTGCACAAGATTAGACAGAATGAAACCCATCTTTCTTACTTACCAATTCTTCAAAGATGACAAATGTTTTCAGAATTATTGCCACAATATTTCCTACCTAAAATGGCCCAACTCAATTTCTTTCTAATCAAAAATGTATGACCATTAGTTTGGCACAGGCATATTAGAACAAAGAAAGAAAGAAAGAAAGAAAGAAAGAAAGAAAGAAAGAAAGAAAGAAAGAAAGAAAGAAAGAAAGCTAACATTAAACAGTTCTACATGAGGCATCACTACACCTAGAAATTATAAGGGACTTTATGGCAGTGTATCATGCCAAGTAGACAGATCCCTTAGGAAATCTGAGAGATAATCAGCTGGAAATTATGATGCAATGTTCAGAAGGCAGTTCACAATTGATTTCCAAATGAGGTAGTGTAGAGTTACAGGCTTTAGAGGCCAGTGGTCATACAAAAGAGTCTGTACCCAGCGTACTAATAAAGTATAAAAACAACAACAGCAAAAACCAAACAAACAAAAAATCAAGCAACACACACACACACACACACACACACACACACACACACACCAAAACAAAGAAAAAAAGGAAACGGATCTTTAGCCAAAGAAGAAACCTGAAGAGACTTTTATGTGTTCACTTCTAAACATAACTATTCCTGTACAAGAACAAAATTCTACAAAAATATTAATATTTACAAAGTCAGGCATGGGTTTGTAATTCTGCACTCAACTAGCATGCATTGGGCCCTGAATTCAATACCCACCATGACAATAATATTATGCAATAATATAATGTATTGAAAATCTTACATTTCTGAGGGTTTAGTGTCATATTCTAAATAAGGAAAATGCTATGAGATAAATCATGCCCTCCATTTATTCCTGAAAGCCTGACCTCCAATGTGAGTATATTCAGAGACAGCGCTTATAAGGGATAATTAGGGCCCAGTGAAATAATAAAGGTAGAGTCTAAATTGAATCAACCTATCAACCTGGTTCTTTATTGGAACAGAAGAGAAAGGGAGGGAGGAAGAGAGGGAGGAAGGGAGGGAGGGAGAAAGGAAGGAAGGAAGGAAGGAAGAAAGGAAGGGAAGAAGGGACAAAGGGACAGAGAAAGAAATGAGAGAAGGAAGGAAGAGAGTCTGGGGAGAGGGACAGGGGAGGAGGTTGCTTTGTCTCTCTGTCTAGGCAAGCAATGTAGGATGAGGCAGGTAAATGCTGATGGAGTTGGGCTGGGAGCAAGGATGGGAAAACTTCAGGCAACTGATTGGCCCTTGGTCTTTTAGTCTTGGATTACTCAGCCGCCAAAGTTTTGAGAAAATTAATGTATGTTGCTAAAGTCACCCAGTCCTCAGTGATTAGTTTTTAGCATGGCAGCCTCAATTGCAACAGAAAGTATTGAAAAAGGAGAGATAGCTTTTTTAGCAGTCAGAGTTTATATTCTTCTAGAAACACAAAACACTGGCCAAACCCTTGTCAGGAAGGGAACTGCTCCATGCACTGTGTGCTCTGCAAGGAGGAGGCAGAGAAGATTGCACACAGAATGCTCGCTGTATTTCATTTTGATGTAGTAAGTTTATTTGATCATAAGGTATTTATAGTCTTATAATCTAGTTAGTGTGGAATAAGCACATTGGATGAGAGGCCTGAGGAAAGGGAAGTTTTTGTTGAGTAAGAGCAAACACCTTACCGAAAATACCCAGGGGTTTGGGGATGGGGGTGATGCAGGATGAAGACTGGCGAAAGGGTCTTTTGTTTTAAATACGAAGTGCAATCAAAATGAACAGAAGCCGGAACTGCTAAATGCAGAGCCACAGTGACACAGAAACAGGAACAGTTCATGTTCAGAAATGTCAGTTTTCTATAAATACAGAGGTTCAGTCATTACCAGCAGAATTATTCATTATTCTATGATTCAAAACAAGATGAAAATCCGGGGCCAACATTAAGACTCCAATCCCTGAAGAGACTTTTAATGTACTTTTCAGAAATGGCTTTGTCCATGCAAAAATATAAGTTAGCTGAGCATGACACAATCACTAGCCACCTTGGGGACATTTACCTAACTTGCATAAGATCTCAATTTAAAAAAAAAATATTTTCAGCCTAAAATTCGTAAATGTTAATATTAATATGAGTGTTCACGTTTTATTTGCCTGTGATTTTCTCCCTTCTTACATACTTTTTCCATCCTCTACTTTTCTGTCTCATATCCATTCTTCAAGTCCTGAAACTGCCTGTCTTTTCAGTTATTACTCTTGTTTTATTTTTAGGATTATTTAGAGCATTCTTTGTGTGTGTGTGTGTGTGTGTGTGTGTGTGTGTGTGTGTGTGTGTGTGAAAGAGAGAGAGAGAGAGAGAGAGAGAGAGAGAGAGAGAGGGTGCTCACATACACTTGCACATTTGGGTTTATCTTGTTTGAGTTTTGATGAACATTTTGAAACTGAAATTTCCACCCTCCCTTAAGTTGCAGGATACTTTGGTCATTGCTCTTTTCCTTACTCCGACACAGTCATGCCTTCTATTCTCCGCATCCAGGGCTCCCATTAGACACACCACGCCCATCCAGAATCTATGTTCTTCAGTTCATAGCTTACTCATACACATCCTCTTATTTTCCACTTGGCTCGAGATTTACTATTGGGTCACATTTCTTTTTAAAGTTTTCCAACAACCACCCTATTAAGTTAAATTAAAAGTATAATTTCCATTCAAATTTCTTGTCTTTTGTTATTTTGGCAAGCATGTTAAGTTTGTATGGGTACATTACAGTCACTAATCTCACAGAGACTATAAAATTGTTAAGAAGTACTTTTTCACACATCACAATTATTTCTGCTTCTTCTGGGACATGACTTTCTGCTTATTTATCTCCTTGCTTTATTTTCTGATGTCTATATTACTGAAATCAATGATGGCATTTGGTGGTTGGTTTGTGTTCATACATGAATTAGGTTAATAAAGTCAGGTGACATGGCATTTCCTCATGCTTTGTTCCAGATTTTTCTTTCATAGATTTCTCCCTGAATGGAAGGACCCTCATGAGTTTTTGTATGTGGTCAGGTTGTTGTGTCAACACGCTAGACCTAGAGCTTCCTTGTGACCAAATAAGAGAATTGTTTGGCTTGCAGAGAATATCAGTGCATCTCTCTTCTCAGCAGCATGGGGTTTCTCTAACTCTTTTCTCTCATAGGAACTTGGGAGTGCTCACTCAGACGTGAGTGGGAGCTTTCCCCACGTAATCAGCATTCTTTTTCTTTATTGTGGGGATTGTTGCCTAGGCTAAAACACATCATAAAAGTATCTCTGATGGATTGATTGCTCCATGAACTCCATGAACCCCTCTCATTTTGCTTGTTGCTGCATGTATTTACTAAGTTGAGTGTTTCTCTGTGTATGATTATCCCTGTGATGATGCTCACGTTCTTAGGCTTGTGATTCAGTTACCCAGGCTCATCAGGCCCATCTGCTTTTTATGTTTCAGAGCTATTACACACAATCTTAGACTTTTTTTTGAGGGGGGTCTGCTAGGCCCCATGATAACCTAATCTAAAAATGTATGTTTTTGGAACGTATTTTACTTACTTTGTTGATTGGAAAATGTAAATGGGGAAATAGCACTTCATTTTATCCACTAAAATGTTAGTATCTTGGTATATTTGAGAAGCATCAACAAGGAAACAACATTGTAATCTCTTGCACACAATTAGATCTTGGTCATATCTTAAGGCTGCATGGATCCCCAGGCTGATCCTCACTGTTTAAGATGTTTCTACTCCCAGGGGTCCTTGACTTTAATAGGAAAATCTTGTAGCACACAAGCCTTCAAATCCAAAAGAAATTAATCTCTAAATGTGAAATTTGAGATAATACAACCAAGCTCTTAGGACAAACAGTGAGGGGGGTTTCAAATGGAAGGAGTCCTTCTACCCGCAGATTATATTGTCTGTCACAAGGCAAGCTTCAATAGTGAATAGTGAAAGAAATCTTATAACCCCATATTTCCTGGATGAAGTTAGATTAATTTTCAACAGTCAAAAGTATTAATGGAGTGTCAAGAGCTCAACAAATTATTTATCAATTGTTTTGGAAATCACACCACAAAGGTTTTTATTTTTTTACAATGATATGGTTGAACATTGCATAAAATTCAACAGTGAAGGATTACCTAGGTCAAGCAATCTTCTTCCTCATATTTGCCACCAAAGTTTGTCAGACGGCATCTGAAATATGTAGTACTAAGTGACACCCAGGCCATGTTAGATGACACCATGAATCTGCCCTGTATAATATTAGGGATTTTGAAAGAATTAATAATCTTGATGTTGGTATATTCTCTTGATTTTGATAAATGAACAAAATTCTAAATTTTTACATAGAAGATTGAGGTTATAATTATAAAACATGTAATTAAAAATAGGACTAATATTTGAGACAAGTAGATCAGGGACACGATACACCTAAGTAATTACCACTTTTAGGTGATGTAGTTCTTTTCCAGTTTGGTTTTCCTAAACTGTACTGCAGTAGATTTTTCCTTTCCTCATTTTATTATGTGTTCCAAGTCTGAACTTAGCAAGAGAGTAGAAATGGTATATAAGAACGTTAAACCCTAGAATTCAACAGATTATAGGAAGCAAGCTTCGTTATTCAATTTTGCTTCATAAAATAAGAGAAATACTGAGATAGACAAAGGCCAGGAACAGAAAGAATAGAAAATTCTTCTATCAAGCCATAGAAACAAAATGAAAATTCAACATTTAGGTTATTATGACACTTGTTTGGTGATGATATGCTATTTTACAAAACAATGCATGCTTTTTTTCTGTAAACAACACGGTTATTTATATATGAAGCTGAAGACTGGAGAAAAAGGTTTTTTAGTTATTAGTGTATAAAATCTATACACTGAAGTTTCAAACAGTCCTTTTGACTCTCTAGGCCACAGTCCCCAGAGACATCCAGTGCCCCACCCCCACCCACCAAGCTCCAGAGTTGGGGAGCAGCCTCCTCACACCCCCAACAACCTTGCCCACAGCATCTGAGACCACCAGAACCTTGGTCCCACCTACAGTTGGAGATGTGACTGTCTGGGTTCCTGGTTGAAGAGATCTACCCTCTAGGGTTGAGACCTAGAGGCACATCTTGTGTGCAATCCCTACCCAGTGAAGCTCCAGAGACCTGAAAGCAGCTTCTGCAGACTCCCAACCATCCCCCACAGCATCTTTGTCAACCAGAGCCTGTGCCCCAAATGCACCTAGAAAGGTGAGTGTCTGGGTCTCTGGCTGGAGGACCCTACTCTTTCAGCCCTAGTCCATGGAGGCACATCCCACACCCTGTCCCCACCCAGCAAAGCCCCAGAGACCTGGGAGCAGCCTCTCCACACTCCCAACCGTCACCCACGGCATCTACATCCTCTGGACCCTTGGCCCTGTCTATGCCTGGAGGAAATTCAGAGCTATGCCATCATCCAACACAGGCACAGACACATCTGCAACTGTAGGAAGAGTAACCACCTAAGCCACAGGCCCCACCTGCACCCACTGGAGGAAGATATTGGCAGAGGACAGTGTAAGAACACATTCAACAACATAAAGAGCAATAGGGTATCACCAGAAACCAGTGGTTCTACAGCAGCGAGACCTGAACATTCCAACACAGATAAAGCAGAAGAAAACTGCCTTAAAAATAAATTTATGAAGTTGATAGAGGCCCTTATAGAAGAAATAAAAAGTTCCCTTACAGAAGTAGAGGAAAAAACAAGTAAAAATTTGGAAGAATTCAAAGATTCCCTTAAAGAAAGCAAAGAAAGCCAAGAAAAAAACAGTTAAACAGGTGAAGGAAATGATTCAAGACATGAAAACTGAAATAGAGGCAATAGAGAAAACAAACCAAGGGAATACTGGAAATGGAAAATCTGAGCAATTGATCAGGAGCTAGAGATGCAAGCATAACCAACAGGATACAAGAGATGGAAGAGAAAATCTCAGGTGTTGAAGATATGATAGAGGAAATAGATTCATTGGTCAAAGAAAAGACTAAGTCCAGCAAACTCTTAACACAAAATATACAGAAAATATGGAACACTAAGGAAAGACCAAATCTAAGAATGATAAAGATAGAAGAAGGAGAAATCCAGCTTAAAGGCACAGAAAATATATTCAACAAAATCAAAGAAGAAAGCTTTCACAGCCTAAAGAAGGACATACCTATGAAAGTACAAGAAGCTTAGAGAACACCCTCCAAAAAAGTCCCCTAGCTAATAATAATAAAAAACACTAAAGATATAGAATAAAGAAAGAATATTAAAAGTTGCAAATGAGAAGACCGTCCTATCAGAATTACACCTGAAAGCCAGAAGGTCCTGGTCCTAGATAGACATTCTTCAGATTACTCAAGACCATGGATGCCAGCCCAGACTACTATACTCAGCAAAACTTTCAACCACGGGGCTGGAGAGATGGCTCAGAGATTAAGAGCATGAACTACTCTGCCAGAGGTCCCGAGTTCAATTCCCAGCAACCACATGGTGGCTCACAACCATCTGCAATGAGATCTGGAACTGTCTCCTGGAAAGTGTATATATAATAAATAAAAAAATAGAGAGAGAAATAAAAAGAGGGTTGTTGGAAACAATCGAAAATGATTTAAAAAATTTTCAATCACCATATATGAAAGCAAAGCAAACAAACAAACAAAATATTTCATGACAAATCCAGTTTAAAATAATGCCTATCCACAAATTCACCTCTACATAAAGTACTAGAAAGAAAACTCCAACCCATGGAAATTAGCTATACCCACAGGCAATAGATAATCTCATACCAGCAAACCCAAAGAAGAAAAACATTTACGTACTACCCACAATAACAGCAAAACTAAAAACCAACCAACCAAACAAACAAACAACAACAAAAAAGGTGCTAACAGTCACTGGTCATTAATATTTCTTAATATCAATGATTTCAATTCATTTATAAAAAGACAGAGACTAACAGAGTAGATATTAAAACAGTATTCATCCTTCTGCTGCATACAAGAAACACATCTTGCCTTTAATCCCAGCACTCAGGAGGCAGAGGCAGGTGGATCTCTGTGAGTTGGAGGCCAGCCTGGTGTATAAGAACTAGTTTCAGGACAGGCAGCAAAGCTACAGAGAAAACTTGTCTCTAAAAAAACAAAAAGAAAAATAAAATGAAGAAAGAAAAAGAAACACACCTCATCTTCAAAGATAGACATTACCTCAGAGTAAAGGGTTAGGGAAAGATTTTCCAATAAAATCAACTTAATAAACAACCTGGTGTAGCAATCCTAATATCTAACAAAATAGACTTCGAACCAAAATTAATAAAAAGAGATAAAGAAGGGCATTTCATATTCACCACAGGAAAAAAAAATCCATAAAGATGAAGTCTCAATTCTGAAAATCTATGCCCCTAATACCAGAGCACCCACATTTGTAAAAGAAACCTTTCTAAATCTCAAATCACACATCAAACCCAACACACTAATAGTAGGAGACTTCAACTCCCCATGCTAATCAATGGACAGGTCTGCCATACAGAAACTTAACAGAGAAATAAAGGAACTAACAAGTTATGATTCAAATGAATTTAACAAATATCCATAGGACATTCCATCCAAAGACAAAATAATAAACCTTCTGAGCACCTCATGGAATCTTCTCAAAAATTGACCACATACTTGGTAACAAGGCAAACCTCAATGGATGCAAAAAAATTGGAATAACCCCTGTATCTTATCAGATCACCATGACTTAAAATTAGAATTCAATGACACCACTAATTGCAGAAAGCCCACAATTGCACGGAAATTGAACAATGTTCAAATGAACCATACCTGGGTCAAGGAAGAAATAGACATGGAAATTAAAGACTTAAAGAATTCAATGAATGCACAACATACCCAAACTTATGGGACACTATGAAAGCAGTGCTGAGAGGAAAGTTCATAGCACTAAATGCTTACATAAAGAACCTGAAGAAATCTCACATTAATGATTTAACAATACATGTGAAAGCTCTAGAATAAAAAGAAGCAAACTCACCCAGGAGAAGTAGTCACCAGTAAATAATCAAATTGAGGCTGAAAGCAATAAAATTGAAACAAAGAAAGCAATACAAATAAACAATGATTCAAAGAATTTGCTCTTTGAGAAAATTAACAAGATAGACAAACTCTTTTCCAAACTAACCGAAAGGCAGAAAAAGAACATGTAAATTAACAAAATCAGAAATTTAAAAAGGGACATAACAACAGACACAGAGAAAATCCAGAGAATCAAGTCATACTTCAAAAACCTGTTCTACACAAAATTGGAAAATTTAAAGTAAATGGACAATTTTCTGGTTAGGTATCACATAGCAAAATTAAATCAAGAACAGATAAACAATTTAAATAGACCTATAGCTCCCAAGGAAATATAAGTAGTCACCAAAACTTTCCCAACCAAAAGAAGCCAGCATCAGATAGTTTCAGCTTAGAAGTCTACCATAGTTTCATAGAAGAGCTGATATCAATTCTTTTCAAGTTGTTACACACAATAGAAACAGAAGAGACACTGCCAAGCTCTTTTTATTAAGCGATAATTACCCTGGTACCCAAACTACACAAAGATACAACTAAGAAATGAAATCACAGACCAATCTCGCTCATGAACATTGATGTAAAAATACTCAATAAAATACTGGAAAAGCAAATCCAAGACATACATCAGAAAGATCATTCACCATGATCAAGTAGGCTTTATGCCAGAGATAACAGGGATGTTTCAACATGTGAAATTCCATCAATGTTATCCACCATATAAACTAACTTAAAAAAAATCCCCACATGCTTATCACATTAGATGCTGTAAAAGCCTCCAAGAACATCCAACATCCTTTCCTGATAAAGATCTTGAAGAGATTAGGGATATAAGGAACGTACCTAAACATAATAAAGGCAATATACAGCAAGTTAACAGCCAACATCAGACTAAATGGAGAGAAACCCAAAGTGATTCCAGTAAAACCAGAAACAAAACAAGGCTGTCTACTCTCCCCATATCTATCTAATATAGTACTCAATGTTCTAGCTTAGAGCAATAAGACAACAAAAGAAAATCAAGAGGATACAAAAAGAAAAAAGTCAAACTTTCACCATTTGCAGAAGATATTGTAGTTTACATAAGTGATCCAAAAAATTCTACCAAGGAACTCCTATAGCTGATAAACACCTTAAGTAATGTGGCAGGATACAAGATTAACTCAAAAGAAATCAGTAGTCCTCCTATATAGAAATGGTAAACGGGCTGAGAAGAAATCCGAGAAACAGTACACTTCATAATAGCCACAAACAACAAATAAATATCTTGGGGTAACTCCAAACAAACAAAAGAAAAGCATATTAAAGACAAGAACTTTAAGTCTGTGGAGAAGAAAAAAAAACCTTGAATAATATATCAGAAAAAGGAAAGATCTCCCATGCTTTTGGATACGTTGTATCAACATAGTAAAAATGGCAATCTTACCAAAAGTCATCAACAGATTCAATGATATCATCATCAAAATCCTAGCCCAATTCTTCACAGTCCTTGAAATAACAATACTCAAATTCATATGGAAAAACATAAA
This sequence comes from Myodes glareolus, assembly GCF_982192425.1. Lineage (NCBI taxonomy): Eukaryota > Metazoa > Chordata > Mammalia > Rodentia > Cricetidae > Myodes > Myodes glareolus. The sequence continues at coordinate 80,680,813 of NC_142031.1, read as the reverse complement.
ATCCAGGATAGTCAAATCAATCCTGTACAATAAAGAAACTTCTGGAGGCATCACAACCCTTTACTTCATACTTTACTATAGAACTATAGTAATGTAAGTCACTTGGAATTGGCACAAAAACAGACAGGTCAATCAATGGAATCAAATCAAAGACCCTGATATTAATCTACACATCCATGAACACCTAAGTTTTGGCAAAGAAGCTAAGATCATACAGTGGAAAAAAGAAAACATCTTCAACAAATGGTTCTGGAATAACTGAATGTCAATACATAGAAGAGTGAAAATGGATCCATACCTATCCCCATACATAAAACTCAAGTCTAAATAGACTAAAGACTTCAAGGCAAATCCAGTTACACTGAACCTCATAGAAGAGAAAGTGGAAACTAGACTAGAACACACTGACACAGGAGATCACTTCCTTATCAGTAGCTCAGTAGCTCAGACAATGAGATCGACAATTAATAAATAGGACCTCTTGAAATTGAAAACTTCTGTAAGGAAAAGGACATGGTAAATAAAACAAAACAGCAACCTACAGAATGGGGAATAAAAACTTCACCAACCCCACATCTAACATAGTACTAATCTCCAAAATATACAAAGAACTAAAGAAACTAGATACCAAAATATCAAATAATCCAATTAAAAATGGGGTGCAGATCTAAACAGAATTCTCACCTGAGGAATCTCAAATGGCTGAAAGAGACTAAGGAACTGCCCAACATCCTTAGCCATCAGGGAACTGCAAACCACAGTGACTCTGGGATGCCATCTTACACCAGCAGAAAGGCTAAGATCAAAAATACCAATGATAGCTTATGTTGGAGAGGATGCGGAGTAAGGGGAACACCCCTCCACTGCCGGTGGAAGTATAAACTTGTACATCCACTTCAGAAATCAGTGTGATGGTTTCTCAGAAAATTCAGAATCAATTTATCTCAAGACCCATCAGTACCACACTTGGGCATAAATTCAAATGATGCAGACCCATACCCCAAATCATTTGCTCAACTATGTTCATAGAAGCATTATTTGTAATAGCCAGAATCTGGAAACAACCTAGATGTGCATCAACTGAAGAACGGAAAAAGAAAATGTGGGGTATATTTACACAATGGAGTATTTCTCAGTGGTGAAAAACAGTGACTCTTGAAATTTGCAGGCAAATGGATGGAACTAGAAAATAAAAAAACATCCTCAGTGAGGCAACCCAGACACAGAAAGACAAACACGGTATGTGCTCACTCATAAGTGATATGGGATGTTATTTTGTATATGTGATTCTTTTATTGGTTAAGAAATAAAGCTGTTTTGGCCAATGGCTTAGCAGAATAAAGCCAGGCAGGAAATCAGAACACACACACACACACATACACACACACACACAAGCATACACACACATTATAACATATATATATGTATATATATGCATATATATGTGTGTATATATGTATATATATATATATATATATATAGAGAGAGAGAGAGAGAGAGAGAGAGAGAGTAGGCAGAGTAAAAAGGACACCATGTAGCTGCTGAAGAAGAAGGACCCGAAACCTTTCTTGTAAACCACAGACTCATAACAATACACAGATTAATAGAAATGGGTTAATTCAAGATATAAGAGTTCTCTAGAAATATGCCTGAGTCATTGACCAAACAGTGCTGTAATTAATATAGTTTCTGTGTGATTATTCGGGTCTGAGAAGCTGGGAAACAAATGAGAAGTTTCCATTTACACATAAGTAGATATTAGACATTAAGCAGTTTATAACCCCAGAGAAGACAGGAAACCAAATAACTCTAAAAGTGACATACATGGATTCCCTCCAGGTAGGGGAACAAGACAAGGTCTCTTTAGCAAAATATTGCATGGAGGGAAGGGGAGGATGATAGGAGAGTGGGGAAAGGAGAAAAGAAGTGGGGAGAAGAGCATGGGGAATCTGGAGGGTCTAGTTGGATAAAGGACAGAGAGGGAGAGTGAGGAAAGAGGGCGCCATAATGGGGTTAGTGAGAAACCAGGCACTATGGAAATTCCCAGTAACCCACACGATGACCCCAATTAAGAATCTAGGAATAATGGAGAGGATTCTAAAATGCCCTTCCCCTGTAATCAGATTGATGACTACCTTAATTATCATTATATAATCTTCAGCGAGTAACTGATGGCAGCAGATGCAGAGATCCATTGCTAAGCACTGGACTGAACTCCTTGAGTTCAGCTATAGAGAGGGTGGAGCAATATTACGAGCAAAGGGACCAAAACAATGAAGAGGAAACCCACAGAAACAACTGACCCAAGATAGTGGAAGCTCATTGACTCCAGACTGACAGTTGGGGAACTTGCATAGTTAAGCCCTCTGAATATGAGTGACAATTGTATGTCTTGAGCAGTTTGTGGGGCCCCTAGCAGTGGAATCAGTATTTATCCCTAGAGAATGAACTGGCTCTTTGGGTCCCATTCTCTAAGGAGGGATACCTTGCTCAACCTAGACATCCGGGTAAGGGCGGCGGGAGGGGAAGTTGGCCCTGCCTCAAGTGATGTGACAGACTTTGTTGACTTCCCATGGGGCCTCATACTCTCTGAAGAATGGATGGGGTCGTGGGGTGGAGAGAAGATCAGGGGAACGGGAGGAATGGAGTGAGAGGGAACTGGGATTGGTGGGTGAAATAAGATTGTTTTAAAAAGAATATGAGAAAAGAAGGAATTGTGGAGGATAGCGACAGTGTCGCTGGGTTATTGAGATGTTCAGTGAAATAATACACTGAGAGCACTTTAGACAATGACTACTGTATTGTTCTCTACTCACGCTACTTTCATTATGAGAAAATTCATGATTAATGTTGGTGCCTTAAGAATATTAAAACTGAAGGACTAAAAAAATAAGTGCAAGATTTTTAAAGGTTATTGGTCAGTTCTGCAAGTTTTGTTGAAATTACAAAAATAAAAGACCACTGATGTAGCAATTCACATATATTTGTCTGTATAATTGAATGGGACCAAATATGCAGCTCAGTTGTTCAGAGTTTGACTATCAAGTAGTATTTCCTAGGTTTCATCCTCATCATGACAAATAATAAAAATAGATATAATATAAAATACAAAACTGGTACTTTCTTTAGATAAAAGGAAAATATTAAATTTGTGTCTTAGTTAGGATTTCTATTGCTGTAAAGAAACACCATGATCAAAAAACAAGTTAGGGAAGACAGGATTTCTTTGGGTTATACTTCTATATTATTTATCATCCAAGAAACTCAGGACAGAAACTCACATAGGGCAGGAACTTGAAGCAGGAACTGATGCAGAGGCCATGGAAGGTTGCCACTTACTGGCTTGTTTGCTACAGCTTGTTCAGCCCGCTTTCCTTCAGAAAGTAGGACTACCTGCCCAGTAACGGTACCATTCACAATGGGCTGGCCCTTCCTCTATTAATTATGAATTAAGAAAATGCCTTACAGCTGGATCTTATGGAAGCATTTCCTCAATTGAGGCTCCTCATTTCAGATAATGGCTAGCTTATGTCTAGGTGATATTAGACTAGTCAGTACAGTTTGTATGCCCTCGAGTTTAAAGACAAAACTTCTGGTCGTTGTGGGCATCTTCTCTCTGAACATTGCATATCGATGACCTCACTTTTATATTTATATTGTATTAAAGCAGTGACTTACCGCAGCTTACCAAGTAGTCATTTTCTTAGCAGCATCTATACTCCATAAATGAATGACACACATATATTTGTAACTGTGGTGGGCTTTTTTATGTGTGTTGTTTATATGTTTTCTTTTGGTTTTTAGCTTGGAATTGTCTGCATTCTTGCTTGTGACTATTATAAACATTATTTTCGTCTTCTCTAGAAACAACAGATGTCACAGATAAAAAGAAGCACCTTTCAAGTCACATGTCATAGCAAGAGCAGGTGCATCCTCAAGGGGAAAAAAATCTTGTTTTCATGCAATTATCTTTTTTAATGAGAATAAATGAAGGGGAAAAACTCACAAGACCATATCAGCGCCAGTGCCTTCTCCACAGCTCCTCACAAATATTTCTCTCTGCAGCTGAAACAGTTCTTTAACCTCTTCAGTTCTTGAGTTGTCTAGGAAGCAAATCCTCATCAGTGTAAGCACTGAGTCTGAAAACAAATCCCTCAGTGGTTGGGTTACATATGCATCCATTTGAACTCTTTCTTTAAGGATGAATTGAATTAAAAACTTAATGGTAGCGACGTTTTGTGAAGATGGCAGAACAGATAAAAAGAGGGCCTTGGAAGTGCAGAGAATCTCAGATAACAGATGTGAGAAGACATTCTAAATAGTGTCCCTGAAATATTTTATACTACAATTCAAGAGCCTGGATGAAGAAGAAAAGGCAGAGCATTATAGCCTAGAAGAAGAAATTAAGGTGTTTCATGATTGCACTTTTGCTTCACTTATGTAAAAGAGGATGATAAGAATATTGTGGCTGTTTGGCTAGAAGTACAGAAATAGCAGAAGACTTAGAAACCAGAAAGATAGTGATGCTATGGGAGAAGAAAGACTGTCATGTCTCAAGATGAGTCTGTCCACAGTGGGATGAGAGCCATGAGGCTCAGGATCATGTTCTTCATCATTCTTGCACATTTGAAATGGTCCTACCTTTACTCATCTACTTTCCTATCAAGATATTTTGAAGTTACACCTACTTACTCCTCCCTTTTCTTGGGATTTCTTTTTGTCTATTTTTCTCAGTTTATGGTGTCAAAAAGCAAAGAGGACAATTTGCAGACAGGTGTTTCTTACCTCATGCATGCATTTGAACGACGCTATTGATCAAAAATAAGGGTTAACATATATGCACTTTAAAGTAAAAAAAAACCCTTGTATGTAAGTTTTGTATCATTAAGAATCATGTAAGATAAGGAAAGAGAAGGTGTTGGGATGAATGGGAAACACTCATGGCAGAAGATGGGCTTAAACTTTGTTTTGAAAGAAAACGTAAGCACATCAGAGATGTAGGGGAAAGAACCAAGTAGAAAGAACAGAACTAAAGGCATGAGGGGAGGGTGAACTTTAAAAATACCAGTAAGATTATGATCCTGTCCTGTGCAGACTCCAGTGGTGACTTAGCCTAAGTGGAGCAGTAAGGCATAAAGTCATCTCCAGGAGCTTCATGGCTCACCTAAGACAGTCGAGTGGCATTGCATAGCTCAGCATCCAGCTCCAAATTCCTTCAGACTCAGCAATTGACCCACTTAGTTCTTGAGCAAATCAGGAAACCAGAAAGCTGACAGTCTGGAAAACACACTTTAAGGTTCCATATAATATTTTCCTCTGAGTAGAATGTTTTCTCTTTCCCACAACTTTACCTTTTTAGTATTGTTTGAGTCGCAGCCCAAATATTGCCCCTGGTAGAAAGCTTGTTTGCCTCCCCTTTCCAGTTTCTCCACACCTCCATGACTTTACTTTCTCTTTTCAATTAGCACTCTTCCCATAGTTAGTTTGCTAAATTGTATCTACCGCAAGCTTAGGTAGAACATGAGCATCTGAGGGAACAGAGCTTATTAGCCTTGCCCAGTGCAGAATCTCAGGTGTCTATCCCAGGTTGTTGCTCAGCACTACAAAGAGTACTTTCAGGACTGACGAGATAGATTCCTCAGTGGATAAATGCACTTACTACTAAACCTGATCAGTCAGTCTCTGGGACCACATGGTGAAAGGAGGAGATTGACAGCCACAGGTTGTCTTCTTACTTTCACATACTTTCTGTGACTTGTACATACTTACACTAACATAAACAAATTTAATACAGATGTTTAAATAAAACAGCCTATGAGTTCTTTTCATCACTTGGACGAACAGTAAATCAATATGGTGAATTTTCTTCAATTAAAATATTTTTTTCTCGTGCTAGAGACATGGGGCACTGGGCTATTATCTTGCCACATGCATTACCACATGTGTGTAATCCCATTCTTCTATATTGAGATTGGAGATGGAGACAGAGGAATTCCTGGGAGGTCTAAGATCAGCTAACTTGGCCTAAGAAGCTATGAACAAGAGACCCTATGTCAAATAAGGTACAAAGTGAAAGCCAACACGTAGGGTTCTCCTTTGACCTCTGACCCATAGTCACATATGTGTGTTCATACATACCTAGGTTCATACACATCACACACAGAGAACACAGATATACACTCACATATACACATACACATATGTACACGTGGAATTGGGAGTAACATGTCTGTAAATTCCAGGACTCAGAATGTGAGTCAGAGAGACAAAGACCTCAAGGTCAGAACTGAATTATATTATAAGGCCTTGTTTTAAAATACAAGAGGAGAAGGAGGAGAAGGGGGAAAAGAATGGTTTCACCTAAAACAACAGTTAAAATAAAAAAATAAATGAATATATGTAGTCACATAGTTGATTGATGTATTCCACTACAAGCTTTCTGACTGATCATAGTGTCTGAGCATTTCTGAACTTCTATGTTCTGGAGATTCTATTTTGTTGTAACCCAGAACTAGCTTGTGCAAGCCTTTAAAGTTTTGTTCCAGCAAAAAACTAGAAAATAACACACGAGTGACCATTTTTAATTATGGGTTAGGCACGAGATCAAATAAAGAGTAACAAGTGTATGTTTATGTGTGTGCTTGCCATACAGTGTTGTAGGAGTCTGCTAGTTAGTTACCAGTTGCTCAGCCCTGAAAATATCACACAGAAACCATATTATTTGCAGTATTCTTTGACCAATAGCTATCTCTTTTATCCTAAACTAGCCCATCTCTGTTAACCTGCATGTCGCCACTTGACTGTGGCTTACCTAGTAAAGTTCCGTCCTGAACATCTGTCTCCTGGGGGTTGTGGGAAGGGCTACATAGTATATCACAACTACACCTACTTTCTCTCTGAATTCAGTTTAGTTTTCTTGCCTAGCTCTATTCTGCTAAGTTGCTGGGCAAAACATTTATTCATTAACCAATAAAAGCAACACATAGACAGAAGGACTTCATACATCAATAAAGTTCTCAATTTTTTCCGTAAAGTTATCAAAATATCTCTTAAATTTTTTATAATGAGCTTAGGATTTAATGGTTCAGCCATCTATCATGGGAGAAGTAAATAATTCTTAATGGTAGCTTGCATGTCCACCAGGAAATGGCCAACAGTAAACAAACTCAACTGTAACTTTGGATGTTCCTTCTTTTATAATGTCTAGTCAAGGCTTTTTCTTTTCTTTATTTTAAATTTTATATTGTTTTATTATTTACTTCTCCTACTCTTTGCTTTTTTAAAAATCATGCTGGTCCTTGATGAGTGTGAGAACAAGGGTCTCTGTTTCTATGTTTCTTCTGCTTTTCTTGGGGTCTTTTCCTTCTGTTTCTTTTGTCCTATTCTCATTTGTTCATTTTATATCAATATATTATTTATAATTATACTATTATAATATTATCCTTTAAAAGCCTGTCTGTTTTCTAATGGGAGACAGAAATGAGGTGGATTAAGATGGGCAGGAAGGTGCAGAGGAACTAGAAGGAATAGAGGGAGGGGAAGTCATAATAAGGATATATTATATTTAAAAAACATATTTTCAATAAAATAAAAAGCAGCCTTTACTTAGGAATTAGCTTTTAAGGATCTTGAAAACTTTTCAGATTACCAGGTTCCCCTATAAGAAAGGGGCCCTGGTGGGAGGAGCTTTCTCATGAATCTACATAAAGTAAATTCTGTGAAGAAATCACTAGAATCTTGTTCACCTCCACACAGTGCTACTTAGTTAGCGGGAGAAGATTAGAAAAACGGAAGCACTGCATTAGAACACTTTCCACATGTTTTTCTAGTTTTATATTTGTCTCTTAGAGGATTTTTTTTAACTCTGGCCCACATCTCCCAAGACTCTGAAAAGCTGTTCAACACACTGACCTAATGTATTAGATGGATGATTATGGCCCTGTTGGAGAGTAGTGTCCTGGGGATGGAAAATCTGGATGAATGCAATGTCATCCACTGGGCAGACAGCAGGAAGCCAGCTGTAAGCAAGGTCACTGGCTGAACAGCACAGACTGCCTCACACTGAAGTGGGTAAACGTGGCTCTCAGAGTCAGCTCTTCATACCAAAATCCAATGCGTTCAGTGGTTTTTTTCCTCCACTAACGACGAGTTGGTATTCTGCCTGACATTTTGGTATGTCATTCTGACTGTTGCATTTATAAAGAGGAGAAATAGAACCACTCAGCAGGGGAGCTTGACTCGTGGGAGCTTAACCTGATCCTGGAAAATGTCTCAGAAGCTGAGTAAGTAGAGAGTTAGCTGTATGTCCTTCTGTGTTCCCTTTCTTGGTTTGGATGCAATTGGATTCCATATCGTCCTCTATCCATTGTTTCAATGAAGCTGTTGAAAGGTACTCATGCCATATGACTCGTAAATTTTTAGTCTTTTTCCAACTAATACTTTCAAGTAACCTTAAAATAATTTTGAAGGAAACATGGAGATTATTTTAATAAAGTCAGTCTTATAGTATGACTTCTCCTTATCTGTGGATATTTATGTAGTGTGTACACAGTATAGCTGAATAATTTATATTATTTAAAATTGATGTGGATAATACCCCATATTTGATGAAAGTAAATCATTAATGAAAACATTACACCGCCTGTCTGGGATACCTGTATTTTTGACTGAACTTAAGAATAATTATAAAAAAATGTCATTTATTACTATAGTGAAAAATATAAAAATAAAAGTAGAAGAGGTATATGGCGGGTGTTTGCCTAGTGTTCTTATTGATTCTCTGCAAGACTATGAAGATTATTAATAGAAAGAAAGTTCAGTTATAATCTCTATGATATTTCTCAATTAAGAAGCAGAAAACTTTATCTGAGGAGAGTTGAACTATTATGATTTTTATTGTGCATATCAACAACAAAAATAGATTATCTGCCTGGCAATCGATGGCAGATGGCAGGAAATAGTAATGGGTTACAGAAGTATAAGGGGGAATGACTGAAGGCATTTCCATTCAATAAATGTGTATGCTCTAGTAGTGTCGAATTGAATGTTTAAAATGTGAGATTCATTATACTAATTATGTGGATTCAGTTGTATACTGAGACCCACAACAGTCTCAATATTTCTCTTAAAGTCATGTATACTGTATGTGCTTTATAACTAGCAAAATGGTAAGAAACAAACAGAACACCAATCAATTGCTTTTATTGTTGTTGATATATTTGCTCTGTCACCAATGGAAAGTAGATGAGAGGACCTGCATATTCTCAAAATGTGAAAAGGGGCAGACAGGGAAGGGATAAATGTTTATGAGGTAGAAATTTGCTTGGTGCAAGTGCAGCTAGAGTATGAAGTCGCTTTTCATCTTAGCCAAATCAACCTTCATAGTCTAGGTTTTACAGTTAAAGGGATCTAATCTCCCCAATATTTCAAATCACTTAATTTTCTCTTCCCAGATGTGTCTATTGTGGCTGGAAAACTCTATTCAGAAAATGAAGATTGCTAAATCATGATTGTTTTTATCAGAGGATAAATCTTCCACGGGAGAGATTAAGAAAGTGGAGGAAAGTCTTGTCAAGCTGCAGTAAGCAGATTCTGCCCAACTGTGAGGACAGGATGGAGAATAAAACCTAAGAATGGAATGTATTTGCTGAAGGAGGCTTGCTATTTGTCCTCACCCTGGATGCAACCTGTTCTCACCAGATACTGTCACGGTCAAGATAAGGCACAGAAAAGAAAACTCAGCCTTTTTGTAGTTCAGCCTGTGTGTAATTATGACATGTAGCTTTTGGTTCTCACTGCTTTAATGTGGGACTTCAGAGCAAGGTCTGGAGAGATGCTACTCCTTGTTGTCTAATCTCTGCCTAAGCAGAAATTCCTCCCAGAGTAGAAGGAAGGAGAAAGGAGAAAAGAGAAAAGGAAGGTCAAAGGTAAAACCAGAATGGGAATGATTTATTCTTGTGAAAGTTGGGTAATGCATTCCTGTCACCTTGTCAACTGTCAAAAATGCCACCAACCTTTTATTTACTTGTTTCAGTACATACTCCTAGAAATCATCAATCTTTGGAATTGGCACTTTAATTAAAACCTGAAGGGAGTCTGTTGGTGTGAATGTGCACATGGTTAAGTGCCTAAATGTGAGTGTATGTGCTTATGTACTTAGGACATTTTAAAGGGAAACATTTTTGGGTTTGCAAAAACTATAACTCACTGCAATAAATCTAAAACTGTAATAGATTAATAAATTCCTTAGAAGAGACCTGTGGAAGCATCATTAAAAAACAAATGTTGAACCGAAAGTGTGAGAAACCTGCTTTTGTACTGTTTATGCTTTTGTTGTTACAGCTTTTTAAATTTTAGAAAATAAAATCTTAAGTGACAGTAGTGATTCTGTGTGAGCACAGGTCCAGTGAGACCCAAGGGTTCTCTCAAATGAACCACTGCCTAGGAAACCTACACCTCGAGTCTTTCCTATGTGAAATAAGAACTCTGCTTAGAATATTTCACACAGGGTTATCCCTAAGCAAGACGCTGTTAATACTTCTGATTTTTTCTTCATGTTTCTTGTTACTGGAGTTTACTATCATGGGTCTTGCTCCCAATGTTCTGTCATCCTTTGATAATTAGACAACTCAGATCTCTCCCACCAAATCTCAACTTAAGAAACTTACCTCTTTAAACTCCAAACACCACCAAAAGTTTCCTTCAAGAAACCATCTTTCTCAGCTTCCATACTAAAAATATATTCTTCAATGCAAACAGATAATGTTTTAGGTATTCTTTAGCTACCATAAGACTATGAGGAATATGAGGTTGTCTATTGGAATGGAAGATTCAACAACTTAATTAATAAGACACATAGAGAATATTTTCTTTTCCTAAAACTTGTCCTTTTTGTACAAACGCAACCATAAAAAGAACATGTATATTTTTTAAAGAGGTATGTGATTGTGCTATTACTTAAAAGAAGCTGAGAGACCAGGTTTTTTAGTGGATGCAGATGTTCAATGTACACACACAGGAACTCATCCAGCAGGCTCCCCACACCTCCTATTTATCGACTTTCATGTGACAGGCAATAGGAACCACTACATGTTCTCTCTTCTGTAAAAAAACATTTCAATCAAGTTTTCTTAAGTCAGGAATATATAAAGAAGAGCATTACATTGCGAAGAAAGGAGCCACATACAAATCAGGTTACAGGACAATAGAGCAGAACAAAGGTATAGATAGGAGCAAGAGAAGAAAACAGCTGAATTGATAATGAAATATATGATTGGATTCTGTTTAATTGTGAATGTCCAAGCTGTATGCAGACAAAGGATATACTGGTTTTATTCCTTCAGCTTCCATTCTTTGTTACTTTGGGATTGGGTAATACTGTACCACCTGTGGCATCTTGGCACTCATCGTTTCATGAAAAGATAGCCAACAGGATGATTTGTTATGATGAGGAAAGGGGCTGTAAGATTTATTTTCAGGAAATATGACTATGGTATTACTCAAAGTTAAGCAAGGGTAAATGGACAAGTATGATGTATGACACGATATAATATATGGCTGATATGATACAAGCATTTCTGGGACTACATTGTATTGTTCACCATTTAATCAGCTTGACTGTATCTGGTCTATTATCCCTTGTGTTTGTCAGCCCTGTTCATAATGCGGTCTGTAATTTTATATTTGTTACACTTTTATTGATAATCATCCATGTAGTATAACTACATTCAAATGTTTATTAATGACCTTTCATATGGATTTAGATCAGGATTCCAAAGTAAATGCTTATGTGGAATGAGTAGATGCATAAATTACTGAGCTTGTCCAGGACAAGCAATACAAATGTTGGGAAACGTGAGGAGTTAGAGATGAACAAGCACATGACTTTCTCATCAAGAGAAGTTCTGCTGACCTCCAGATTATTGGAAGTGAAAATTCTGGAGGTACTGGAACTCTCAGTTTTTAAATTTATTCATGTATGTAGACATGATTGTTCATATTTATGTGTTCATACATGTGTGCAGGTGCAAGTATGCATGACTGCATATGGGAATCAGAAGGCCACCATGATATCATTACCAGAAATGCTGTCTGCTTACTTAAGATATGCTCTCTCACTGTCCTGGAGCTAACTAGTTTCCCTAAACTGGCTGACCAGGGAACATCAGGGATCCCACTGGCATTTTTAAATGTAGATTATAGGGATAAAACTTAGGTCCATGAACTTAAAAGCCACAAATTTTGCCTATCAGACACGCCTCCCACTTGTAGAACATCTAATTTTTAAAAGGAATCTGGGAATTTTAAGTGGGTGTGTGCAAAAATATTAGATTTTGTGTACTACTTCGAATAGAACATTCTGCAGGCTCACAGTTTATGTTTCTCATCCAGAGGGTGTCCTGTGTGCATATAGAGTCAATGGTCAATTAGAATTTCTCATATAGAATAAGAAAGACTAGGGTAAGGTATATATATTTTCTCTTGTTTTTTTAATTATCCAGTATCCATCTGAGGTGTCCATCAGCATGTGTTCGCTTGAAAAAAAACCCTACCATTTGTAGTGAAAAGGAAAATTACAACTTATTCATTGCAAAACTGTTTACTTAAATCTCAAATCATGAGTGAATGGAAGCAGAGATGGGAGAGGCAGAGGCAACAGTGAATGAAATGGCAGAATGGGGTATCCCAGAAGGTGAGAACTTATCTGAGCCTCACAAAGACTTCACGAAAATGGGTGGACCTGGGTGGGGATTACTACTTGAGTAGAATGTAGTTTTTGACTTGAAGCTGGGATAAATATGAAAACAGCTCTTGTCTTGGTTTGCATAAATATAACACTCATAAACACATATCTTTAAATGCTTTGTTAACTAATTTGGGTTTCTAGTTTTGTTTCTCTTGGCTGAGTTTCCCAACCTTGTGATATCTGAGAAAGAAAAACAGGTCACAAGCACAAGGGCAAAGTCAAGAAGTTAATGCATAAGTTTGGTTGGTTTATATTTGGTCCTTTCTTTTTATGGTGTTTTTCTTTCCATTTTGGGGTATTAGGATAGAACGGAGGGTCTCATGCAAGCTAGACAAAGACTATAGACTACACCACTGAACTCCACTTCCTATGCCCCTTTCTTTACTTTCTACTAGACAGACAGGGTCTGCCTAAATTGGCTCAAGTTGTCTTTGAACTCATCCTGTAGCCCAGTCAGGTCTTTTTCTTTTGTTTCTTGAGTAACTAGGATAACAGGCCACTACCAATAGATTTATATTTTAAAAGCTGTTATTATGAAGCAGAAATGCCTTTTTTCCTACTAAGGAATGTATTATCTCTGTGCAGATACTAAATTATTCAATAACATGAATGAGACCAGACAAAGTATAAACATGTGTGTGGCCATGTTTATGTATGATGTGTAACATTTTGTTAAAGAGAAGACTTGGTGAAAGGCGTTCTGACCTCCAGCTTGCAAGAGATAGGCAGGGATGTGTTTATAAAGAGTGCCCCTAAGTAAGGCAGGCGCAGTAGTGTGCATCTTCAAAAAGGTGAAGAGTTTTCTGTAACTCTGTTCAAAACTAAGAAAACAGGGAAGCAAAATGGCACAGGAAAGTTTTAAAAGCATTAACGCATAGTACCAAGTCAGATCCAAATGGAAAAGGAAAATGAGCATGTTTGAGGAACCTAATGGGAAAAGAAAAGCCAGATCATGGAGGTCAACTCATTCGGAGACTCATCAAACATCAGGGCAGAAAGGACCCAATGGAGGAAGGGTGGGGATAGAATAAACCATTGCAATAAAAGGGTTCGTAAAGTAGATGTATGTTCCTAGGCTACAGGGACTTCTCTGATCCAGTATTCACCAGCCACATTAAGTAAGGCCTGATTTTCCTTTCAGCAGCTGCCCTTGGTTTCTCATTCCATTTCTAATCAACTATTATAACCCTGGAAGGCAGACAGAAAATTGAGAAATGATGGGACAAGTTGGGCCTCTGCTCATCTTTCTACGTGCCTCATCAGCACCAGGCCCTGACGTCTCGCCTGATTTCTGAAAGCTTTGTCTATTCTGGCAAGGTATGTATGATCTCGCAGACACAGTGTGGAGTCTACAGAGTATTGAGCCTTGCAGATGTCATTAAGGCAATGTTCCCAGCTGATATAACGAATGCAGTCAGCAGGAGAGCAGTGAATTGAGTTTATCAAGGGGACTTTTGTATTCTTATTATGCAGTTTAACAATTTGGGATCACCAAATCACACATCATCATAACTCCCTTTCAACCAATGTTTTCCCCCTTTTCTTTCAAGACTCACCACTAAATCATTTCACAGTATGCTTTAATGACAGTGGCTATGGATTCACTGTGGTTTTGTAATAAATCTGCAGCTGCCAGGCTTTTCCAAAGAATTACAGAGTCTCTTTTCCAAGCAGAGAGAAATGAAAATCATACCAAAGAGTAACACCTCAGATTTAAAGTAAGGACTCTTGATTCACCTTACAAGAGCAAAATTCTCTTTTAGTTTTTCTTCCAGAATGCCTCCTGATCTCAAGGATAATGCCCTTTCTGTGAAGTAGAAGACGTAGAAAAGTTCTGGTGAGGATAGAACTGCCCCAGTGGTCTCCATCTTCAACAAGTGCAATTGACATTTGGTTCATACCTCCATGCAGGCTGGAAGCACCTGACTTGGTGCCTCACCCATGAGTTGTTCACTATCTAGACAGTCATCAGACAGATGATTGATTACAAAATCCATTGTTCTTCCCAGGCTTCAGGGAGGCAGTGGAAAGGTCCTCTATTCTTTTATGAGTCTTTACTAAGTAGATCATCAGGACCGGGATGCATTCCAGGGACTTTTATTTAGGGACTTGGAAACTAGGCAACCTACTTTCTTTGTTTCAGTCAGATTTAGAGCAATGTGGTGGAAATATTTTAAAATGATAGACAACTAGATCCTGTTTCTGCACTTCAGCCTACATCCTTGAACTTAAACCTCTAGTTATGCTTTAGGGAAGCTTACTAATGGCTGTGCTGGGATCAGCACTAATTATAAACCTAATTACTTTCAAATTATACAAGTATTGTCACGTGGCTGTTTGTTTTCTCCTTACGAAGAGAAGCAAAGACAAAAGATCTTATTGACCATATTTGGTTCACACTCTTCCTTTGTTATCTCTCCTGTTACTGCAGGTAATTAAAATCTATGAAAATTCAGAGCTAAATCTAGTGGTTAAATAATTCATTGCATATTTAACAGACAAGCTGTACTCTTCACTTATTGAAGGTACAATTTAAAACACATAAAACTTTAATTCATATAATGTTTAATTGGTAGGTTTGAAGCCAATTATGGTACCAATGTACTCATCCCTCAATTTTAACTCCTACATTATTTTTCATTAAAAATGTTAAATTAAAAGAAATTGTCATTAAATATCAGAGAAAGCTGTCACTGAATCTAGCAGGGGGTTGCTGTTACAAAAGCTAAGATTACTAGGGAGATGGTTCCAATGCACTTACTTCTTGATAATCATTGTTAGGAAAACACACACACATACATATGTACACATAGACAGTGTTATAATAAAATATTAAACATATAAGTAAGCAGAAAACTAGATAGCATCAAAAATATAAAAAGAATACCAAAAAGAGACAAACATGGCTTCATTTTTATAAAATAAAAAAATTCAACAGAGTTAGAAAAGAATAGATATGCCCTAAGACTCAGGATCACTCATCTGAAAATCATAAGGATAGCTTTATAATTCTTTTTACATCTGCTCTTTCCCCAGAACAGCATTTATGAATAAGAAAAATAAAGAAAATCAAATCAAATCATGGTCTACGATAAGGCTGAACACCTAATCCAAACTGGAGCTGTTACCTTTGTCCTTTATTGTTCAGGGTACAGTTGCAGAGGCTGCAGTTTGTATTTGTAGTTAGGATAAAGGAATGCTAAAGATTCATCATTTCCTCCTTGCAGTCATATTCTTTTTCTTCAATTTCTTTGTTTTCTGTACCATTATACTGAAAAATCTGAGTGAAAAAAAAAGCTTTTTGTACTAGATGGTAAAGATTATACAGAACATGAGAAGGGGCAGAGTTCGTCTTGTCACCAAGGAAACATAGAAATCAATTCACAATTTTTGGAACATGTATACTTTTATTTCAGAGCAATGTTTTCTAATATAGAGATGCCATGTTGGACTATTTGTTTCATTGCCACAACAAAAATGCTCAACGAAGACAATCTAGTAAGGAAGAGTTCATCTTTGCTTACAGTTCCAGGGCCCATAGTCTACCATGGCAGGGAAGTGTAGCAAGGACAGGAGGTGACTGTGGTCACAGTGAGTGCACTGACAGGATGAGACTGAAGAATGAATGTCTATGCTCGGGTCCCTTTCATCTCTGGGAACAGTCTTAGGTCACAGCCCATTGGATGGTGCTGTCCACCTTTAGGGTGGGTCTTTTCCCAATACAGAGAATCTTTGAAAGACGAATCTCTAGATATCCAGAGATTTATTTTAATAGTCATTCTGCTTTCAGCAGGTTTACAGGAGTAACTATAATAGGTGCTGAAGGATTCCAGACCAGTTGTATCCCAGTTTCTTCATAGGTGTTAAAGGATGCTGGACCAGTTGTAACACAGCTTCCTTATAGGTACTGAAGGTTCTGGGCCAGTTGCATTCCAGCTTCCTTGCATGTTTATCATTCAGTACTTGAGTGTTTTTAGTTTGTTTATTTGTTTTTAATGAGAGTTTGGTATTGGAAGGAATGTTATTTTGAAGATTTACAGGGAAATCCAAATATCACAGTACACCTATGAGAGGGTTCACATTAAGTTTTCAGGACTGGGCGTCTCCCGAAATAACACAACCAGAGGTTTATGCCTCTACTTCACTGACACTTTGCTCTCCTAAGCTTACATGAGCTCTCCTTTCAGATTTACCCAGAAGATGTATCTCCCATCATCTATTCCATCTGCTCCCATCTCCACTAACATCTGTGGGAAACATCTGAGCCAGCTATAGTAGCACATACCTGTAATCCCCACAGTTGGAGGCTGAAGCAGGAGGCTCAATAGATGGAGGCCAGCCTGGGCAATATAATAAGACCTTGTTTCAAAACCCAGACTAATTAAACTTCTGGGACTAGAAAGGAGCAAAATTGTCTGCGTTGATAATAACTCTCTCATGAGAAGAAAAATAAATAAATAAAAAAGATACAGAACTCGTTCATAACAGTCTTAGGCTCAAACCCAGGCTTGGGTACTTTTCATTCTCTCCTGTCCTGGCAACATAGGCTCCTTAGAAATTCCTGTTCAAAACAACTAGCTTTATATAGATGAAAAGAGCAAGATTAGAATTCCCTACTTAGAAGCGTGTGTGTGTGTGTGTATGTGAGTGAGTGAGTGAGAGAGAGAGAGAGAGAGAGAGAGAGATGATGATGATGATGATGATGATGATGTCACTCACAGGAAATGCTCATAGACTTTCCAGATACCAAGTTCTCACCAGACTGGATGGAGAATAAGACTAGGTGTGTAGGAGTCCCTTTCCACCAAAATTGTGTGACTTTGTATGAAACACCATACCATCTTTCTCATGATGTGGTATGGCATGCTGTCAGAATAAACATTCTGGATTTTGCACCTAGCTGGACCTCTCAGTGCCTTACTTTTCTATTGTCCCACACTAACTTTGAAAAAAAAATTCTGTGTTGATTTTTCTTAGAATTGTTATTGGGATTTTATTATTTTGATTAACAAGTTATATAAACCAAGATGTAAAATGGAAATATTTCTAGGTTTTAGGTAGTCTTCTTCAGAAATATTTGTCCTGCAGATGATTTTTGGTGATTAATTTTGCCAAATGTAAAATTCTGAGAAATGTATATATTGTATTACAGCTGTTGTGGCTTCTAGTTTAAGTCAAATAGTGTTTAAAAGCTTATAAAAATAGCCCTGGGTTTCTATCAGAACCCTTTGGCACCTTTCTTTTCCCCAGTGTTCTAAGATTTCATGAGGTGCCTTTCTGTGGCTCTGTTTTCACTCATTTCATTCAGCACCCAGTGGGCACTTTTAGTCTGGAGTTTTATATGTCTTTCACGGCTGGAAATTTTTTCTTATATAATTTCTTTGATAATTCTCCTCTCATCATTTTTATAGCACAACTATTAATACAATGAAAGTAGAATAAAGTTTAAATGAAAGTTCTTCAGTTATGTAACCCAAACCATAAAAATAGAAGTGTAAGGAGACAGATGCCAGGTGTTAGCCAAAGAGTTGGCATATATTTATCAGAGGACTCTGAGATTTAGTGCATGCAATTCTTGCTATTATTTATTTAAAGTTTTCAACAGCTAAATTAACCAAAATAATTCACAGTATTTAAAAAGCTCATTATTTATATAATGCATTCCTTTGACCAAGAGGCAAGTTTGACTGTGAAGAGTTGTTAGGAGAGGAGAAATTTGAGTGGGAAAATGGAAGAGAAGGCATTCAGGAAACATGTCCTGAGCAGCCAGTGCTGGGGATGGGAGCTGAAACTTATGTATTCAACTATAAGCGACAGTGACTACATAGTGATAAATGGCTAAACTCTTAATTTAAAAGAGGGTTCATGCAGTGGTACATTATATACTACCATGTCTTTCCCAGTGGAACCAGTTGAAAGATGCCTCCAGTCTTTCATAGGTTTCTTGCTCACCTTACCTTGGGCTCTTTTAATGTCCTGAATACCCCTTGTCAATCTATGGCTTAAAGAAGAATCTCCCATCTGGCACTGGGTCAAGGTACCTGGCCCAAGACAGCCATAAAATTTTTAAATTCAAATAGCTATCCCATCTGATTGCTCCTGTTTGCATAAGCATCCTGCTTCCATTAAAGGAATGTGATATTTTGAGAGGATTTTGTTCTGTTTCTTACATCATATATATTTTCTTTTCAGCTGTCTGATTTGGTTTCTCCTTTACCATTCAGGCTTTCCTCAAATGACTGTCAATATTTTAATATTGATTCCTACTTAAGACAAAGATGCTGGAACATTATTTGAAGCTCCATTTTCTCAAAGAGAAAAAATTCTGTTAGAAGGAAGATGGAGCAGTGGATAAGTAGACAAACAGATATAATATGTGAAGTGAGTTGTTTTCCATGATTATGGAGGCTAGCAGGTCTCACAGCAGGCTTTACTATAGAAACTGATACCATAGGTTTAAAGTCTTAACTATCAGAATTAGGGAAGCTAATGGTCTTTATCCAGGACCAAAGACGCCAAAACCTGGAAATCTGTTGTTCCAAATTCCACAGTTCAAAATTTGAAGAACTTAAGAGTTCTGAAATTCAGGAAACAATGCCCCAGCTTGAAGAGAGAGAACTTCCCTCTCTTTTTGGTTTTACATGAACCCCAGTCTGTCTGATGGTGTCTACTCACACTGATACATCTACATCACTGATTCCAGCAACTGCTTAAGATCACCCTCTCAGACATATCGAAAAACAGTGCTATTGGCTGCCATTCAAATTGACATGCAAAACTATCAACTTTACCTATTCTATGTGAACAGTGGATTTCTCCTCTGTGGCTTTTAGAACATAAAGTTTACAAGACACTACATTGCCACTAGATGTGCTTACATTTGAGGTGACATTATTTTTTTTCTCGAGAGGGAACACACATTCTGTCTCTCTGACCCAGGATCTGTGTGCTGTGTGGGTAGTACCTAGAACAGATGAAGAAGAATCTTTAGTTATTTTTTAATGTGCAATTTTAACTTGGTCCTCTTATTTAAGTCAAAATGTTCAGTATTGGCTATGTTCAGCCAAATATACCTGCTCCCAGAGCTTTTAATACCCTATTTTCCTATAAGATAAGCCTTTATCTCCCTCAAAAAAATAATAGTAGAGATCTGAGTTAATCAAATGTTAGATTATTCTAAGGACTTCCAACTATACATGGTTTTTGCAAACTTCTCATTTATATCAACTTTTCTGAGTAGACTTTCCTTTCATTATCCTCATCAGCATTTGCTTTGGTTAGAACAGATATCTTTAGAGTATTTAACTTATTTAACAAATGCTTACATAGAGTTTACTATATACCACTGTGAGGCTGAGCATGGTTCAGACGTTTCATTTAATTATCTCAAGAGCCTATGAGATGGTGCTGTCATCACCAATCTAAGGATCATTTTCTCAAGGCCACATAGCTGCTACAAGGCAGTGCTAAGTTTACTACTTAAGCAGTTTGGCTTGATCTTGGTCTGCTCTGCTTAGTCACTTGCCATGTTGCCAAACTACCATTAAGACTTAGCATTGAGAGTGGATACGTCAAGCAAAGTGGAATTTCTCTTTCCTTTCTTCTGTTTTCGTATCCACTTCCAGAGAAAGGTTTTTTTTTACAAGGCTTTCAGAGATGCTCTTATGTGTAAATGTTTAGGCTGAATACAGATGTTTTTCCTAAAGCCATAACATCTGTCTGAGGGACAGAAATAATAGAATCAAGTAGTTTAGAAAAAAACAGCATAAAGCCATCTGTCTGCAGGGACTTGGTCCCCGAGGCTTTTTTTGTCTTCTCTATCTTGGAAAATGTATGACTCTATGTTTGTAGCAGATTTACCAAGATGTAACTTACATAAGTAGTGCATAGGTAAAATGTGGATTTAAATACATCATAATGCTTAGCATATAATAGTGAGATCAGCATCCAAATCTAGATATCAAGTGTCAATCACAGCCATAATTTCTCTATTCCTTCTGGCAATATTTCACTCACTTCCCTATCCAAGCCAACTTACCTCTTTGGAAGTCCATTCCTGTGGAGATTGCTCTGGTCTTGGTCAGTGACCATTAGTGTGCCTTTTCTAGGATACTACACAATGCAACCAAAAAAGCATAATATATATGCTCTTCTCTCTCTCCTTTCCCTGAGAATTATTTGAAGATCAAATCATATTTTCCATGCATTGATAGTTTATTGTTTTCTTTTTCTGAGTAGGGTTGCTTTGTGTATCTGTATATCAGTTCATTTATTACTCTACTGATGGATATTAGTTTTTATTACAATTTTCCATTTCTAATAAAAAACAATTGGTTATTAAAGTGTAAAACAATTCTTTACATATACATTTATGTAAAGATACAATTCTTGCATGTGTGTATCTATATCATGCTTTTAAGGTTTATTCCTTTACTCTACCTATGTAATGAGATTAGCTGAAGTAGGACAACATGACTTTTCCAAAACAAAAGTTTATACACAATGATTCTGCATTCAATCCTTTACATGTTGAATGTAGATTGCAGAGATGTGAAAGCTACAAAGCCCAGTGGAAGGGTGTCCCTTATTTTTAAGCTCCTCAATGACAGTAGAGTCTTCCTCCGATTCAGTGTCATAATAAATGGTTCCCCAAACACAAGAAAAGTTGAGTAAGGCAAAGGACTAACAACATTCTATTATAGTAAAATAGTGTAGGTGACTGGCTGTGTAGAGATGGACAGGCAACAGGCGTAAGTAGTGGAAATTGCTGAAAGGAGGGAAAAGATTGCAAGCATAATCCCAACATTGTTCTAACACAGCAGGTGTTGATACTTGAAGAAAAGAGCAAGTAGACAAAATCATCTCTGTATTCACTGTCCAGGTCTGAAAATCTGGGAATAATCCACCATGAAAGACCGAGTTCGAGCAAGCCAAAAATTTATTTAGAGAAAACTGTTATCAGGAAAACAGCAGCTCTAAACTGCATTCCTGAACCAGTTTTAAAAGAGAAAGTAGCGAAAGAAAAAAAAAAAAGAGAGAGACAGCTCCAGAGTCTCATCCAATAATAATGTAGTATAGGGAGAAACAGTTAGGGACATTTCATGATGACACATGTTCATTCTATTAGGGAGATCTGTGGTTTGGTGGTTCAGTCAGGCTCTGGGACAACCAATCAGAAGGGGTGGAACATTTGTGGTTTATATCTGTGTGAGGGGTTGAAGATTGCCGCCTAGCCTTAGAAAATTGTGAGTAGCTGATCATGGCAGAATAGCAAACCGGGACAACATGGAGTTTCTGCTGCTAACCAGGATCAGCAGTCACCACCTAAAATCATTAACGAGGAGAATATTAACAGTTCAGCCATCAAGTGACTCTTTCTAGCATAAATCTCCTGTAGGACTCCATCCCTCAACTCTTTGTGTTATTCTCTCTCTCTCTCTCTTTCTCTTTTTTTTTTTTGTGATACTTGATTTGGGCGATCTCTTTGATTGGTTTCTTTTCTTCTTGCTTTAGAATGATTTCTCAATAAAAATAAAGAAAGGAAGAAGACAAAGAGGGAGAAACATAGTAGAAGAAGAAGGGAGGAGGAAGAGGATGGTGATGACTAAGATCACGCTCTCATCTGTAGATAGATTTCCTGTACCCTGTCTGTCAAAGACGGGCCTAGACAAAAATACTTCTTACCAGGGTGGGGGGCATGGGAATTGAAGAAATAAAAGTAAAGAATATGAAGATGCATAGACAAGACAGAAACCATAAGGCAGTAGCAGGAGAATATTCCAGGGATGTCTGGAACCCTGAAATCACCCATCTTTATTTTTCCACGACTTTTATACCTAGTGTAAACTGGGGGAGAAGGTGACAAAAGACTTTATTAATATGATACAAAGGATAACTTACACAGTCAATGGTCTTATCACTCTGAGACATCAAATCTTTAGCATTCTGTCATCTAGGAAGCTAAGGTGCTCTAGGTCATGTAACTGAAGACTGCCCTTCCCTAGGTGACCTCATAGTTATACTGGAAGCAGCAGAAGTACATTTGCATATATTGACCACCCATCAGGGTGGCACTGAGGTATCTTAATTTCAAAGGAGCCAGGCAACCACCTCCTGAGTTAGTCTCCAAACTCTCTGACTGTCAGACCAGGTGGATATGGTCCTGCATTCTTTGGCCTTCACACCTGTCTTTGTTGTGGTGGACCTGTCTTAGTCTCAGGGAGTCCAAATAGGTAAGTCTGCCTAGAAACATGGACTCAGGAGGCATGAATCAGAGGACTCAAGTCTTATAGCCAGGAGTTCCAACTCAGCTGCAGGAGGTATGATCCTGCAGCAAACTAATGAATCTGGAGACTCTGGTCAATACTTCGCTTTCTCAGGCCAGCATTTGGTCACATTCCCCTACTCACTCAAAATTTGTGCCGGGCTTCACCTCCTCCCAGACCACATGGCTAAGCATGCTGCTCCTGCTTGTTAATGTGTTTCTTACAGGAATATTCTGCTTTCAGTGAGGATGCAGGAAACTTGGAGAATAATGGGGCCTTTCTGTCTCCCTTAGATGACCTGAGACTCTACTCCAAACCTTGATGAAGAGTATAGGTCAACAGCAGGCTTAATCCATGAAGACTGGCATATTATGAAGACATGATGGGTTCAAGATGAATGTCCATGTCACAAGTCTACCCTGTGATGGAAGTGACACAGCCATTCGCTCCCATGTGTAGTGGCATTTTTAATTGTATTTTAATAAATAAAGATCTAAGAGTAAAACAGTCCCACTGGTTAGTCTTAATGACCAGATTATGGTAACACACACCTTTAATCTCAGTAGATATAATGACACACACCTTTAATCCCAATAGTCAAAGTAGTTGCCATAGAAACTGGGCAGTGCATTTTTTTAATGATGGTGGTGCATGCCTTTAATGCCAGCCCTAGAGAGGAATATAAAATGGGAAAAGACAACTTTCAGATTAAGTCTCCTTCTAAGATTTCTGGAGGAAGGATTGACATTTCAGACTGAGGTCGAGGGAAGAGCCAGTGGCTGACTGTTTTGCTTTTCAGATCTTCAGGTTGAACCATTTTCTGATTCCAAGTTTTTATTAATTATGCTTCATTTGGTGCCCAATTTTTCAGGATATGTGTTCATGAGAATGTCGTTTGTCTAGGACTTTTTAGTCATGATCCCAGGTCAGAGTTGGGATTGGAATTAATTAATGCTCCCATCTCCCACCTGCCTCAGTTTAGCTTCCATGTAAAAATGGAAAATACACAGAGAATCTGAATACTGTATAATTATTGTGTTATCTTTGAATTGTTTGACTGCCGAGGAAGGAGCAACAGCAGCTAAAAGATATTTGATTACAAATGCTTATGGATTAATTCAATTTATACATTTTGAAGATGTCTTGACTTCAAAATTTAATTCAAAAGATAAGTTTATTTGGTAAAGAAATTTTGCTTTTTTTTCCACAGGAAGTAAGAGGTTGTGGATTCATTCTTGATTAAGAAAAACAAGATTTGATCAAGGAAGACACCCTGAAAAATCTCCAGTGGGAAAAGATGACCCATATGATCCAATGTTTCAGAATATATTTATTGCAGTTTCTTCTGAGTTCTACATCCAGAACAGCTTCAAGACTGCTAACTGAAATGATCCAGCCTTACAGAATACTCTAGTAAGGACTTGATTATAATCGTAAATTTTCCTTGGGTCCCCATAAGATTATCAGTGCCTCCAATCAGTAGGAATTAGCTGAGAAAACTATGCCCACATTCCCAAAAAATGGATTATGGATGCTTGTTTTTGTTTAATGTGTTGGTTACAGGTTGTTATGAATAATGGTCAGGAAAAAAAAGCTAAACAAAAGAAATTAAATTTAAGATGCTTGTTTTGCAAAAAAAAGGTGGTGGTGGGTACACATTTTTAATTACAGCACTTAGGAGGCAGAAGCAGGTGGATCTCTATGAGTTAGGAGTCAGCCTAGTCTACAGAGTGAGTTCCTGAGTGGGCTCCATAGTTACTGAGAAATCCTGTCTCAAAAAAAAAAATAAAAATAATGAAAGACAGGAAGAAAGAAAAAAAGAAAAAAAAGAGGGAATATAAATATAAGATAGAAAGGTAGATTGCTGAATCTATTCTAAAAAGAAAAAGGGAAGATATAGATATGATAAAAAGGTAGATAATTGAACCTACTTTTTAAAAGCAACCATTAATTTTAAATGTTTTACATTGGTTGTACTTTTGTACATTATATACAAATTTTGTATATTGATTCAAATTTAAGATTAACTTTGTTAAAACATATTGTATATACATTTCTAATCATGTTCATGGTATTATACCTATACAACTCATTTAACAATGTAATGCAAATTTCTAATCCTTGAAAATTCTTATCAACTGTTTAGAATAAAGAAATATAGGTTAGCAGTTAATCACCTAGCATAATTGAACTTGTAGTCACATTAGGTATGTTTTCAAGGCCAAACAATGATGTAATTTAGTTAGATAGATCATCCTCAAACACTTCAGAGATCTACAGAATATGGCATTTAAGATGTTTTAATAACCTAGGTTCTTTTTATGACAATGAGACATGTCTGCTCCTGGCACCACTAAGATAATGGGCATTAAAAAAACTCCACATGGAGTTCACTTTCTTTGTGGCAAAAGTAAGTCACTGGGCAAGAAAATGCCCACACCTCAACTGTTGTCCTAATTAGACAAGCAGGACACAAAATATCTAGCTCCACGGAAAAGTCTGTTGAATATGCTAGGCCTGTAGGCTGAAGATGGATGCCCCAATGTTGCAGAGGAACTTTGGGTGACTGTACAGGTAGTCAGTTGTTTCTGTCATAACTCACATTTCTTAGAAATGACTTGCTTGCACTTTCTCCTTACTCAGTTAACATTATTTCCTTCTTGGGTTTCTAATGGAGTTTAAGATCAGACAGCTATAGTTATAGTTTACTGGATGCAAAAAGCAAGTTATGATAAAAAGTAAAGTAGGTATAAGACTTTGTAGTCACCAAGATAGAATGGATATGAGATGTTTTCTCTGAATTTGTCAAGTGGAAATGGATTTATTATTGATTTATTTATTGTTTGTATATATTATATGTAGTCATTATTGTTCTGATTAATTGTCACTTTAAGAGACAAGCCATGCCAACTCCCAGTGACCCCTGCCCTTCTCTTACCATCCTGATTCTCACTGTTTCCTTTTGGCACGCACGCTCTCTTGCTCCCTTCTCTCTTCTCTGTCTCTTTCCTCTTCTTCTCTTTCTTCCCCCTGCCCTCTAGGTAATAAATATCCAATTCTGTTCTGTATGATGTGTTTGTCCATGTGTTGGGGACCAGCAGCCGTCTCTGCCTGGGACTGGCTGCTCCCAGAGCCCACTGCCTGCCTACTGCCAACGGGGATCTTGCAGCATTTTTAACAATTGGTACCATGAATAGAATAGGTGCTCCTGCTGGGAACTCCTTTACCAGGGTCAGGATCCTGAACTAGGATTTTTTTTTCCCCACTCCCACCACTGGCTTCCTGGCTTCAATCGGTGAGTCTCCCCCGTTCTGCTACGGCTGCTTCCCTTGGCCGGAATTGTGTTTGGACTCACCCGGGGTTAGCCAGCCCACGTTTTAGCACTGTACACCCCCGTGCAGTGCATTCGACTGGAGGCCCAGGGTCCCCCAGTTTCTTCATCTCTTTTTTTCATTTCTTCTCTTTTCTTTTTCTTCCCTCATCGTAATACTACTCAGAACAGCCCCAGCATCTCTGGTTTCTTAGTCACCCCGAACAACAGGATCCAACCAGGCCATAATACCCCACTCACAGCCAGAGGATGCTCGTCCACAAGTCCTGCATGTTCTCGCAGATTTGCATCCTGCCTCTTCCGGAAGAAGTTCCCATATAGGCCTTGGGTGCCACTGTTTCACAGGTTTTCACGATTTTGGCTCTAAATAGAAACCACCTGTGGCAGCTCCCCGGCTTTTTTCAGTTCCAGCCGTGGCATGGTGCAGTTTTTTCTGTTAAAGTCTTTTGCCCCCCTCTGCAACCATGGAGGACCCAAAAAAGAGTAGCTCTGAGTGCCAACCAAGTAAGTTCTCTGTCATTTTTAAAATCAGTAACTCAAGTTAAATCTTATCCTTCTCAAAGATCTCTGATACAGTTTGATAGCTGAGAGGTTTCACCAGGTCACCTCACCAAATTTCAAATCAAATTTCTCTCTTATGCTGCCTTCCATAGTCTTAAAAAATACTTTTCATTGTACAAAAATATGTCATAGTACAAAATATGCCACAGTCATGATGTGTCTAAAACTTCTGTTTTCACAAACCCAAGGAATTCTTGTGAGTTCCAGGGAGCCGAATTAAAGTATCCACCTTAAACAGGTCTGATACATCCCTCTCAACTCCCTGGTCCTAAAATTTTTCTTCCTTGATTTAACCTTGTTCTTTGTTCTACAAATACCTTAAACAGGTATAAGAGACTCCAAATATTTCCATGCCACAAACACAGGACAGGATCAAAGAGACCAGCTATGCCAGGATGTGGGCACATCCTGTCAACACCCCCCACAAGATGACGCCCACAAATAAGCTGGAAGCAGTCTTGAGAATCCACCGCCCCAATTCTGTCAACCTGTGGTGTCTAATTTCCTGCTTTTTATTATAAAAAAGAGCTGGGAATGTTATGGTTAATTGTCACTTTAAGAGACAAACCACGCCCACTCCTGGTGACCCCTGCCCTTCTCTCGCCATCTTGATTCTTACAGTTCCCTTTTGGTGCATGCACTCTCTCTCTCTCTCTCTCCCTTCTCTCTTCTCTGTCCCTCTCCTCTTCTTCTTCCCCCACCCCCAAGTAATAAATATTCAATTCTATTCTGTACAATGTGTCTGTCCTTGTGTCGGAACCGACAGCCATCTCTGCCTGGGACTGGCTGCTCCCAGAGCCCGCTGCCTGCCTACTGCCACCGGGGATCTTGCAGCATTTTTAACAATTGTACTTATTGTATATAGTTTTCTTATATTAGTTATAGCCTTCTTTTTTATTTTTTTAGTCAAAAAGGGGAAATGTAGTGGTATTTCAATTGTTTTTTAATAAATAAAGACTGCCTGAAGATCAGAGTAAAACAGTCCCACCAGTTAGCCTTATAGACCAAGTTTGGTACCACAAACCTTTAATCCCAATAGCCACACTAGTTGTCATAGAAACAGGACAGTGCATGCCTTTAAAGATGGTGGTGCACACCTTAATGCCAGCCCTATACAGGAATATAATTTGGGGGAAGACAGCTCTCAGACTCAGTCTCTTTCTGAGATTCCTAGAGGCAGGATCACCATTTCAGACTGAGGTTGAGGTAAGAGCCAGTGGCTGGCTATTTTGCTTTTTGGATCTTCAGGTTGAACCCTAGTTTCTGATCCTGAGTTTTTATTAATTGTACATCACCCTTGAGCTCAGATTTTGAGGAAAAATGAGAGCTGTAGATGGATAGCTGTGACTCTGAACACCAAAGACAGATGTGAAGGTGAAGTGACACAGATAAGGAAGAAAGGAATAACCAGGGTTCCTGAGGGAGCATGTGAGTGGTTGCAAACCAGAAGAGTCATGAGCAAAAACAGCAGGGAGACTATTCACCACAGCAAACACTGTGATTCTGATGTGAATCCTTGAAAACAGCAAGAGCTTTCTTGCCAGAAGCAAAGACTTGTATTTGGTTATAGTCATCTTAGCTCACAAGTTAAGTAAGCTATTCACCTCTGTAGGGCAAGTTCTGGACCCTTATCTCCCTCTGTGAGTTAAGAATGCCAGGGGGCCCCAGGCCTCAGAAAGTGATTAGCATTTCCCCTTGTAAACATTTACAGATCCTCAGCATTTCCTTATCTCTTCTGATCAGCTAGGGATGTCTCCAGACCTGACATTCCAGCACTCTACCTTCGCCCCTGCTTTTTTGCTGTATAATGCTCCCGAGAAAAATAAAGTTGGCAGTTTGATTAGAAAACAGACTTGCTGTCCATTTCTCATGTCTCTGGTGTCTTCATTTCTCCCATCCAGGGCCCAGGGTCCTCGGTTTCTTTTCCCACTGGTCAGAATACTTTCTCATCCCAGATTTGTGACCCAGGAACTTAGGATCCTGAACATTTAACAGCCATCAAAAATCAGCCCAAGATTGTGTATGCTGTCTAGTTTTGTCAACTTGACACAAGCTAGTAATTTTTGGCAAACAGAACCTCACTTGAGAAAATGTTCCTCCCAAATTGGTCTGTAGACAAGCTTGTGATGCGTTTTCATGACTGATGGTTAATGTGGGACAGCCCAGCTCACTGTGGAAGGTGCTACCCATAGGCTGGTGATCCTGGGTTGTATAAGAAAGCAGGCTGAACAAGCCATGGGAGTAAGCCAGTGAGAAATATACTCCATGGTCTCTGCTTCGGTTCCTGCTTCTAGGTTTCTGTTTGAGTTCCTGTCCTGGCTTCTCTCAGTAATAGAGTGTGACCTGAGAGTTGTAAGATGAAATCAACCCTTTCCCACCATTCCCAAAACCATGAAATTTATTCTTGTTTGCTTCTTACTCAGCACATTATATAGTTGAGATTGTATACGCCCATAGAATATAATACTTGTTAAGATGAGTGATACTTCCATGTATGCACCAATGCAAAGCTCTTCTCGGTGATTCCATCACCCACTACCAATTTATCATCTGTATTTGATTGCCACAAGGTATCTCAAGATTGCTCTGTGTAGAATGATCGCATTGTTTGTCTTTTTCCTCTTTTACCTATTTTCATCTGCATTAGTGGTAATAATGCTTGCTGAAATACCTATTAAGATAATAAGTAAGAATATTACAGTTTTACACTTTCTTCAAGCTGTATTCACTCAGATATTTTTTACCTTGTTTTTTTAATGTTACATCTGCTCACACTTCTACAAGAAATATTTGTTCACGTGTTTTGTCTCTCATCTAGCAAGTTTTTTTGAAATGGTATATTGAACTTTAGAGGACTTAACTTTAAAGATAAAACTATATAACAATCAATAATTGTGTTGTTTGTGTTACTAAGTTGTTAAAAGGAGACAATAATTTATAGAACCAAATTGTCCTGGACACATAATCAAAGCTTAGCACATTTTGCTCCCATTTTTGTCACCACTCCATCTTCCCATTAAATCACAGAGAGGAACTTGGGTATGGTACTGCTGTATAATTGAAATGTGGAAAAGGGGAAGCAAAGAGTATTAATCCAAAGGAACCAAGTTCAGTTTCAAAAGCACGAGTTGTGGAGACCTATTGCATAACACAGTTACTATAGTAACATATACTAAAATCCAAATATCAACATTTTACAAAATGGATGAGCTGTCAAACTGTGTTCTAAATACTTACATTTATAGTCACAGATTAGTTCTGTTTATCGCTTTGGTCAGAGAAGCTTTCTTTTGCATTAAGCAGATGCAGAGGTTCATAATTGGTTTAAAAAAAATGTTGAGGGTAAATGACTGTCAAATGCTCAGCACAATACAGGACACTTATATCAGACTCCCTAAGACAAGAAACATTTCAGAAAAAGGGCTGAAAAGATGCCAGAGTTTGAGGATGGGGAAACATGCTGAAGTAGTCTGATCTTAGACATGACACAGCCATTATAATGACAAATTCACTGTAGCCGTGGTTACCTGCACAAGGCCTGCATTAGGATCAGGCCCTTGAACATCCCACAATGAAAGAGAATGAGCTTGGGAAGCTCAACCTCTGCTTTCTGACATAATGACAACTATAGACTATCAGGTATGGAGGAAAGTGATTTCTCTGATGCTATAGCAGCTGGTCAGTTGTCTGTGCTCAGCAAAATAGCCCCCCCCCAAAACATAACACCCTCATGAAAGTAACCCTAAGTAAACTGAGTGGGTTACACAATCCTAGAGACTGGGAAGTGGGAAAACAGTTGATAAGAAGAAGGAATTCAGTGATAGCCAGAAGGGAATAGTGAGTATAATGGGGGGATGGCAGTGTTCATGATCAGGATATTATATGCATGCATGAAAGTGTCAAAGAATAAACAAAATAAATTGGTAATAAAGTAGCTATTATGCAAAATGATTTTAATCTCATAAAAAAAGCAGCAAAAAATTTGACAAGAAAAGTTAGGTTTTGTGTCATGGATAGATACTAATTTTCACATCCATTAAGTTGTATTTATTAATTATGTGTACTTTTCTGTATATAAGAAAATAATTATAAACTTTTAAAAGCAAAACAAAAAAAGAAAAGATGTATCTTTCTTTTTCTCACACACATCAGAACTAGGAGTTTTTGCTTTAGTTTTTGCTCTAGTACAAATATGTACTAGAGTGGTAACTATACTCAGTGTTTGAGCATAAAGAACACCATTATGTCTGAAACAAATGAATAAACTGAGAGATAATTGAATGAACTTCATTAGGAAAAAAGATGATAAATAATATTTAATCAATCCTTGATATTCTGAAAGGAATTGCCATGAAACCTTGTTCACAAACAGTGGCCTTTGACCTCCCCTTGAGTGACTGATGAAGATTATATTCTTAATTACTCAATAGCAATCATTCTGAGCTGAGGACCTGATCTTAAACATATTTGTTTTTTCTTTGACACAGCTGCAAGGTATATGTTCAACTGAAGTGTGTGATGAAGACCTAGATAAATTCTGCTTAAGAAGTAAAACATAAGATGGTAATTGTCTCAGGTAAAAATGGAGTCAGTAGTGCTGCTTACAATGGACACCAACATGGTCTCTAATATTCAGATGACTTAAAATGTGTCCAGATAAGAGCATCCAAGCACAGATAATAAATTATGAGATCTAACACTGTTCTTCTACCTCTGCACATTTAAGATGCATTAATTCATCATTTTATTTTCTTTGGAACATGTTTTTTTTTTTCCTGGATTTTATGGAAGCGATTTGTAGATTGGTATGTTAAATCTTGATTTGTACTGAGAGATGCCTAGGGGTTGGTAAATTATATGTCTAGGTGTGACTCTAGGGGAGTGAGCGATGATGCTAGGTCATGAGATCTCTGGTTAATTGACAGTTTAATCCACTAATGAATTTGGTATTTTCTTACTAGATCAATGGGAAGTTGTAAGACTGGAAGATAGGTCCTACTTGGAGGAAATGGTAGCTGAGGACATGCTGGTGAAGAGTGGATCTTGTTCTTGGCTCCCTTATCTTCTTCATCTTTACTTCCAGACTACTGTACCATGGACAGCTTCCACCATCATGATCTAACAGGACTGGAGCTAGCCCACCATGGACAGATACCTCTGAAACCATGAGTTAGAAAAAAACTTTTTTAGTTGGTATTATCAGGAACTTTGTCATCTAAAGGCTTCTAACACAGAGGCCGGATTTTTTTTTTTTTTGAGAAATCACAAAAGCTAACTCATACTATGAAACATTTTTCCAACACAGTAGGTACTTAGTGAATGCATAAGTCACAAAACAATCCCACACCAGTTTGGAATTATGATTAATAAAAGGATTGTTTATTTAAAGGGAAAACTTACAGATCATCATCCTAGACAACAGCTTTCTGTGTGACCAGGAAAGGAGTCTAGTAATCGGAAGCAGACTCTGAAGCAAGAGAGAGAGAGAGCAAGCAGGGCTACTGCTGCTTTTTAAAGCAAAAGAGACCACACCCAAGTGGGTTAATATCTTAAAGGCTATTGGTTGAAGGAGCAGAAGGAGCCCCGCAGCACCTCCCCCTTTTGTTTAAGTAAGAGAGTTCAAAAATCCAATATAAAACTATATACACTAGGAAGAGATATCAAGTATAAGATTCGAATTACAATCAGCATAAACAATATTAATCAAGAAACATATGCTTAATGTTTTAATAAGCATTCTTTCCTAAGGAGTCTATGTCTTGTATTGGAAATGGCTTGGCTAGATCATAAGAGAACAATAACTATGAATATCTAATCTTCAACCCTACCTATCAAAGGCCTGAGAAGGGAGACAATCTTACTTGAGCAGGCAGGAAGTATAATCACCTTGTTTCTAAAGCTAGCAATATATGACAGAGACAACTGGCTACCTGGGTGATCACCTAAAGTCTCATTTGGGATGTTGAAGCAACCAATTTTGGCTAAGGACTAGAATAACTGACAGACCATTTTCAAAGGTAAGAAAAATTTCAAAACCATCTTATCCTATCTTGGCAAAGTTTGACAGTCCTGTTTATCCGTTTTTGGATACTATATCTTGTCAGTGGTTGAGGCATGGACATTTCTTTGCCCACAGGCCAGTTTTTGCCAAGAAGAAAATAGGCTCCAAGTGGAGTGTCTTTGGTGCTGCCAGGAGCAATCATATCTCATGTCAACAAAACCCTAAGTTATTTAAATGCCATGTTCCACAGGTCCTTGCAGTGGTTGAAGACTAAAATCCACTCAGAAAAGAGCAAACTAGGTGGGCAGAGACTGTCCTGGCCTGTGGAGCCCATGAAGTGTGGAGTTTAAGTCCATGTCGGGAGGCAAACGATAGGGTGCATGGGGACTTGAAGCCAATCTGAGGCATGTAAAGAGAAAATATAAAGAATTGTGGCAAGAAAAGCCACCGCATGAAATTCTATATTGAACTGCTGGTTCCATGCACAGATCTGGCCGCGGCTGAGGGAGGGCTCATTGCCAAGCCGAGCGGGCAGCAGGCAGCTGAGTCAGGAGGTTCTAAAACCAAATGTTGGATGCCAGATAAAGGCATAAGTCACAAAACAATCCCACACCAGTTTGGAATTATGATTAATAAGTTTATTTGTTTAAAGGGAAAACTTACAGATCACCGTCCTAGACAACAGCCCTCTTTGCGACCAGGAAAGGAGTCTAATAGCCAGAAGCAGAGTCCAAAACAAGAGAGAGAGAAAGAGCAGGGATACTGCTGCTTTTTAAAGTGAAAGAGACCATGCCCAAGTGGGCTGATATCTTAAAGGCTGTTGACTGAAGGAGCAGAAGGAGCTCCCACAGGAACTTAGTCCTAAAAATAAGGAAAAACCGTGTGTGTGTGTTCTGTTAAGTGTGAATGTTTATATACATCTGTGTGCAGGGTCACTTGCCTATCATACAGATAGATTAAAAAAAAGGTATTGATGTCCTTCTCTATCCCTCTTTTCCCATTTCTTTGAGGCAGAGTCTCTTCCTGAGTCTAAGCTTATGCCATCTTAGCTACACTCGAAGGCAACAAGTTCCAGCAATCCTCCTGTTTTTATCACAGTCTTAACTGAGGTCTCCAGGAAATGCTGTGAATGCCCAGCTCATAACATACATACTAATATTTAAATTCTAGTCTTCAGGACCATGTAACAAGTTTCCTTAATTACTGAGCAACCTCTTCAGCTCCAAGCATTTAAGTAAATTAACTTTCTTCATTTTCCAAATAGTTAAAGGAACAGAATTAATCTTGATCATAAAATCTTCCCCTGATCTTGTTGATTTCTGAGGAGAGCTATCTAGCATATGGACAGATCGTTCTCAGCACTCTAGGCTATTACAAAGAAAAGACAGGAAACACCTGATAGCTTTTGGAACAAACTACCATGAAGCTGGCCTTTTCAAAGTCCTTGAGAAACAGGACAGCATCTCCTGTTTATAGAAAAGGCTTCTTCTACAAGTTTAGATTAATCTGAGGCTCCAGATTTGCTTGCTTGGGCAGAGCTGTTTACTCAGACTTCTAGTAAGTATTTATTTGGCATTTGGTATGTGAGAAACACCACTTTAGTTTCTAGTGACACTGAGACAGATAAAACAGAATATAAGTTTTCAAGCATCTTTTGATATATATAGCTAAGGTTTTACTTCTCAAAGAGAAGAAAATGAAAGGAACTATCACTTTAGAGCTATACTATTCTAAAAAGTACTCATATTCATAAGTCCTCAGATAATGTCCTGATCCTCAAAGGTACACATGAAGCAAAACTCTCTTTCTTGAGAACCCTCTTTGCTTTATAGAGATTCATCACTAACTTATGGAAACAGTATACCTTGGCACACATTGGCAATTGCACTTGTGTTGCAGGAAAAACAAAAAACACCTTTTGTTTAGCTTTATTTAAAACAGTGGAACACTGAGTAATTTTTGAAATAGAAAATACCTCTTAAGATACCATATAACATAATCATGGCCTTCAGCAAAGACTGTATCCATCAAGCCAAATCATTAGCAAAGCTCTTAAGGCTGTTGAATTCAAATTGCACTTATCTCAGTGAATAAGGGATTTTAAAGACAGTAAATATTTTCATAGGAAGAAAGCTAAATTTCTTCTTGATGAGAACTCTAGGAATAGGGGTCGAGATTGTTACTTAGTAGAGATGAAGATACTTTGGTTGCTATTCTAAGAAAAAGAATGTTGGTGGATTCCAGTAACTAAAGCATTAGCGTGTTTATTGAGGTTCACAAGATGCTAATTTACATGTTAGAAGATAACTCGTGTATGAGAGAAACTGAAAAAATAATAGTTCTAGTGATCTTAAGGTCATGTATATGGTCAGATCAAGAAAAGAAAGTCAGGGGAAGAAGAGACTAAGATAATGATTTAGGGAGCTAATGCTGTGGGCCTAAAACAGAGTAGAAAGCTTGGCAGAAAGGAAAAGTCAGACCAAAAATCAGAAGATTTACATAAACACCAGGTCTTTAGAGTAAGATTTACCTATATTTATTCTCATGGCCAGAACATTGAGGCAAGAGCTAGTCTCAGTAAACAATAAGAGAGTAGACGAAAGGTGTAAATTTCAAGTGGCTTACATGTTACAGAGAACAAAATATGGAATTAAAAGGGATGTTACTAGCTCAGCAGTAGGACCAGGACAAGTAAGGATGACAAACAGAGAATCTTTTTCAGTAGGAGGCAATTGTGTAGGAGACAGTCAAGCAGACAGGATAGATAAAAACATTGAGAAGTAAGACTTGTGATGGTAGACCAGCTGGCCTTTTCAAAGTCCTTGAGAAACATACTAGGTACTATTGCTTCTTATATATGCTTTTCATAATACAACCAATAATAATAGACTATATTATAAGTAATAATGGCTTCTAATAAGCAAAAGAAGCCCCCAGAATATCCCACAGACGAGTTAAATAAGAATAAATGTATCTACTTCTACTTTTTGGTAGAGGGGAGAACAAAGAGATCTAAATGTAATTAAAGCTCTTGAGACACCTGCAAGGTCAATGTAGCAACACAGCCATTTGTAACAGCTACCAGAGAGCTGTGGTCAACAGCTAACAAAGCAAGCGTAGGACATGAACAGAGAATAGCTCCAACCAGTCTTTACTGTTCAGGCAGTACATGCACAGAGCATGATCCAGGGGTGTTATAGACAGAGTGTGTGAGCCCTCCACTGGCTCAACCCATGGTAGCCTAGAGAGCTAACCAATCTGTAGCCTTTGTCTACATTTTGTCATAACTTTCTGTAAACACCGGACACGGAAACTGAATAGCTTTTCCCTCTCTTGGGAAAGCCTCTCACTTTCAGGACTTACATTTTCCCTCAGCTTCTCACTTTCCTTCAATTTCTCAGTTTTCTAGAATTTCCTTGCATGTGCCTATAAGAATCCATATCGTCTGTCTTCCCTGGTGTGAGAGACTGAGAGCCACTGTTTCAGCTTGACTTGGCCACTGCTGAGCTTCCAGCACGTTAGGTTCTTCATACAAACATAAAGGGTCCTGTTCTACTTAAAAAATTCTGCGTTAATGTGTTAAACAAAAAACAAAAAAAAAATCCATTTTCTTCACATGGAAACATTCTTTCCCAGAGGGAAATGCAACTCTTAAGCTCAGAGAGCTCGGAAAATATGGTCAACAACAGCTGGAAGGAGAGTCTTCGGGATGGTGATCTGCCTGGAAGTTGTACAGGAAGCTCCCAGAATTCAGTGTGGCATGAGATTTCTGTGCTGCAGCTACCTCTGTGTGACCTGTACTCCCACAGGAAATGCCAGGGAAATTACTAACTAGACTGGAATCATTTCTTTGGTCTGTTATCAGTATTTTATTGTGGATGAACAGTCATTCTTTCATCTGTCCCTGAAGAAAACTCACCACCATTTTTAATAAGAAATTACTGTTTTACTGTGAAAAACTTTAACAATATAAGAACAACGTCTCTTCTAGCCTTATTAATTTGGCTCCAGATTTACTTTGAGAATTTTTCAAAAGCACATTCTCTGTCAAGTTTAGACCTGGTTATTAATTCACATAAATCTTTCAATTTTGCAGTGCCTGAAAATACATTGCATGTTAATTCTCATCTTTTTCATCAAATATCTTCTATCGTTCTAATGCATCATACTAAATTTTACTAATGAATAACTTAACATTGATTTTTATCAGGAGCCATTTTGTTAAGATCTTCATACTTAGCATTATTTCTCAGTTCCAGAGTCACAGGACAGGGAGGGAAGGGTAGAAAGCACAAATACAGGATTTTGAGTTGGATATATCTGGTTTTCAGTCGCAGTTCTGCCATTTACAGTTTGTGATCTTAAGCAATGCATCTCACTTCCCCTGAGCTTTGGTTTCCTACACTATAAAATTAGCATCACTATGGTTACTCTGTAGTACTATTTTAAGAATAAGAATTAATAATTGAGAAGTGCTCGGAACACTCCCTGACTCTTAGTGGATAAGAGTTATTATTTTCAATATTGCTACTAGTTATTAAGCTTGATAATTGCTTGCTTTTCTTGAGAATAACAATGTGAAGAGTGCCACCTTCTCCTGGGGATAAGGAAGATTCCATGAGGAAAGTATAAAGAAAAAACTCAAAGGAAAGCTTGTGGCCTGATGCAGTAGGATTGCATGGTAGCTCAAATCCTGCCTTGTAGCCTCTGGGAATCAAGGAGCTATTCATAATTACATAACAAGAGAGAATTTTAATAAAAAATTAATATGAGCAACTTCCGTGTTTTCGGTCTTTTGCTATCAGATATCACACCACTCACATTCATCCTTTGGTTGTTCCTGGAGCTTTCCAGTTCTATAGATGTAGCTTTCACAGATGTGCATGAGTTGACTCAGCACTCCTCATTCCCACCCCACATGTAGATCTCTCTTGTTGGATACCCATGCACAATAGAAATTGTATTTGCATAGCTACACACCAAACAAACAAAAGCAAGGAACTCTGACATCCAAATCAAACAAATATGTCCAGCATAGTAAATTAAATATCTGAATCCTACCTAACAAGAGACTTCTCAGAGACATATTTATCACTGATGTGTGTGTTTGTCTGTGTGTGTCTGTGAGTCTGAGTGTGTATATTCCTTTACTTTTTGAAGGTTCTTTCTTTCTTTCTTTCTTTCTTTCTTTCTTTCTTTCTTTCTTTCTTTCTTTCTTTCTATGAACAAGTAGACATGTAGAGAGGGCAGCAAGACAGACACACTGACTGGGAGGGACCTTGCTTTTGGACAACTTTGCTTGATGCTCATTGCCAGTCTGAGTGACAATTGCCACAGAGGTTCATGATGAAAGACCACATTTCTTTTTTTTTAGGTTAAATGAATTAATTAACTTCCATTTATAGAAGGTCAGAAATTATTTACCTTTAAGAAATAAACAAATTTCAAAAATATGCCAAAACCAAAAACAAGTCAAATAAATCCAATTTCCAAGATGCCATTGAAGTGTTTTTTGTTTCTTTCCAGAACAATATTTAAGAGGGAAGTGACATTCCTGTGATTTCAGGTCCTTAGCTGAGAGCGGTAAACCATTGCGTGCTTGAATTTAATTTCTTTCTTAGAAATCAGTGGCAGCTGAGAATGGTTGGGATTTTGTAATATTCTTAATGAAAATATTTAATTTTTATTGAAAACAGATTTGTTTTTATACAATATATTCTGATAATAATTTCCTCTACCCCAGTCCATCCCATACCCTCCCTACTTTCCAGCCCACACCCTCTCTTTCTCACTAGAACATTAGAATACAACAGGCGTCATCATCATCATTATCACAGCAATGCTTATGAAATAATGTAAAATCAAATCAAATCAGCATGTCACAAACTAACAAACAAAAAAGAGTCAAAGAAAAGTCTTAAGAAACACAGGCACACTCTCTCTCAAACACACACACACACACACACACAAACACAGAATATCCATAAAAACAAGATTGAAAATCCTAATCTATAAGCAAAAGATCTGTAAGGGAAAAACTGCTTAGACAAAGCAGTGTGAGACAAAAAAAAAAAAAAGACAAAAACCCTCCCAAAATGCCATCGAGTTTGTTTTGTATTGTCAATCTGCGGCTTAGCCTTGGGCTCACCCTTAAGTGTGGTTCCTATAACCCATTGATGCTCTGTTGAAAAAACTAATTTTTTTTCTTTTGTGAGTGTTAATTAATCAGTCATGGCTTCTGGGTTAGCAATGGGGCATGTGTTTACGTTTCCTCTCAGCACTGGGAACTTATCTGGCATCCACAGTGCAGGCTCTGTGGATGGTGCCACAGTCTCTGTGGCTTCATGAGTCAGTCCTGCTGTGTCTAGGACTTGTTCTCTTGGTGTCCTCTGTAAGGCCTGGGAATTAGGTGTTACAGTCCTCTATCCCCTCTAGCTCCTATAATCTTTTTGCCTTCTCTTCTTCAAAGTTCCTTGACCCCTGATGGGAGGGATTTGGTGACAACATCCCAGTTAGTACTGAGTGTTCCAAGGTCATCCACTCTCTTTGAATTGTCCAATGTGTATCTCTGTATTAATCCCATATGCTACAACAGGAAGTGTCTCTGATGATGGTTGAGCAAATTACAGGTTTGTAAGTATAGAAGAATGTCATTAGTGGTTATTTTATTGCTATGTTCCTTTAGTAGAATGAAAGTATTTAGTTTTTCCCTAGGTCAGTGGCCTATCTAGTTCTTGGCCAGAGAGTGTTCGGAATGTGTTCCATCTCAAGGAATGGGTCTTAATTTCAATCAGATAGTGGTTTATTATTCTGACAGCTTTTAATTACTGCGCCAGCATATTTTATAGACATATCACCATCAAAGATAACAGGTTCTTAAGCTGGGTTGGTAATTATCTTTCTCTTCTGGTAGTGTGAAGAGAACTTTTAAGTACCATAAACTAATTAGTAGTAGGGGTAAAGGCTCTAAGTAGACCCCAGCTCTGCTTCTTCAAATTCAGTGAGTCTTCTAGGTGTTGCCTTCATCAATAGGTCCTTACCATCAGTTTCTTGTAGAGCAACCAGTAACCTTGGCAATATCCTGAATTGTTTGGGAGTTTTTACTTGGGTTCCCTTTGCCAACATCCCTAGCATTGAAAGTTTCATTTGGAGGTGACAGATGTCCAACTGGGGCTTTGTGTCCCCAATTATTTGATAATTCTAATTTAGATATTTTTCATATACATATATATTTTAAGAAGCTTTTACTGTACTAGGTTTTCATTTGACCCCTCAAATGGCCCTTAGATTTAGCTGCCTCTCCCCTTACATGGCCTTTCATTATTTACACCAAGTTCTTTTTTCATGTATTTATAGCATATGTCAATGAAGTTAAAGAAAAACATATGAGTTTAGGAAATTAGCACCTGGAAGTCATGGAAAAGCCCTTTATAAGAACATGCTCTTTCTTCATTTTTCTAAAGTTAAAATAGAACTAAGTACATTTCTCGACAAAGTCATCCTCCATTAAGGGTATGTGTTGCCATTTTGTAGGTTTTTCCTTCCTTCTAGTTTATACTGTCACCGATTGACAATGATTTGAAAACATTCAAATACACCCATTCAGTGGGTTCCCACCCGAAGGCATGCAGTGCTCTGTTTTTTAATGTCCTTTAAAGGGAGGAAGGGTATAGACATTAGGGGGTCTGTGGTCTGGGCTCTGCATTCTCTGTGAGGAAGCAGAGAGAAGGTTAGGGTGCAGAATTTGAAGGGTTGTGTTTTAAAAAGCCATGGATAAGGGAATATGCCAATAATTCTTGCTGTTTTTTTCCTTTTTAAAATTCTTTTAAATTGTTATTGTGTAAGTTGTTCTCTTGGTTTATTCATCACTTTTTCCTGATAGCTTCCTTTCCTTGAAAACTTAATTTTGTGGGTATGCTACAAATTTATTTTGTAATAATTTTTCATTTGTGCTCTATATTTCAAAAGAGTAAGA
Organism: Myodes glareolus; assembly: GCF_982192425.1. NCBI lineage: Eukaryota > Metazoa > Chordata > Mammalia > Rodentia > Cricetidae > Myodes > Myodes glareolus. The sequence goes on along the minus strand of NC_142031.1, from coordinate 80,639,935 downwards.
ATTTGGGGGTTGGAGAGATGCCTCAGAGGTTAAGAGCACTGGCTGCTCTTCCAGAGGTCCTGAGTTCAAGTCCCAGCAATCAAATGGTTTCTCACAGCCATCTAAAATGAGATCTGGTGCCCTCTTCTGGCATGCAAGCATATATGGAAGGAATGTTGTATGCATAATAAATAAATAAATAAATCTTTAAAAAATGTAAATATAAAGAGTAAGAATTATTTTATTTTATACCCTCCCTCCATATTTCCTCCTGTGTCACTGATGTTGCTCTCAGCAAACATCCAAGCTCCATATGAGCTTATTGAGTTTAGGAGCCAGATGACAGAAATGATGGGGTGTAAGAAGAGCTCCACGTGCAGTAAGGAGTCATGGCTTCTGGGCTATTTTAATAGAAAACTGCAGCACTCATCCTCTGTCCGGGGAACACGGAGGATGAAGCTCCCAGTGTTCTTGCTACCAGAAGCTTTCCTGACAGCATGAGACTGGTTCAGGGTCCGAGTCCACAGAGACTTATCTTTCTCAATGCTGCCTTCATATGAAATTCATTCCTTCACTCCACTAATATGTATTTAGTGGTGCCTGCATTTGGGTTTAAAGTGTTTGCCCTAGCAATAGACTCTGATATGTAAACACAGAGCTGTCATGAGTGGTGTGGTCCATACAACTTCTCAATAGGCTCTTGTTGCTGCTCCACGTGATACAGGCAGCTGTGGCTGGGATCCATCTTTGCGGCCTTGTGGATGAAGCATTTAAAACTTATGGTTGAATTGAAAACCTAAGGCTTTTTCAACAGGGGAAGGCTCATTTTCAAGGGTGCCACCAAAATAAATAAATAAATAAATAAATAAATACATACATAAAAAGAGGAGCACTTCAGATCTAGGGTGTGTGATCTGTTGAACTGTGTCCTCAAAATATACATTTGAAAATCTTAATTCATAGATATTAAAAATATGATATTGATTAAGGTTGTCATTTTTACATTTCTTAAAGTTTAAATGAGGTCAGTGGTTTAAAGTTTAAATGAAATAGTATAAATTAGCGCCTAGGAGGCCATGGCATGGCAGTCTACTAGGACTATCAATCTAAAGCAGTACAGATCGGGTTGCTTAAATAGCAAGTTTATTTTCTATTGTAATGGCTCCTGTCCATTGCTGTGAAGAGATACCATGACCACAGCAACTCTTATGAAAGAAAGAATTTAACTGGTAAATGCTTACAATTTCAGAGGTTTAGTCCATTGTCTAAAAGTCCATCAGGATTAGTGACTAATCCTCTTCTGGATTGTGGATATCCGTCTGCTCATGTATCTTTATTTGATCTGAATTACCTTGCCGGAGGCCTCATCTCTAAGCACACTGTGGGCAAAAGCTTCAACAGTAAAGATTTGGAAAGACAGTGGTGAGTTTATGTAAGACATAGGGATTGGAGTATGATGAGACACGAGAAGATAGCCATTTATAAGCCACAGGGAAAAAAGCCTGGAGAGAGAGAGAGATCCTTCCCATTGAATACTCAGAGGGGACCAATCCTGGCAAATACATCTTGACATGTAGAACATCGGAAGCAGGTCACTACTGGTGAAGGCATGTGACCACATCACTTTGTTCTAGGATTTTAAACAAACCAACACAGTAATTGTCTTGTAGTCTCACAAAGTAGAAGTAGTCTTTGAAATAACCTTTGGACACAGCTTTGCTCAAGGGAAAAAAAAATAAACCTTCTGAAGCCAACTTTGAGAGCAAACTTAAGAGTTTTTCCTGTCCATTTGTTTTCTACTTCAGACCAGCATGGCTGATCATGTCACCATCCAGACTTCTGGACACATCAGAGCAGCGATTGTCAGAGGGAGAGAGAGCTGGAAGCTTAACTTGGAAAGTCAAATGGAGTCTTCCATTGCTTTGTGCAGAAGAATGGAAAACGTGAGGGTCAGGATTCATGGAAGGAGAGAGAATAGGAGATCAGACAAATGTAAGGAAGCTACAAGAACTCACATAAGAGTTCTGAAGTGGAATTGGTCACTTAAAGGATAGTGGAGGAAAATGACAGTGATTCAAGTTGACAGTGATTCAAGAGCACATGGAAGTCATGTGATAAGAGTCAGCCAGCAGTGATAGGGAGAGAACAGGAAAGCAAGTTCACACTGAGCATTCTTGGCCGAGAGGGTATATCTCTCTTCAGAGGAGGAGTTCCCAGCCATGGAAAAGACCAAGTATCTAAGACCCCTAACCTCCTGTGAGAAGAATCGTGTCCTTCTCGCATTAGAACATTTCTTTTGATCAAGAGACAGTCTCTCTGATATTAAATCATGGGTCATAATTAACTCTCATGACTCAGTGGTAGTAACAGAATCTGACATACATGATGTATGGGCTCAAAGTTCTGATTAGGAAATGAAGTATATTTTAGCAAAGTTCATTTTTTATCTGTTAAAACTGTTTTCTACATCTCTTTCTGTCTCTCTCTCTCTGTGTCCCTGTCTGTCTGTCTTTCTGTCTATTTCTCTTTCTGTCTCTCACACACAGTTGCTAAAGATCTGGATGCCTATTACATCAATTTTAGTCATCTCTCTTAACAGGTTAAATTTTCAACACTCAGAGTGACTTTCTTATTTTCAATGGTGAAAGTTGAATCACAATTTAATAGAAGTTGTTTATTTTTGTGAAGGAGAAGAAAATGGAGTGAAATCATCTGTGGGTTTTTAATGCCAGATTTTCTTATTTAGAAGATTGTTACTGATAATATGGCAGAAAATACATAGCTGTATTAACAGGGTCACTCAGTCATAAAATTCTGTCAATATGGAAAATGACAGACCCAAGCTGTAAAGGCTGACAAATAAAGCCAGTGCTCACCTTTTATTCTTGTGATTTCTTTTAAAATTCTCATGGACAGCTGAAAAACTGAATGCACATTCCAGCGATGTACAGGATTCTGGAAACAGCATTTCATAAATCATCAACAGATACCAATTCTTTTAATTTTATTAATTTTACTTTTCTAGAACTGACAGTAGCAAACATAATTAGAGAATATAATTTCAAACACATGATCCTTTAAAAACTTATCTGTAGAAATCTAAAGGAACATGGTGCATAGACAATTCCAAAATAAACATGTGTACTCAAAACATTGCTGACATATTTACTTTTTTATTAAAACCTAAACACCGAATACATATTTACATATTTAAGGATTGTAACTGCATTTAAAATTTAGTTGTCAGTTTAACAAAGCCTAATATGTTGATTTTAGCAAAACAGTAAAGAAGAAAATAAAAATAAATAGGTTTGTTCTAACAGTGTCCCAGGGGAATAACTATAGTCACTTTGGTCATTGATGAACTGTCTACAGTGGTGCAGATTAGGCAAACAAAAACAAAGATTGCCTTATTTAGCTCAAGCAAGAAAAGAAATATTTTTCTAAACATTTACTATCCCATGAAGAAGAGGTGAACAATGAAGATACTATATTCAAGAAAGCAAAATCAGTACACTGGGGGAGGGTTTTGTTTAGACTTAGAAACACATATCTCCACCTCCCATTTACACCATGAAAGGACCTCATTAGCTGTTCTTCCACTGTCCAATACAGACATCAATGACCATTTTACTTTCCAGTTTTAAGGCTGTGGGACACACGCCTTTCATCTCAGCACTTGTGAAGGAGAGAGGCCAGCCTGGTCTACAAGAGCTAGTTCCAGGACAGGCCCCAAAGCTACAGAGAAACCTTGTCTCAAAAAACCAAGAAAGAGAAGTGTTCTAGGGACTTCCCAGCAACAGAGGCTGTTGTAAGAGCTCTTGGTTACTTACCATACTGGATGCGTAGACCCTATAACAGAAGATACACACATTGATCAAAAGACATGGGAAAAGATTAGTTGGTACCTATCAGGAACCTTTATCTTTGCTGGCTTACTTTCATAGTTATGGAAGGTCCTATGCAGGCCATAGAAGGAGGAAATTTTGTAACAGTTTCATTCCATGAGCTTTAATAATAGCATCATGGGAGCATATGCCTGTGATTATTGACATGAATGTTATAGCGGTAACTAACCAATTTTCTGTTCAGAGTTTAGGTCAACTTCATAGAAGGAAATGCATGCTTAGAACTGTAATTCTTACCAAGAACCTACAGTTGGGGAGCTTATATGACACAGGAGAAAACTCACTTTTATTTTGCTAGATGGATATCCTAAAAAATCTGCCTTCTCAATTTGTATTTTCATATCTGTAGATTTATAAGAACCTCAGACCTCACCAGAGAAGGTTTTGTGTGTAATGGATATTGATTATCATAGAAATTTGAAACTGATCCAAGCATGATATTGTCACAAAAACAAACACATTAATCAAGGGAATTCAATTGAACACCCAGAAATAAGTACACAAACCTATTGCCAAATGATTTTTTTAAAAAATAAAGAAGCCAGAAATATACACTGGAAAAAGATACACATTTCTTTTCATAGGAAGGGGAAATAGAATGGATATAGATGGAAGACCAAGGAGGAGAAACAACACTGGGATGTTCCAATGGGAAAAGAAAAAAAAGTGGAAGTAAGGGAGGGAAGATATAGTGGGACAGCTAAAACTACCAGTCATTTGAGGAGTTATATGGAAACCTAATACAGCAGAAGTTTCTTAAATTGCATACATGTATGAAGGTGATTTAAACTAAATAGCCAAATAATGGGGGAGACTAAGCCCCAAATAGGTATCGCTTGTCACCAGATGAAGCTTCTAGTACCAGAAATGGGTTACATCTAATTGAGTTGTTAGGCAAAGTGTCCCCATTAGAATCCCCAAGCAACCCAGACTTTGGTCAAGGATATTGGTTGTTCTTCAAATATTGATGGTAATACCCCATTGCTGTAGATGACCAAAGAGTTCACTGGACACAGAGAAGTTGAGATGAGAAGAGAGAGAGAGAGAGAGAGAGAGAGAGAGAAAGAGAGAGAGAGAGAGAGAGCCTTCACCCCATCTCATGGTACAGAAAAGTACTCTGCATGCTACTAAATGAGAACAGTAAACAACCCAGGTATAAACTCTTCAATCTACGGTGGTAACATGCCTGATGGTACAATAGTACCAACAACCATCTGATTTGATTTAAAGCCCACTCCATGATTTGGCACTAATTCCTGACACAGCTTGGGTGACTGAGAACCTGAGACCTCGTAGGCCAAGGACCAAGAAGAAAATCAAATATTACTGTTCTGCTAAAGGAATGTAACAATTGAATGACTCCTGACCAGTGCAATAGATATGTCTTGCTCAGTCATCATAAGGGAAACTTCTTCCTGCAGCAGATGGGATCAAATACAGAGACCCACAGCCAGACAATGTGTAGAGAGTTGAGAGAAGAGATGTCTCCATCAAATCCTTCTTCTCAGCACTCAGGGAATTTTGAAGAATATGTGGAAATAGTGGGAGAGCTAGAGGGAATAGAGAACATGCAGTAAAGAAGGCCTTCTAAACATGGCAAGAGCAATGCACATACAAACTCACAGGGACTAGGGCGTATGCACAGATGTAGCCAGCATTGTATTTTATAGGATTTCAGTGTGTTTGAGTGTTTATCTCCCCATCCGTATGTATGTTGTTTGCTTTTTCTTTGGCTCTTTTTCTTCTGCTTGTTTTATTTATTTTCTTTACCTTATTTTATTAAGTGTAGATAGCTGTTTGCCTTCTAAGGAGACATAAAAGTATATGGATCTGGAATGAAATGAAACTGGAAGGAAACTGTAATCAGAGTATATTGTATAAAAAAGAACTACCTTCAATAAATTCATTTTCAACAAACATGAATTTATAAATAGAAAAATTAAGATAGATAAATGAATTAAAAACCAGGCCTCTATTAATGACAATATAAAAAATTTTACAATGACAACAGAAACAGACAAAATTTTTACAAAGATAACTCAGAAAAAGGAAAAAAATTTGGAAAAATATTAGAAATGAGGAAGTAAATAAAACCCACAGACACAAAATACTTGTTTCAGTGCAAATCAGATGCCATCAGCTCAATTAGAAAATAAATCATACTATAAAATTGCAATAATTAAACAGGGACATTTCTCTATAAGAATAAACTTACAGAGTAATGAAATTTTGGAAAATATCTAGAAGAAACCCTAGATGGAATTTTGATTCTTTATAGACGAATCAAATTTGATGCTTTATAGACATGACTATTCAAGCCAGCTAGACTAAGAAAGATGCTGTAACTAAAGAATGGCAACTGATAAATTCAAGGGAAAGATGCTGTAATTAAAGAATGGCAACTGATCAATTCAAGGAATTCTCTCTCTCTCTCTCTCTCTCTCTCTCTCTCTCTCTGTATTATAAAATGACATTCTGGAAATGAACCAATTCTTATTACAGGGAAATAAATCACTTTTATTAAAGTTATTCGACAAGAGCAATGATATATTTTTAGAAAACAAAAGACTACAACATGTCTTGATGTATAACCAAAATCTACTTTTGAATTGTTAATGTCCTGATTATCTGGCTTGACCTTGAACATATACTCACAAACATTCACAAAATATATTTTGAAGTATATAGGCATCTGTTTCCCTTCATACACTGTCCCTGAGGGATTTTACTTACAAACTGAAACTAACTGAACTCCAATTGAAAAACAAGGGGGTGGGATTTGAAAAGATGGTAAATGGGTAATGATTTCCATAGAAAAGGTGTTAAACCAAGCTTATGTGATTAGGACAGGCCAACAAGATAAAGTATAATCCAATCAAGCTACAGAAGCCTTCTTTGCTGGCACCACTGCCTATGAAACATTTTCACTGCCTTGCTAGCTTTATACCTCTCTCACCACATGCTAGGGAAATGTAATTTCAGGAAGAATTATTTATGTCAGTTCATTGTTTCAGAGATCTCAATCCATTTGCCTTGCTCATTGTGAGCTTCTAGCTGAAACTGTTCTCCTGGAGGACTGAACACTGTGTAAAGGTAATACAGAAAACGTCTTCTAAAACGAACTGTTATTGACATTCTTCTTCCAATCAGGTCCCAACTCTATTTTCACCTTCTCCAAATCATACCATCACATTATGAACTCATCAAGGGATTAATTCATTGATTAAGTCCTACCTATCAAGGTCCATTTCTTTGCAAAATTCCATCAACTGAAAACTAAGCCTGCAGAGGACATTGAGTATTCAAACAGTAACACTGTCATTGTCAGGAGAGAGTTTCTTTTGGTTCTTTGTGTCATAGTTGCTTAGCCAAGCTTTCCATTTGGACCCTTGCTCTAGCTGCTGGGGAAAAGAGAAAAATGCCCATTTAATTTCAGTTTCCATGATAAGAGGGCATTGCAACTCTTACAACGATGCATCCTTTAAAATCAGGAACCATGAATTTGTAGAGTTGCATGTGTGTCTGGGTGTATGTACTAAGAATACATTTGATACCATTACGCTATGAGAAAATGATGTTATGAATAATACTATATAAAAACTGTATATTGACTAGGTCTATATCAAATGTGTACCAAATAAATAACTATATTTTCTGCAAATGACTATTCTCCATTGAGGTAGATGCAGTTTGAAAGACATATGACATGTATGTTATGACCCCTGCCTATATGACATATATAAGTTATCTAAATATTTTAAAACACCACTATTACAAAAGATAATTGCTGGAGATTTGGGAAAGGTGAGTGTAAGTCATAAGAACAGTTGAGAAATTACCACTAAGAAAAGACTAACTTGAAATTGACTTTGAGAAATAATATTTATTACATATTGTCTGTTTATCAGTGTGTGTATAGAGTTCTATACATTTGGACAAGTATATGTTAATACTATTATGAATATATTTTGGTTGCTTAGTAAATTGCATATAATTCACTTTTGAGGGAATAAATTTTCTCATAAAATGTTTGATTTTCATAATGAGAAACGAAGTTATACTAATTTCAATGATTTATAAACTTATCAATTAAGGAAATACATAGAAAACAATATTAAAATTATAATGCAAGCATCCTAATGAATTTTCTCAAAGTCAGTGTCTCTTAGGCACCCCTCACAAATAGTAAATATAATGTTCCTGTCATCCTCGGAGCTCAGTTGTATGAAGTTTTTGTCTTCACACAGGTGAATGACATGCTATCATTCATCTTCACACTGTAACTCATTCATAAAAATACAGGCCTAGAGAGTTGGTTTAGTTGTTGAGAGCACATGGACTACTCTCAAAGAAAACTCAAGTTCCTAGCACCCATGATGGGCAGTTGATGGGCAATAAGAACACCTATTACCTTATGCCCATTACCGTTAGATTATAACTTCAGCTACATATGGTCTATTGCCCTCTTCTGGTCTCTGTGGGCAACTGCATTCATAGGGATATGTACAGATATGCATAGTCACCCATAATTAAAGTAACATAATTTTTAAAAGAAATTTATACAAATAGAGCCACAATGATATACTTTTGGTTCTGACTTGTATTGCTCAGCATTATATTTGTGAGATTTGGCCTTGCAAGTGTATAAAGCAGGGCTTTGCCCTCTACCTACAGTTTTGTGTGGCAGTCTATTTTAAGACTCTTACTTTAAAATTCATTCTATTCAGCATATTAATATTACTTCCGTATTTGGACTTTATCATCATCAATGTTGTAAATATTCTTTTGGGTGAATATTCACAGACCTATTCAGTATTTATGTACAAACGAAATTCCTAGCTCATAGTATTTGCATGTTTTAAAATGTACTATTTATTGCCAATATTAAATGATAATAAAAAGTATCTGCTACAGGGCTGTCATGGTGAACAATGCCTATAGTTCTAGTATTCAAGAGACTGAAGCAAGAGGACTGTCTAGAATAATCAATGTGATCTTTTCATCTTTCAAATTATTCCTCTGTGTGGATTTCCCCACTTTCTGAGAAGCTGCCGTTCAGCCCACTCTCCTCCTCCTCTTCCTTAAAATTTATATTTAATTTTGTGTGTGTGTGAGAGAGAGAGGGGGCTGTGCATGTGAATGCAGGTGTTTGTGGAAGCAGAAAGGGGAGTTGGACACCCTGGAGCTGAAGCATCAGGCAGTTGTGTGCCATAATCGCAGGTGCTAGGAACTGAACTTGGGTCCTTCTGCAAGAGCAGTCCACTCTCTAAGCAACTGAGCCTCTTCATCCTTGTCTTCATTCATCCTTAAAACTTCCACTCAAATTTTATGCTCTTTATGAAACTAGTCCTCCTTCTTTCTTGTCTTGTGCTAATCATTCACTTCTGTTTGCTGGCTGCAGCCATATCGTTTGCCCTGTGTCTCCATACCCATTTTTATTATCTATCATAATATCAGTTATTCTGTTCCACAAGTGACCAGACAGGAATTAAAGTGTTTGTGGTGTTTTGAAAGAAAATGGCTCCCTGAAGGAGTGGCACTATTAGGAAATGTAGCCTTATTGGAGCAGGTGTCATCTTTTTGGAGGAAGTGTGTCACTGTGGCGACAGGCTTTGAGGTCTTGTATGTGCTCAAGCCACACCCAAGGAGTCAGACCACTTCCTATTGCTTGCCTATCAAGATGTGGCATTCTCAGCACCATGTCTGCCTGCATGATACCACATCAATCCACAATGAAAAATAGACTAAACCTCTGAAAATGTAAGCCACCCCGATTCAATGTTTTTCCTTTATAAGAGTTGTTATGGTCATGGTGTCTCTTCACAGCAATATAAACCCTAACTATGACAATGTTAAATATTGAAACTTAGATGTAGTATCAAAAGACAACACTGAATGCTAAAGGTCAACATACAGAAAGGAGAAACCTGATGATAGAAATGAATTTCTACATGTAAATAATTTTAACAAATTTTTTTCCAAGGAAGCACACTAAACTTTCCCATACCTGTCAACCAAGACACAACTGTGATCAAGGTCTTGTAGCATCTGCTACAACTGCATTCATGTACCTCTGTGGAAGACTCTTAAGGTCAATCAAAAGTATCATTTTTGGTACCATTTAATATTAAGTTCATATTTAACTTTTCATGCTTTCTTAAAAAATAAAGGCTTATCACTGATGCTATCAATGAAATAGCAATAAGCTCCATTCACTGCAGAGCTGTTTCTATCACTTGAATCTTTTTCATTCTTTCTGTGACCCATTCACTCTTTTCTTTATTCCTGTTATGATATTGAATTTTTGTGGAAGTACATTAGGAGTCCTGCATATTCTGTTTTTTTTCAGTTTCAAGTCACTAACACCCATGCCTGTGATATTAATAAAGTTGGCTGTGAATCTTGATTAGATTTAGATTCAAAGTTTGATTTCATTTATTTTTCAAGTGTACTTTTTGGGTTTTTCTGTGTGTCATATTGCTTCATGTATCCAGGCCACAGTGACTACTCATTTCACCTTTATTGATGTTCAGGATAATTATTGAAGACAGGACCTGGCAATCTAACCCCATCATTATGAAATATATCTTGAGCTCTCAGCTTATGTTTTCATTAATTTATAATCATTGTCTGAATCCATTATTTATTTCATTAGGAATTACAAAACAGAGATTTTTTTATTGAAACATTTCTTCCACATTTCTACCTGGAATCATCATCGAAAAAGGAGATTTTCCTTCAACAGTCAGAGCCCTTTGCTTGTCTTGAAGACAGCAGATAGCATGGTGGTGTCTTTCCTGTCTTAATACCTAATATTCAAACTTGTTGCCTTGGTCCTTCCAAGGACATTCTGGGAAGCATAGCTTTCTAGTTCTCTCTTTTAAGATTCATTTTGAACTCATATTTTTATATTTGATGTGTTTTAATTAGCTACTTTTAACAGAACTTTGATGCACAAACTGATCCTCCCTTTACCAAATAATTTGTTTGTAATTTGTTTCTTCTTTTTTCTTTGTCCACTAATGTTGTTCTTAGACAAATATCATTGGATATTTAAGGCACAGACCTGGAATGAGCCACACCTCTAAGAAGTTCAGTGTCTCAACTTTCTCCTTCTAATACGTAGTCATGGATTTGGTTTGTTTTCTGTTATTTTGTTGCTGTTGCTGCTGCTGTTGCTTTTCCAAAACTAGGAAATACTTAGTTCTGAAAATAAGACAAAAATAATATGAAGTAATCGCTGGATAGTTTTATGTCAACTTGAAACAAGTTTAAGTCAGCAGGGAGGAGGGAACCACAGTTGAGAAAATGACTCCACGAACTCAAGCTGTAGGTAAGTTTGTAAGGCATTTTTTTAATTCATGATTGACAGAGAAGGGCTGAACCCATTGTAGGTGGTGCCATTGCTGGCCTGGTGGTCCTGAGTGCTTAAGAAAGCAGGCTGAGTAAGCCAAAGGAAGCAAGTCAGCAAGAACTCCTCCATGGTCTCTGCATCAGCTCCCATCTCCAGGTCCCAGTCCTGCTTGAGTTCCTGCCTTGATTTCCTTTGGTAAAGAACTACAACATGACAGTGTAAGCCAAATGAATCCTTTCCACCCCAACTTGCTTTTAGTCATGGTGTTTCATCACAGCAATAGTAACCCTAACTAAGACAAAGTACACACTGATATTTCTTTAATCTTTTGAAAAATGTATTTTTACTTATTTGGTGTGGGAGAGGGTACATGTGGCATAAAACATGTGTGGAGGCCAGATGAGCCCTTCTACTGTCTGAGTCCCGGGGTCCCTTGGATTTCCATCAAGCATCTCCTGGGCCCCATTATTACATTTTCTAGTTGTTAGTTTAAAGTATTTTATTTAATTTCTTTAATTTTTAGATATAGATCAATTTTCTTTTGCAACAAAAACTTTCGGCTACTAAAACCAGTGAGACCTAACTGCATTTTTATTATAACATAAAATTAACTAGATTAAATGTGATAATACTAATCTAATTACCACTGAAAATTATGCTATATAAAATAGCATAAATTGCTAGGCGTTTTAAAACAAAATAAAATTTATCTTACCAGATGGCATAGCATAAATGTATAAATACACATAAAATAATTCATATTTCTTGCATTTATATAAAAACTTGACATGTTGTCAAATAAGAAGTAAACATCTCTCTCTCTCTTTCTCTCTCTTTGTATGTCACCATTAGATGAATCAGAAAAATATTATTTCATCTACTGTGTATATAGGCAGTCTTGAAGATACCTCCGAGTAAGGAAAAATAAATAAAACAGGCAAGATTTAGGAAGCTAGATATGTATTAACTTTGGAGGAAAAATGGAATGATTTCCCAGAATGATCAACACATGGGTCTGAGAGCTCAACTAATCCAGGCTGAAAGAGTCAATCCAGGCTTCAGGCAGGGAAACAGAAAAAAAACAAGCCATGTACTCCATGGGCAGTTTATGTAGAATGCCTGGGAGTGTGAAATAAGTCAAATTCAATAATGACTTCCTGTAGAAAGGACTGAGACACACAACTAGGGAGCCAAAAGCTCTCATTTGTTTTATGGAAATGACATCACAGAACAGTCTTTGGGTCTGCACTCAGCATTCCCAAGCTGGTAACAGCTTAGCATTGCCGAATGAATTCTAACATTAGCATCAACACATGGTTAAGGCAAGATTGTGAGAAACCATATGAACTATTCATCACACCAACTACGTGAAATGCAGAAAGTGGAACTGTCGAAGGAAAGGGAAACACAGGCAGAATAAAATGAAGAAGACACTGTCTTTTAAATAAAGAATTTAGTGTATATTTAAGTATACAGAGGGACTTTACAATCATAAAAATAACTGGAGCAGAAACTATTAAAATGTGTCATTTCATTGAGTTGGGATTAAAGTGAGATGGGTCAGACAACTGTTGCAAGTTTTTTTAAAAATGATGATTTACATACTCATGTGCACAGAAAGCATTGCAATGAAGATTGATACTTATTTGGTGGTTTTGGATGATAGATAGACCTGTTTAAGAAATGTAAATCACAAAATCAATGAAGTAAAATACCTTCCAGTATGCCAACTAAAGATTAAATTGTTGAATGTAGTATGAGAATAGATGGTGGAAATGAAAATTAGAGAGTATAGTGCACCATTGTGAGTAGTGGGCACACTACTCATGTGAGTGTATGATAAAAATGAAATAGAAGTAGGAAAAAGCCTACATAACTGACAGAATTCTGAATGCAAGCGTAGAAGTGGCTTACTCATTTTTAAAAAACTGGATATTTTCATACAATATATTTTTAATATGACTTACCCTCCCCCAATTCCTCCTAGATCCTCACTCACCAAAATGAGAATCAAATTTAATAGAAAGCTATATTGAGACATATATAAAGATATAAACGAAATTATAAAATGACAGTAGGAAGAAAAAAAAGAGGGTGGGGAGAGATCCTAATGAATATCCTGTGTCAGGTTCCTTTTTCCAGACGGCTTATAAAGACTGGGCTCTGTTAGAATTTTTTCTTTTCCAAAATAATAGTTTA